>NC_137785.1:34563141-34944316 GCF_963455305.1 Plecotus auritus | reverse complement strand
TGTCAACACACAACCAATGAGCCATGCCTGGTGTGCCAACACCTATTTTTTAAAAAAATATATTTTATTGATTTTTTTACAGAGAGGGAAAGGAGAGGGATAGAGAGTTAGAAACATTGATCAGCTGCCTCCTGCACCCTTCCTACTGGGGATGTGCCTGCTACCAAGGTACATGCCCTTGATTGGAATTGAACCTGGGACCCTTCAGTCCTCAGGCCGACTCTCTATCCACTGAGCCAACCGGTCAGGGCCCAACACCTATTTTTTATAAAAATTCTCAGCAAAGTGAGAATAGAGGGAGCATATCTCAACATGATAAAGGCTGTTTATGACAAACCTACACCAAACATCATACTCAATGGGCAAAAATTAAAAACCATTTCCCCTATAAGAACAGGAACAAGACAGGGATGTCCACTTTCACCACTCTTATTCAACATAGTACTGGAAGTACTAGCCACAGTGATCAGACAAGAAGAAAAAATAAAAGGCATCCAAATTGGAAAGGAGGAAGCAAAACTCTCATTTATTTCCAGACTAGAGGCCCGATGCACAAATTTGGGTATGGGTGGGGTCTGGCCAGCCCTGCCCCAATCAGGGTGCTTGGGGCTGGGTTGGGGGGGGGGGGTAGGGCGAGGAGAGGAAGGGGATGGGGCCACAAGAGGTTGGCCGGCCAGCCCAGCCCCCAATCAGGGTGGGGGGGCAGCAGGCTGGCTAGGGAGAGGGGCCGCAGGAGGTTGGCTGCCAGCCCCACCCCTGATCAGGCTGTTTGGCTGGCCGGCAGTGTGCATCATAGTGACTAGTTGTACCAGTTGCTTGGCTTTTATATATATAGATGACAAGATATTGTACATAGAAAACACTAAAGACTCCACCAAAAAACTATCAGATTTAATGAATGAATCTGGCAAGTTGCAGGATACAAAATCAACATCCAAAAATCAATCACATTTTATATACAAATAATGAACTCACAAAAGAGAAATTAAACTAACAATCCCATTTACCATTGCAACAAAAAAATTAAGATACTTAGAAATAAACTTAAACCAAAGTGGCCAAAGAACTGTCCTTGGAAAACTAAACAACGTAGAAAAAAGAGATAAAAGAAGATATAAACAAGTGGAAGAATATACCGTGTTTGTGGATTGGTAGAATCAACATCATTAAAATGTCCATATTACTCATGGCAATCTACAGATTCACGGCAATCCCTATTAAAATACCAACAGCCTATTTCACAGATCTAGAACAAATACTCCAAAAATTTATATGGAATCAAAAAAGACCCTGAATAGTTGTAGCAATCTTGAGAAGAACAAAGTTGGAGGAATTACAATATCAGATTTCAAGTTATACTGCAAAGCCACTGTACTCAAAACAGCCTGGTACTGGCACAAGAGCAGGCATATAGATCAATGGAACAGAACAGAGACTCTAGAAATCGACCAAGTCATTATGCTCAATTAATATTTGACAAAGCAGGCAAGAGCACACAATGGAGTCAAGACAGTCTCTTCAATAAATGGTGTTGGGAAAATTGGACAGATACATGCAAAAAAAAAAAAAAAGAAATTAGACCCCCAACTTACACCATACACAAGAATAAAGTCAAATGGATAAAATACTTAAACGTAAGTCGGAAAACCATAAAAATCCTAGAAGAAACCATTGGCAGCAAAATCTCAGACATCTCTCATAGCAATATGTTTACAGATACATCTCCTAGGGCAAAGGACATGAAGGAGAAAATAAACAAATGGGATTACATAAAAATAAAAAGCTTCTGCACAGCAAAAGAAACATCAACAAAACAAAAAGGGAGCCCACTGTGTGGAAGAACACATTTGGCAATGATACATCTGATAAAGGGTTAATATCCAAAATATATAATGAACTCACACAACTTAACAAAAGGAAGACAAACAATCCCATTAAAAAATGGGTTAAGGAACTAAATAGACACTTCTCCAAAGTGGACATATACTGTATATGGCCAAGAGACATGAAAAAATGCTCAAAGTCACTGATCATCACAGAGATGCAAATTAAAATGACAATGAGGTATCACCTCGTATCTGTCAGAATGGCTACCATCAACAAATCAACAAATGACAAGTGCTGGCGAGGATGTGGAGAAAAGGGAACCCTAGTACATTGCTGGTGGGAATGCAGACTGGTGCAGCCACTATGGAAAACAGTATGGAGTTTCCTCAAAAACAATAAATATGGAATTGCCATATGACCCAGTGATTCCACTTCTAGGAATATATCCTAAGGAACCAGAAATAGCAATCACAAAGAATGTATGCACCCCTATGTTCATAGCACAATTTACAACAGCTAGGATGTAGAAGTAGCCCAAGTGCCCATCAGCAGACGAGTGGATAAAAAAGCTGTGGTACATTTATACCACGGAATACTATGCAACTGTAAAAAAGAAGAATCTCTTACTCTTTGAGACAGCATGGAGGGACCTGAAGAGCATAAAGCTAAGTGAAATAAGCCAGACAGAGAAAGATAAGTATCACGTGATCTCACTCCTATATGGAACCTAGTTAACAAAATAAACTGATGAACAGAGTGTATCCAGAGACATAAAAGCATGGAACAGAGTGCGGAATCTTGGAGGGAGGGTGGGTGGGTGGGAGGTAATCAACCAAGGGCCTTATATGCATATATACATAACACATGGACACAGATAATAGGGTGGTGAAGGCCTGGGGTGGGGGCAGGGGACGCCTGGAGAGGGTCAATGGAAAAAAGATGGACATATGCAATACTTTCAACAATAAAGATTAAAAAAAAAAGAAAGAAAGAAGAAGAGGAACCCAGCATATAGCACCTTAACCAAGTGATCCAGGTCAATAGCCCAAGTGATAAGACACATGGACACCAAGAACTCCCTGGTACAATGCACTGAGGCGGGCACATGACCTCTGCGGTGTTCTGCCAAATATGCCTAACCTCTAGACATAAGAAAACATCAGACAAACCCAAACTGAGACAATCTACAAAATAACATAGTAGTTGTCTTCCAAACAATCATTACAGATTGGAGATTAAAGAGATGTGACAACTAAATGCAGTATGGGGTCCTGGATAAGATCTTGGGACAGAAAAAGGACATCAGTGGAAAAATTAGTGAAATGTGACTAAAATCTGTCATTTAGTTCATAGTACTGGACCAGTGTTAATTTCCTGGTTTGAACAGTTGTGTTAAACTTACTTAAGATAGGAATATTAGGGGAAGTTGGGTGATGGGTATGTGTATGTAAATTCTCTGTACTATATTTGCAACATTTTTATAAATCTAAAATTTCTTCAAATAAGAAAGGTAAAAATTGGGCTAAGAAGCATCCTTTGATAAAAATCTGGCCCCTAGAGACTGTCCCACAAACATTCTACTGGTATCCAGGCAGAGTCTTAGGCCAGGATGAAGAAATGCAATGGTATCCAATAAACAGCCAAGAGAGAAGTTACTGCCTAGATCAGGGGTGGGCAAACTTGACTCGAGGGCCACAATGGGTTCTTAAACTGGACCGGAGGGCCGGAACAAAAGCATGGATGGAGTGTTTGTGTGAACTAATATAAATTCAAAGTAAACATCATTACATAAAAGGGTACGGTCTTTTTTTTTTTATTTCAATAGTTTTATTCATTTCAAACATTTTAACAAGAAGAAGGTAAACACTAATTATTATAATTTGAAACTTCAAAAAATGGAGGAGCCAAAACCGGTTTGGCTCAGTGGATAGAGCGTCAGCCTGCGGACTGAAAGGTCCCAGGTTCGATTCCGGTCAAGGGCATGTAACTTGGTTGCGGGCACATCCCCAGTGGGAGGTGTGCAAGAGGCAACTGATCGATGTTTCTCTCTTATCGATGTTTCTGACTATCTATCCCTCTTCCTTCCTCTCTGTAAAAAATCAATAAAAATATATTAAAAAAAAAATGGAGGAATCATAGCACAATAACGTACCTTATATTGAAGATGGCAAAGGCAAAATAAAATTGCCTAACAAAGGAAAGGTACAAAAGCCTTTCAAATTAAACTTAAATATAATAAAATAATTTAAAACTAAAACAAATAGAAAAGAACAAAATGTGTAAACAGTAAATTAAACATTTTCTTTAGTGCAACTTCCAAATTATGCCCGGGACGTAGATGTAGATGGCAATGTAGACTGGGTTGAAAGGTTTTTGGTCTTTAAAACATCAACTTCAGTGGGAACAGTGTTGTTGGTCTCCTTTTTAGCTAATGCTCTGATACTGTGCTCTCCAGGGGAGTGTCTCCCTACATCACCACGATAACGTGTCTACGCATTCCCAGGGTGATGTCGGGGGACGCGTCCACGGGCATTACAAGGAGCCTCTGGAAGATTGAGAGGTTGTTCCTTCTACTGAATGGGCGGATATAAATCCGCCCACTCAGAAGAAGGAGCTTCGGCCGTGTTTCCCGACGTTGCCATGTTAATACTGCTGCTGGTGAAGGAGCGGAGGGGAGAGCAAGAGAACCCTCCGCTCTTTCGGCGCGGGCTGGATAGAACAGCCGAACGGGCCGGATCTGGCCCGTGGGCCGTAGTTTGCCCACGGCTGGCCTAGATCCACTCAGTTCCCAAAGCTCCACTGACTAGTGTCTGCAACTGAGCCATCATCACTGCCTGCATCCAGAGTCTGGATGCCAGAATCTTCTACCCTCCCACTTTCTACCCTGTTGGAGTCTTGGTGCTTTGAGACTCAGACAACAACCCCTAAGCACCCTCCCTGCATCCTGCCAACAAAGGCTGGTGTCCCACTTAGGAATGGCCCAACCGGAACACCTGAGGCCCACTCCCCTGCTTAGACTCTATCCCAAAGAAACACAAGAACGTGTTCATTATCAATCCCCATGAAACTTAAATGTAATATATTCGAAACCCTTATGTGTAATTATGTGTAAACTAGAGGCCCAGTGCACAAAATTCGTGCACAGGTACAGTCCTTAGGCCTGGCTGGCGATCGAAGCATGAGCGTCTGGCGTGGAAGGGCAGGTCCCAGTTGACCTCTGGGCCTTAGGCAGCACCTGGGCCCCCAGGCCCCTATGTGCTCACCTCTGCCTGAGTCATTGGGCCCTCACCCGGCTCCCTTAGTGCCTGGAAGCTGGATGGCGGCCCCGCACACCTCTGCTGCTGCTGGTCGCCATCTGCAGGGCAATTGGCGGGGCAACTGGGCCCCACTCACACCTGCCTTGGCCTGGCACCACCTGCTCACATGCTCCAGCATCCCGCCACAGTCCCACTCTCTTCAGGGCCCATAGGGTTGGCAGCGCCTCCATTGCCACCTGCTGCCAGCTCTGTGTAGCTGATGCCCACCATGTTCTGTGCCGCCCCCTGGTGGTCAGCGCACATCAAAGAGAGCGGTCGAACTACCAGTCAAACTCCCAGTTGAGGGGACAATTTGCATATTAGGCTTTTATTACATAGGACTAGAGGCCCGGTGCACAAAATTCGTGTACTGAGTGGGGGGGGGGGGGCGCGGATGTCCCTCAGCCCAGCCTACACCCTCTCCAATCTGTGACCCCTCGGGGGATATCTGACTGCCCTTGTGGGATCAGGCCTAAACCGGCAGTCGGACATCCCTCTCACAATCCAGGACTGCTGGCTCCCAACCGCTCACCTGTCTGCCAGCCTGATCACCCCCTAACCACTCCCCTGCTGGCCTGATCGATGCCTAACTGCTCCCCTGCCGGCCTGATTTCCCCCAACTGCCCTCCCCTGCCGGCCCGATCACCCCCAACTGCCCTCCCCTGCTGGCCCGGTCACCCCCAACTGCCTTCCCCTCCCGACCTGGTTGCCCCCAACTACCCTCCCCTGCCAGCCTGGTCACCCCTAATTGCCCTCCCCTGCCGGTCTGGTAGCCTCCAACTGCCCTCCCCTGCCGGCTGGGTCATCCTGAACTGCCCTCCCCTGCCAGCCTGGTTGCCCCCAACTGCCCTCCCCTGCCAGCCTGGTCATCCCCAACTGCCCTTACCTGCAGGCCTGGTCGCCCCCAACTGCCCTCCCTTGCCGGCCCGGTCACCCCTAACTGCCCTATTCTGCAGGCCTGGTCCCCCCCCCAACTGTCCTCCCCTGCTGGCCTGGTCGCCCACAACTACCCTCCCCTGCTGGCCATCTTGTGGGGGCCATCTTTGACCACATGGGGCGGCCATCTTATGCAAGGGCGTGAGGGTCAATTTGCATATTACCTCTTTATTATATAGGATACCTACACTACATTTTTTGCCTATGGACAAACAGCACATCCACATGGGTGGGTGATGGGGCCATTTTCCATCATGATTGTGGTGACAGTTACACAACTGCCTGCATTGCCTGAACTCAGAAACTATATACCAAAGATTGAATTTTACTTTCTGTAAATTTAAAATACTGAGTTTTAAAAGTTGAAAAAAAAAGAATGACATATTGATGCATGCTATGAACAAAGATTTCCAAGGTATATTACTGTTGTGGACAGTGGGAAGCTGCTATGGAGGCAGCAGCCACAAAGAATGGCTTTTCTCTTTAAACTAGAGGCCTATTGCACGAAGATTCGTGCAAAAATATGCCTTCCTTCCCCTGGCTTCGCTCCCAGCCACCCAGGAGCCTGCAAGTCTTCGCTCCTGGCCACCCGGGAGCCTGCAAGTCTTCACTCCCAGACAGAACACCGCTCCATAGCTCCCTCCGCCTCCCGCCCTCCCCCTCAAAGTAGGGATCCAGCCCCGCCTGGCCACTCCGTGCCTGCGTATACAAATTAACCCACCATCTTTATTGGGTTAATTTGCATACTCACTCCTGATTGGCTGGTGGGCGGCGTGGCGGTACGGTCAATTCGCACAGTTTTCTTTTATTAGGTAGATGGCAAACTAACTAAATAAACATATATATACAGCACACACACACACACAGACACACACAGACACACTAGAGGCCCGGTGCACAAAATTTGTGCACTGGAGGGGGGGGTGGTCCCTAAGCCCAGCCTGCACTCTCTCCAATCTGGGACCCCTCGGGGGATGTCCGACTGCCGGTTTAGGTCCGATCCGGACCTAAAATGGCAGTCATACATCCCTCTCACAATCCAGAACTGCTGGCTCCCAACCGCTCACCTGCCTGCCAGCCTGATCACCCCTAACTACTCGCCTGCCAGCCCAATCGCCCCCAATTGCCCTTCCCTGCTGGCCTGGTAACCCCCAACTGCCCTCCCCTGCAGGCCTGGTCACCCCTAACTGCCCTCCCTCCCCTCCAGTTCCGGTCACCCCCAACTGCCCTCCTCTGCTGGCCTGATCACCCACAACTACCCTCCCGTGCTGGCCATCTTGTGGCAGCCATCTTTGACCACATGGGTGGCCATCTTGTGCGAGGGTGTGAGGGTCAATTTGCATATTACCTCTTTATTATATAGGATACATATATGTTCATGGATGGGAAGAGGTCTGGCCGGACACTCACCCAACTTCTGGTGGTAATTACTTCTGAGGGGGCTAGACTTTTGGTATAGAGGGGCAATGAAGGAGACTTCAAACTTTCCCTTGACACTCAAATTCATTTTTTTTTTAAATAAAGAGGCTTAGGTATACTAGTTGTAAAATTTAAGTAAACAAATAAACAACCATACTGTACTCACCCTTAGTACGTTCTGGACTCTTAGTGTTCCTTGAGGGTCCCAGGAGAGCTGATGTCAAAGATTGTGCTTCTACAGAGACAGAAAAGAATAAGGCTATATTTCTGGCCAACTGGAGCCTTTCTGCTAACTGTATTCTGTCGTTCACAAATTCACTCCCTCAACAAACTTTTATTGAGCACCTGCTCTGTGCCAGGCACCAAGGGACACCAGTGATCAAGACAAAGTTGTTATCCTCAGGGAGCAGACATTCCAGTAGATGAGGAAGATAATAAACACACAATATGAAGTCAGGGAGCAGAGTGAGGAGAGTGATGCAAATGCTATTTCACAGAGTGGTCAGAGGCTTGAGGAGAGGACAGAGACATGAGTATAAGAGACTAAGAACTATGTGGCTAGCTCAGAAAGAAACTTCCAGGTGACTAGAATGACAGAGGACCTGAGGCAGGCATATGTAGGGGGAGCATTTGAGTAGTAACAGGAGGTCCATGTGCCTCATGCAGGGTGAGTGAGGGGCCGAGGGGTGGGAGAGGAGGACTGGGAGGTGACTGGGGCAGATAGTAGGCCATTTTGAGCACATTTCCTTCAGACACTTGTGAGGAGTGGCAGAGAAATAGCACTTATCCTCACATGCAACTTTATATTATTAATTTATGCTTTTGAATATTTAGTATAGTTGTTCATATTTAAATCGATAGTTCATGGATGAATGAATGTCTTCAAAATGAGAAGCTACTGTCTATATTGTTCACCATCCCATTTCAGTTTAGGCCAGGAATTTACTAAGTCAGGGAGATGAGATCTGAGAGGACAACCTAGAACCTTTTCTCTGTGTTGATTTTACTCATTTCACTCTCCCAATAACACTAAAAATAGATACTCTTATTGTGTCCATGCTACAGATGAGGAAACTGAGGCATGGAGTGGGTAAGGAACCCACTAGCTGAGGCATCCAGCCAGTCAAAAGTACAGTATATCTGGGATGAAACCAGACAGTCTTGCTCCAGACTACTTGGCCAGGCGATAGTCATGGCGGTCAATGAAGAGAGGGCTAACCACAGGCTGACAATGCCTCCCTGACCCTCCTCCCCAATTCTGCTATGGTCAAAATGCTGCCCACATACCAAGGCCATGCTCAAACACTAGCCAGCTCCTCCAGGAAGCGCCCCCCAGGAAGGAAACCCTAACAAACCAACTTTTCAGGGTACAGAAATCAGAACAGATTCAATAATCTTGCCCCTACACTTCTGGTTAAAAAAAAGGTTCTTAATCTTTCTCATGCTAGGGACTCCTGTTGGCAGCCTGATAAAGAAGGGCATAAATTTATTCTTAGAATCATGTTTTTAAATGTATAAAATACAATACACAAGATTACAAAGATAACCAATTATATTCAGGTATCTGTAAAATACAACCAAATTTGAGATATAGTAATACACATACTTCTTTATAAATGCTTTAAATTACGAAATCTCAGTGGTGGATCCAATGACTACAGTTATTTAGAAACAGATGAGTCTACATGATTTTTTTTTATATTACCCCAACTATAATGTGATATGGAAATATTTATGATTTCTAGTGACAGTCACAAGTATAGTTAATACAGTTGTGGCCTGTAGTTCTCATTCAGAAGGAAAGAAAATACTAAATTTCAGATGGTAGATAAAATAAAGCTGTAAATTTCTTCCAGCCAAGTTCACAGTCCTCTAAATTCCATCCAAGGATCCTTCAAGGGTCAATGGTCCTGAGATTAAGAACCCCTAAGCTATACCTGAGATCAGGGAAAGGTGAAGCGTGTTCCCAGGAAAGATAATAATTTGAGGGTGGGGGTAGAATCTGATACTGAGCATTGGCTGTTTGGATTCACACTGCATCTCAGCCCCCTGAACCTCACCTTTCCCACTCAACTCCTGTGGGAATGACCCTACACATAGGAAGGGGGGGGGGTGGTCATATAATCCTAGCCTGACTAATAAAGCCACTATACTCCCTCTTCCCTGCTCCTGGCCACAGATGGCTCAGGGTGGCTCTGGCATTGAAGCCAGGCTGATTAGGTCCAATAAATGGCAGCCTTAGGACATGTCCTAAGACTACAGAGAAAGAGATTATTTCCCTTAGAGCTGCTAAAGTGGTTGATATACATGGGGAGCTGCCCAAGAGAGTACCTGAGGTTAAAATCAACACAGAGAAATGCAGAGGTGGGAGCTGAAAAGAAATTAGGTCCTGGAAACCTTAGGAGAGGCCCTGGATCCAGCCATGCCTGAAGACATCACATGTACATTGTCACAAACTATGAGTCCATACATTTCCTTTTATACTGAAGCAGGCTGACCTGCATTAATATTTGTTCACACAACTAAATGACTCTCAACTAACATGGAAGGGGAAAGACAACTGTAGTTCTTGATGATTCCCACAACTCATTACCAAGTCACTTAGGAAAGCACAAAATAAAATTTAAAAACAGTTACTATACATAGAAACAGCAAATACAGAAAAATACATACTTTTAAAAAACTCAGAAATAGCCTGTTGGGTAGGCACTATCCCTAAGCTGGTCTATGAGTCCCTAACAGTTCTAGTTTTCAAGATGCTTGGGAGGGCAGAGGGAACCATAAGTCTCCAGACATTTTCCTTTATCACCAGACTTCCCATTTTAAAAATTCCTGGGATGGTCAGAAAACCCCTGCAATAAAGCTCCTGTAAAATTTTAATAGCTGCCTCTTAAAATTTGCTTTTATGCTGCTCTAATTTTCCCCCTTTCCTTCTCTAGAGTGATGCATAGAGCTCTTGAAAGACTCATCAGCATTGACAGACTCATCTGTCTCTCTGAGCTGGGAATCTTCTTCCTGCCAAATGGAGGAAGCTGTGATGTCCATTGGTCTGGGATCCCTCATACATGGGAGGAGCCACAGTAGAGAGGCAGATGCCAAGAGATTGTAGAAATGGAAACAAAGATGGGCTATAGGGGCAGGAATTTACCCAGGACCCCAGATGTCCCAGCACACCCACTACAGCAATAACCCTGTCCCACCTGTCCCATATGTTACACTCACAGGGCCAAGCACAAAGCTTCCCTGGGATTATACCAAGAAACAGAATCTCAGATGAAAGAACCTGGGGGTGAGAGGGCATCCTGGCCTAACTCCTAGCCTGAGTGGCCCCTCCCCTTACCCACAGTGTTGGGTTCTGGGAGAAACACATGACCTAAGCAGGGCTAATCAAAGTTGGCCCTGGAAATTCTGCTGGAATTACTGGGGGAAAGGATGGGATGTAAGGCAGGGGTTGTTGGAGGGCTACTTTGCTCTCTGGAAGTAGGGGTGGGACACCTGAGAATGAAGTAAAAGCTGAGAGAGGCGAGCCCAGAAGTGGAGAAGGGTGGAATCTTGAGAATAATACCTGAATACTGACTCTGGTCAGACCAGCTCTGGGATCTTCTCAGGTCCTAGAGCCATTAAGTTGCCTTTGCAGTTTAAGCCAGTTTGAATCTGGGAGATTCTATCATATACAACAGAAATAACATTGATTGAAATGGAAGGGAACTCAGAAATCAATACAGTGCTCCTTTATGTTTGGGTGAACATAATTCTTCTCAGAAGTTGACAAAACTATATCATATCTCTCCAGAAAAAAACAAAAACCCACAAAATCCTGCATGTCTCAAAGATGTCGAAGACCTCTGAAGCTGTCCACAGAAACTGGGTGAAGAACCCTTGGATCTAGTCTGATCTGTCCACTTGATGGAAAGTGAGGGTCAGAATGCTTCAGTGAGTTGCCTAGAGCCCAGGGCCAGCTGAAGGCAGAGCCAGGCCTCACCAGAGCCCAGGAGGTGCTACCCTTACCCGCCCTGAGTATGGTCCTCAGAGGAGACTGCAGAGGGTCAGGGGAGGAGTGGGTGAAGCTCCAGGCCTGCCCACCCCCATTTACCTACAACAGCTCCACTTTGTTCTGTTTTATAAAATGGGCTTTCAGGGAAGTGTCTGACCACGTTCCATCACTCCACAATCAACATACTGAAAACCAATCTCTTATATCATGTTTCAAAGTACAGATGGCCCTTGAACACAGTCAAAATTCTGTGTATAACTTGTGATTCTACAGTCAGCGCTTCACATCTGTGAATTCAACTTCACTGAGGATCAAAAACAGTTTTCCATTTTTGGTTGGGGATCCAAGTTTAGGAAACTGCGGTGGGGAATGCAAAAATACTGTGAGGTTTTGATAGTGCCATGGCTCCATGTGAGATACTTCTGCGAGGCTGGCCAGCCAGGGTGCTGCTCTCCTGACCCCAAGGCAGCCAGTGTGCCTGGGTCTTTCTGTTCCCGTGTTTCTGGACCTGACATTTCTAGTCTTCCCTTGTATTTCCATCCCAACTCACATGGAAAGGCTCATCCAGGCTCTGGACGAGTAACTCAGTTGGCTAGAGTGTCGTCCCAATACCCCAAGGTTGTGGGTTCAATCCTCGGTCAGGACACTTACAATAATCAACCAATGAATACATAAATAAGTGGAACACAAATTGATGCTTCTCTCTCCCTTCCTCTATCTCAGGAAGGAAGGAAGGAAGGGGCTCATCCACTCATACTTCTTCACTCCCTTTCACTTGGTCCTCTCCAAAGACCAAAACAAACAAACAAGCAAAAAACCAACCCACAAACAAACCAACAAACACACACACACACACACACACACACACACACACACACACACACACAAAACAAAGAAAGAAAGAAAGAAAGAAAGAAAGAAAGAAAGAAAGAAAGAAAGAAAGAAAGAAAGAAAGAAACAAAAAAAAACCCACACAAACGTGTGGCTAATCTGACTGGCCAGAGATTATGACTGTTGCTGGCACCTGCTTTGCCAGTGGGCAGGTTATTAGCCCCAAAGGCTGGGACCAGGACCACAAGCTCTCCTGGTGTACAGAGATGGCAGCAGGCTCTCTTCTGCTTTCTGCCTTGGAGAACACACAGCTTGGGCAATGTTCACCCAACCTCTAAGATGGCCTGGCCACATGCACCCTCCTGACCAAGTGCTGCCGGGGCAGCCAGGCCTCTCTCCTCTGTGTAACAGGTTGTGTACGTGGCTGATCTAGGCTTTGAGGTTGCGGTGAAGGAGAACCAAGCCCACTGGGACCTTCTGCCATAAGCTGCATTCTCCTTTCTAGACTTTATCAGAGCCTCACATTGAGATATCAGGGAATTACCCACTAATAAAGTGGTTTAATCCCTCTTCATTTAGAGAAGATTCCCATTATACCCACCCCCATCCAGTCTCTGAAATACTAACTCAGGAAAATATCTGTTCATTCAACCACCTCTACCCACTTGCCAATGAAGAAAAGCTGCCATGTGAAGAAAGGACTTTGCCTTGGGAAAATCTAGGCCCTTGACCACTATACATATGGCAGTTGTGGCGTCAGGGGAACTGTCACTGCCAGTGGGAACGCACCCTGAAACAGACGTGAGAACACAGCTGCCAATTTCTATGGAAGAAGAAACAGTAACCTCGGTGACACGCTTCACCGCCCCACTGACTAGGCTCTGGGATTCGCTGCCCAGATCCCAGAACGATGTGGCTTTGCAAATAAATTCTCATTCTGGCTTGAAGCATGAGGTTTTTACTTTGATTTTACTACACGCCAAGCACTGTTTTTAGTTCTTTAACTATCAACTCATTTAACTCTCAAATGAACTACTAGCATCCCCACTTTTAACCGACCAGAAGCACAGAGAGGTAACTTGCCCAAGATCACAGCAAGTAGGTGGCACAGCCAGGAAGGATTTAAACCTAGTGGGTCTGGATCCAGAACTGCCACCAATGCCACTTATAAACAGAGTATGGGCTCAGCCTTGAAACCTATGTGATTCCACTTTCAGACATCCATTTTAATGGATCAGAGACCCAAATACAAAAGGAAAAATATGAGTGAAGGTTTCTCACTCAGGGATTCTGAAAAAGTATCCTCGCAAAAAGGGTCAGACTCATCCACACAGTCCTGTGTCCCTTCTCCAGTCTGCCTTTTTCCAGTGTGGAATGTGGACGTGATATCTAGATTTGAGAATATCCCTCTTGTTCCCAGAACACTACTCTAACAGAACAGAAGGGCTGAACTCTCGAAGCCCCAGCCTCCTGGGAAAAGTGGGTACAGCAGCACTGGTGCTGATTCTGCCACACCACTGAGCCACATCCTCTACATCCAGATGTTATAGGATTCAAACAACCGCCTAGGTGTTGAAGTAACATTGCCACTTGTGTATTCTGGTACAATGCTTGCAGTCCAGAGCATTTCTGACTGAACACCTGCTATAGCCAGGCTCCAGCAGCCACATGATGCACCAGCACCCCGGAGAGTTTGCAGTCACTAACATGGATTTGAAGGTGTCCCAGAAAGACAGCTCAGAAATGAACTTTTGGCAATCTTTAGGAAAGATTTCCACCAAGCATGGCTGATCAGAGGCATCGAGAGGACCTGAATTGGGAACAGCCTTCTTTCTCTCTAAAGATTTCTAGTCAGGAGACTGATTTTAAGGCCAAGCCTCTCCCTCCCCTCCTACCCCCCAACCCAATAATAATAGTAAAATAATAATAATAATAATGATAATAATCCTATCTAATAAAGAGGGAATATGCTAATTAACCATCACTCCGTCACAAAGATGGCTGCACCCACAGCTGAGGCCAAGTTCCCATAAGCCATAAGGAGCCTTAACAAGCAATCAGCAGGGAACTGAGGCTACACCCTCCCTCGCCCCCGTGGGTCTTGACAGAGGACCTCAGGCCATGCCCCCCACCCGGCAGGGCTTGACAGGGGACCTCAAGGTGCACTTCCAGTTCTGGTGCTGGGCTAGGGGACCTCAGGCTGCTCCCCCGCCCCAGTGCCAGGCCAGGGGACCTCAGCCTGCGCCCCCCACCTGGTGGGGCTTGATGGGGGACCTCAAGGTGCACTTCCAGTTCTGGTGCTGGGCTAGGGGACCTCAGGCTGCTCCCCTGGCCCCAACACCAGGCCAGGGGACTTCAGGCCATGCCCCCCACTAGGTGGGGCTTGACAGGGGACTTCAGGCCACACTCCCCACCCCGGCACCAGGCCGGGGGACCTCAGGCTGCACCCCCCGCCCCAGCACTGAGCCAGGGGACCTGAGGCTGCACCCCCCTGCCTGGCGGGGCTTGACAGGGGACCTCAAGGTGCACCCCCAGTGCTGGGTCAGGGGAACTCAGGCCGTGCCCCCTGCCCAGGGGGGACCTGAGGCTGCACCCCCCTGCCTGGTGGGGCTTGACAGGGGACCTCGAGGTGCACCCCCAGTGCTGGGTCAGGGGACCCCAGGCCATGCTTTCCACCCAGTGGGGCTTGACAGGGAATCTCAGGTCATGTCCCACACCTGGCGAGGCTTGACAGGGACCTCAAGGCACACCCTCCCCCCACCCCAGTCTGGGCTGGGGGACCTCAGGCCACGCCCCCCGTGCTGGAGCCAGGCCAGGGGACCTGAGGCTACGTTCCCTGCCCGGCGGGGCTTGACAAGGGTGGGACTAGCCAGGTCTGTATCTATCCCAATGAGGGGGGGGGGGGCAGCCAGGTATGGGTCCCACGTGATTTTGAGGCGCATGTGGGTGGACGGGGACTTGACTCTGGGTCCTGTGGTGTGCCCCAGACCCTGACAGGAAGAAGGTTTTCATATACATTTTACTAATTTTCTTTCATCTCTGACACTTCTATTATAGAGAAAGGGCAAATAGCAATATTAAAATATTTCCTCTAATTAATTCCCTTTTAATGTGCACGAATTTCATGCACCGGGCCACTAGTAATAATAATAATAATAAAGGCCAAGCCCAGGGCACTGGCACAGCCGCATCATGGTCTGCTGGCCCCAGGCTCACTGCCTGGGAAATCCTGCATAGCCTGCGGATCTTTCCTCCGTGTCACCAGGCATTTGCTGGATGTGCCAACAATTAAACCTCTTCCTGCACTCCCATAAAAACAACTTGTCTATGTGGTTTCGAATGCTGGGTGCTTTTCCACAAAGAACTCTCCAGATCCCAGCTAATCAGTTGAAAGACAGAACAGTGGTCAATCTAACAAAATAGGTCAGGCTTTATATTTTAATCCTCTTATTCATAATATATTGAAAGGGAAGAATGCAGAAAAAAAAAACAACAACCACATTATTACCAGCAAGAACATCTATGGTTACTTAACCTCTCTGGGCCTCAGTTTTCTCACCTATAAAACAAGGATAATAATAGGGGTATTGTGAGGGTTAGGAAATCACACCATGACAAATGTTTAGAGCAGGACCTATCATGTAGTAAATGTTCAATAAAGGTGAACTACCAATATTTTTATTGCTGAGGGCTGAAGGTCCGTGAGATGTTTCAAAATCTACCCTCTGGTAAACCACGTGGAGAAAGGCACTGCTCTGATTCTGGCCAGTTAGGGAGACTTGAAGGTCCAGGTCAATGAGCAGAAACTGGCTGCCTGACCCAGGATACTGCAGGCAGGAAATGGATCTACTGGGTGCTAACTGCCCACCAGCTAGCTAGCCATTCTTGTCTTTCTTCTAAGGACGCTCAGCTAAGACAATATCCCCCAATCTCCTTTAAGACTAGGGGTGACCAACAAGAAATAAATAGTTGTTATGGGACTTCAGGGAAATTCCTTACCAGAAACACGGGCTGGACTCCACTTTTGTGTCACCCTCCCCCCCCCCACACACCCAGATTCCCACCTGGACTACAGACTCACTGGCTTGACTCCAGTAGTCACATTGGACCATAAAGCCACCTTACATCTCGGACTAGGGATGGTGAAGCAGAAAGAAAGAAGAAGTCTGCTCTTCCTGATGACTGTGGGGCTGCCACAAACCAGGATTACAAATCTCTGACATCTTACTCATGAGAGAAAACACCTTCCACTGAGTTTGCACCATTGTTAGTTCTGAGGTCCAGTTTGACAGCCAAATGCACTTTCAAATAACACTGTAGTTTTACACAGCAGATGACCAAAAGGGACAGTGTTTTATGTCAGAGAAATCCTTCTAGTAACCTGCCAACATTTAAAGTGTCCTCATGCTTTAGGACCCTTGCTTTCTCCTCAATACCACGTAGAAAGCTAGATACAGAATTTCCCACAGAATGGGGTTACAATAATTTTGCCTTAGATGGAGGTAAAATGAGAACTATGAGATATACTGAGTCATTTATTCAGCAATTATTAAGTACTACTCTATGCTGGGGACTCTGCAAGGTAGGGGGCTAAATCTGGTGAACAAAAGCAGATGTAGTCACTTACGAAGCTTCCAGTTCAGAACAGGGGACAGGAAACAAATAGGCAAACAAATACAGTGTAAGTACAAATGGTGAGAAGTAGCACATTGGAAATCAGAATGAGTTTAGCCCAAAAGTAAAGAGAAAGGAGAAGGAACCCATGTGAATAGTGGGAGTGGGAATATTCCAGAATGTCCATCATCTGAAGAATGGATAAACAAAAAATATGGTACAATCCATACAATGAAATATCATGCAACCATAAAAAGAATAACAGGTACAACATGTATGAGCACTGAGAACATTATGCTGAATGAAAGAAGCCAGTCATCCAAAACCACATATTATATGATTCCATGTAGAGAAAGTGTCCAGAATAGGCAATTCCAGAGATAGAAAGTAGATCAGTGATTGCCAGAGGCTAGAAGGAGGTAGAAATGGAGGGAGAGAGACTGCTAATGGTTATAGGGTTTCTTTTTAAGCCAATGAAAATGCACTGGAGTTAGAGACCAGTGATGGTTGTACAATCTTGTAATTACACCAAAACCCATGAACTGTACACTTTGAAAGGGTAAATTTTAAGTCATGTGAATTATATATAAACAAGAGGCCCAGGGCATGAAATTCATGCACTGGTAGGGTCCCTAGCAGCTGCTGTCCAGGTACTCCCTCCCTACCCCCGGTCGTCTGCCGCCGCTCCCTGGTCGAACTCTGGGACAACCTTGGCTGAGGGGATAATTTGCATACTATACTTTTATTATATAGGATTAAAAGACACTCAAAGGGCAACCCAAATTGAATTACTGGATTGGTAATAAAGTTTCTAATGAAAGTTAAAAAGAAAAAAAAAAAAAAACTATCCCAGGAGATAGAGGAGAATGTACAAGCCTGGTGAAAGTCACAGGAGGCCCGTGTGACAGATGGCTGCAGCGAGGGAGGCATGCTGTGAGATGTGGCAGAAGAGAGCGTGGTGGCCTGGGACAGGGTGAGGGCTGTGGAATGGAAAGGAGGAGGCAGGTGAAGATCTGTTTCAGATCAAGGACAAATAGGCCTTGTTAATGGATTGGTCTTGGGGGAGTGAGGCAGAAAAGAGAGATTTAAGAATGATCTTCACATAGTCTCATGAGTATTTCTAAAGTGGTTTTCTGCCAGATTCAAATTGTGCACAGCACAGTAAGAGCAGCTCACCAAATGCCTGTTAAATGAATTGAAAATGTGAACCAAGTCACTGCCCATTTTTTTTTTTTTTGTAGGGAACATTTTTGTATTTTCACTAAAGATGTAAATTCTCTCTCTTTCTCTTAGATATAGATATATACATATAGATACAGTATATACACATATATATCTACATATAGAAACATTATATCCTAACCTATACCTGTTTCTCTACCATCCACTGGTAGATACTGGTCCACCACATTCCATCAACTACACATCTATTCAAACCAGAAACCTAAGGGTTATTCTTTTTTTGGGGGGGGAGGGGTATTCTTTTTTATATATATACACCCTAAGCAAGATAGAGCTACTGAATCAGTAACAACCAGGTCCTTCCTTCTCTGAGGGGGTCAAAGAAATAGATAAGCCAGTGAGAAGTAAGCTCTCACTTCTGATGAACAACCTGTAAAAAGAGAGGAAGAGATGCTACTCCAGAGACAGGAAGTATTATAATCTTTCTTTTTGGTGGGGGTGGGAAGAAATGTGGCATAGTCCAGGGGGGGGGGAGAGCACTATGGATAACAGTGGCCTAGTGGCAGTGGGGAGAGGGGGTATCAGTATGACTCTATGCCTTTCCCTTCAAGAACATCTACTAGAATTGAAGCCCAGCAAGAGACAAGTTGTAACCCCAAAGGAGTCATGAGCTCTAACCCACTCGGACAGCCACATTCATTCTGTGGGGAACACCAAAACCCTAGAAGACTGTATCCTTATCCTGCAACCAGGAGAGGGCCAGCATGGTCACAGACCATTGTTTTGCCCCTGCAAACAATGCCGCAATCTATATATATAAAATTCTAATGTGCAAATAGACTGAACAGCAGAACAACCGAACAACCGGTCACTATAATGTGTGCTGACCACCAGGCGGCGCTTGCGGAACATGGCGGGCATCGGCCGCAGCATGATGGTGGAGCAGGTGAGCAGGGACACCAGACCAAGGTGGGGTGCCCGTTGCTGTCATGGGGCAAGCCTCTGGTTGGTTACTAAAAATGCTTTGCTCCCGCATGCTGCAGTCTTGCCTGGCACTTGCACCCACTGCTGGCGCCGGAGCGGCTGCTCGCACCCGCTGCCGGCGCCCAACGCCAGTCCCGATTGCTTGGTGCCATCAGTGGGTGTGAGCAGCAGCTGCCAGCCCAATCGCTCGAGGGCTTCTCCACCTCCTTGCTGGCACTTGGGAGCGGGAGCAGGGCTGCCAGCAGACAGGGTACTAGGGGCTATGGCGGGAGGGGCTGGGCAGGGGCACGGGCACAGAGGATGGGCTGAGACCTGCCCCTGTGCCCACCACAGCCTCAAGGCCCACAGTTCCTTTCAAGGTGCATGAATTTGTGCCCTGGGCCCCTAAGTAAATAAATATTAGGGCCATTTTTTCTGTAGGGTAGATTCTCAGTCATTTTACAAGTTGGGCGTGAGAAATGTTCCATTGGATGTCTGTGTGTGCTGCGTTTGGGATGAATGCAAGGTAAGCCTGCTCCATGAAGCTTCATCTGGAACATACCTTTACTTCAGTGTTTCTGTAATTCCTGTGTTACTCTCACAAGGGACTGACTTGGTGGAACTGAATGTTTCACACAGCAGACTGAACTCTGATTATTTCATCCTACCAGATGAGGGAGGATGAAATAATCAGATGAGGAGGTCAAATGGCTTGTGGTGGTCACTCAGAAGTTACTTCTCACCATAGCACCTGGTACCATGCTAGCCTCTCCTAGTCTGACAGAGGTCCATGGATATCCATCACTTGATCACAACACAGACATAAAGACTTTTGCCACTGTATTTTACACAAATAGGATATCACATTTACTTCTCTGAATCCTGCTTTTTCATATATATATTGCACAGAAATGCTTCCAAATCAGCTAGCAGTGCTCTTTTTTTTAAAAAAATATATATTTTATTGATTTTTTACAGAGAGGAAAGAAGAGGGATAAAGAGTGAGAAACATCAATTCAGCTGCCTCTTGCACACTCCCCACTGGGGATGTGCCCGCAACCAAGGTACATGCCCTTGACCAGAATCGAACCTGGGACCCTTCAGTCCGCAGGCCGACGCTCTATCCACTGAGCCAAACCAACCAGGGCTAGCAGTGCTCTTACTCACTCTTTTTAGCAGCTGATATTTCATAGAATAGATGTGCCATACTTTACCATTCCCGGAAAAGTGGGCACTCATTTTATTTTCAGGATTTGGTTTTTGTCTTGCCCCTGCAAACAATGCCACAATAAATAAATATTGGGGCAATTTTTATTTTTATTTTTTTGTAGGGTAGATTCTATAAGTGCCACTGCTGTAGCAAAAACTACTTAGGGAATATTACAAAGTTATAGTACAAAATGGTGTCCAAGATCAAAGTACAGAATTGCATGTATGTGTTTTTTTCAGTGTTAAGTATCTCTGGAAGAACACACCTGAAATGGGAGTTCACACAGCAGGGAAGCAATGGGTAGGGAAACTTACTTTTCACTGTATATCTTTTTTTGTGCCATTTGAACATTTTATCATGTGCAAGCACTGCTCATTCAAAACTGAATAAATACAAAATTTTTCCAGGCCATCTCCTAAAAAGTTTGCAATGATTCACATGTCCTCCAGCAATTTGGGAGAGTACTTAGTTGAGCTCATTTATGCCCTATATTTTTCTCCGTTAAGGCCATCCCTCCCCCACCCCTTTCTCTCCTTTTTTTTTTTGGACCTATTACCAGCTGAAACATGACAAGTTTTATCTGCTCATGATCCATTATCCATGATCCATGATTCTTCTTATTCTATAGCCCTTGGGCAGGCGGAAGGCAACTCCCAGATTTGCTAATTTAGACAAGTCATCCTGGCCGGCATCTCTCAACAGCACAAGAGAGAAATCCAAGCCAGGGTGGGAGTCAGGTCTTCTCCAGAGACCTGAAGGCCCAGATGGTCGAAAGAAACAGGAGCAGGGCCTCTCTCTCCCCACATGCTTGCAGCACAGCCTGTTTTAAACTTATGTTGGCTGACCTGCCATCAGTAACTAAGTGGTCTAGAGTCCCCCAAATGCCCAAAGCCTCTCAGAAAGGCAACAACCTTAGAGACAAGAAACAGGAGGGACCGGGGGACAAAGAACACAGAAGAATCAGGCTCATACAAACATGAAGTCTTCTTATTTACTTCCTATATGCCAGTCATCCTCTATGCCTGGCTCAGAACCAAAAGCCTCTCTTCGGCCACTGCTTTTAAACCCTATTGTGATTCCCACAAAGGGAAAACAAAGCTGACACAGAACGCAGACAGCAATGGCCCTGAGTGGAGCAGCAACTCCAACATAATGCACCTACCACTACCACGCTGGCTGTAGCTCTGGGCTAACTACAGAGAGGAGGGGTCTAAACATGGTCAGATGAGAAATCAGCTGGTAAAAGGTAGGAGATGGGAGAGTATGAGCCATCTTAAAACTGGCAGCAAGTCCATACTCCAACATGAGCTCAGTGCAGGGGAGGCCACAGCCTTAGCTCAATTGGTTCCTTGGAATGCCCTTGCCCTGGATCCTTCAAGACTCAGCTCAGCAAAGATATGTGCCTGTGTGTACTGCCCAGAGCAGCCTCTGTGAGTGAGGCAAAAGGGAGACAACCTGAGTGTCCACCAGCAGGGATGGGCTGAAAAATTGTGATACAGACACACACGGAATCCTTTATGTCTCCCCTTTCCTATTCTTCAAGTCTATTAGCCAGTTCTGTTGCTACTATCTCTAAAACATATCCTGATTCCATTTCTTTCCCCCTCCTTCCTAGGCAAAGCTACCACCATCATCTTTCACCTGGACAACTCAATCAGATCCTCCACTGATCTCCCCGAGTCCACTCTTCCCTTCCTAGATTATATTCTTCACACACAGTCAGATGGATCAAATTAAACAGGGATCACATCAGATTACTGTTTAAATTCTCTCAATACAACTCAAACCTCATCTTTTTCCACTTTACCCATCGCCCAAATGCTCCCACTCCACTCTCCTCCTTTCCCCTCTAAGTTTATTCCTACCCCAGGGCCTTTGAATACTTTGCCCTAGCTATTCTCAAGGCTGGCTTCTTCCTGCCAGTCAGGTCGCCCTGTGACTGTATACAGTAGTGAGTAGGCATGAAACACAATGAGATGGACATCTCACATAATGTGTTCTGTTCACATAATGTTGAACAGAAAGGCCATACACAACGGAACATTTACATAAAGTATGACTGCATTTACATAAAGTTCAAAGTCAGGTCTGAGAGACTGAGAGAGTGGTTTTGCTGGGAAAAGAGGAGGAAGTGGGAGGGAGTAGGAAAGGAACTTCTGAGGACTGCAAATATTGTTTTCAGAGCTGATTACATGAGTGTGTTCAGTTGGTGCAAGTTCATCTATCTACACGCTTAATATGTGATGTACCCTTGGACCTTTTCTGGATGTATATGATAATGTTTCATATAATGTTTACAGAATGGCAACATTTTGGCTGCCCATAATCCTTCCTATAATTGGAAATTTTCCATCTATGAGCCTTGGTGGGAGGCCATCCTCCACCACTTCGTAATAGTAAAATATTACAAAGGCCATGAACTGGCTCTCACAATTCCTTGTAGCTAAGCAGGATCTGGGCTCTACTCAGCAAATGTACCCTCCCCCTCCATGGCTTAAATCAGCTTAGAGAACCAGGACTTATGTACCTTGGTGTTTTGAAGCCCAGAGCTGGAGCCTGGCGCATGGAAAGGGGTCACTGAGTCTTGATGAGTGGACCCCCACCAGATACACATTTCCTCCTCCAGCAAAATAATAACAGTATTGGGCCATTCTACACTTGGGAGCACATTCATTCTTTCAATAAATGTCTACTGAGTGCCAGGAATTGTTCCAGGCACTAGGGATCCAGGTGAACAAAACACTGGAGCTGATACTAGTGGGGAAGACGAACAATAAATAAGTAAAAAATATAATTAGGTAGTGCCACAGAGAAAAATAGAGAAGGGAGATGAGGATCTCCCTGCAAAGGCAATATATGAACAAAGGCTTGAAGAGTGTGAGGGAACCATGTGGGTATGAGAGAAAAGCTTGCCTAGCAGCAGGAAGAGCCAGTGCAAGGGCCCTGAGACAGGCACATACCGAGTGTCTGTGGAGCACTGAAGAGGCCCATGTGCCTGGAGCAGAGTAACTGAAAAGAAGTCACAGGCAATGGGAATAGATTGTGTGGGGCCTAGTTGGCCACAGTAAGGACTTTGGCTTTCACTCAGGGTAAGATGGAGCCATGAGAAGGTTCTCAGCAAAGGGATGGATCTGCTTGGGTGATTAACAGTATTCTTCTGGCCCTGTCCAACCCTCTTCCCTACCCAAGATGGAAACCAATCTTGACAAGAAACAGACATTTGGTAACTTGTGTGGCAAATGTCTATGAGAAATAAATAAGCAGAAGGCTCTCCACCCACTTCCTCCAACCCATCAAGGCCTCATGATGGCCAGCAGGACTTTGCAAGATGATTAGCAATTCACATCACATTACAGACACCAGATCCTCCTCCACTGGCCACTGGGAGAATCCCCAAAGCTGATGGGAAGCAGTCTAAGGCCACATGCCAGGGGAGGGCCATTTTGGTGGTTAGCTAGAGCCAAAATCAAATTCCAACTCTGCCTCTTAGCAGCTGTGTGAACTATGATTCATTACTAGACCTTTCTGGGTCCCAAGCTTCCTTATCAGTAAAGTGGGGGGGAGTGGGGGATAGTAATTTCCACCCTTGATAAGCCTGTTGGGGGAGTTAAATTAGGTAACAAGGATCAGGTGGCTGGCAAGGTGCTGGGCACAGAGAGCCCTAAAAGATGTTAGCAAAGGTGTTTTTATAACTGAAATACCAAAGAAATAATAGTGACATTATCAACTTCTCAAGCCTGAGGATGTCCCTTGGGCAAACTGGACTCTGATATTAAGCATGGGGCTGAAGTGAAGGGTCCTCCAGAGGAGAAAGGCCTTCAGAATGTAAGTTTCTTTCTCCCTCTACCTATTCTTCATGTAATAACTGCCCAGGACAGCTTCATCCATGCCAGAGAAAGGAGATGGCACACAGATGTCTGGAGGAATTAGCATCAAATGTACATGGTATGGACACATGTCTCAGCCCAGTGGTCGGCAAACTCATTAGTCAACAGAGCCAAATATCAACAGTACAACGATTGAAATTTCTTTTGAGAGCCAAAAACCGACTTCTGCGCATGGGCCACGAAGTTTCAATCGCACTGTATGTGCGTGCCCGCACGTGGTATTTTGTGGAAGAGCCACACTCAAGGGGCCAAAGAGCCGCATGTGGCTCTCAAGCCGCGGTTTGCCGACCACTGTCTCAGCCCATCACAGGCACAAGCCCCCAGAGAAGAGACCCCAGCCTGTATCCATCACTCTCAAGGAAATGTGGGAAAAGGGAGAGTTTTAACAGCATAAAAGGCAGTCGGGGAAATTTCTTGTCTCTTCCCCCTTCAGAATAGCATTGGGTCCTTCAGTTTGCTCCAAGCAAGAAAGGCAAGGTCTCAGGGGGAGTTGGGTCCACAACTGCAACATAGGGATTAATTCATTATTAAGGCTTGTTCACACTCATTCAACACATACTTATTAAGCAACAACTAAGGCTCTCATGCTGATATAGGAAGAAATGAAACAAATCCTCACCCTCACTGCTCACATGCTAAAGAGGAAGGCACCAAAAGCAAACATACCAGGTGTACCGGTTAGTAATGCGGATTTTTTTCAATTAGATGGAGTTACACATATGTTGATATATATGCGATTTGGTATGTATGCTATTTTGTTGAATTGACAACAAGCTTTAAAACTTTATATGTCAAATTTTCTGAAGGTGTTAACATTACAGATATATTTACGCTTTAAAATGTCGAATTTCGTGCCAAAAAAAGCATTTGTGGGAAGTTTTAATTTATTACTTTATTTTGAAGAAAAGTGCTGCTAAAAGTTATAGTATACTTTGGGAAGTTTATGGTGAAAATGCTGCATCTCAAGATACTTTCGAACGCTGGTTTAAATGCTTTAAAAGTGATGATTTCAATGTGAAAGACAAAGAACGTCCAGGTCAACCAAAAAAGTTTGAAGACCAACAATTACAAGCATTATTGGATGAAGATGTGCGTCAAACTCAAAAACAACTTGCAGAAAGATTAAACATTGCTCAGCAAACAATTTCCGATCGTTTACAAGCAATGGGAAAGATTTTAAAGGAAGGAAAATGGGTGCCACATCAACTGAACGAAAGACAAATAGAAAAGCTGTAAAATGTTGCTTCAATGGCACGAAAGAAAGTCTTTCTTTGCATCGAATTATGACTGGCGATGAAAGTGGATTTATTTTGAGAATCCCAAACGTACAAAATCATGGGTTGATCCAGGTCAACCATCAACATCGACTGCAAAGCCAAATCAGAAAGAAGACAATGCTCTGCATTTGGTGGGATCGGGAAGGTGTAGTGTATTATGAGCTTCTAAAACCAGGTGAAACCATTAATACTGATCGCTACCAACAACAAATAATCAATTTGAACCACACTTTGATCGTGAAATGACCAGAATGTGCCAGAAGACACGGCCAAGTAATTTTGCTTCATGATGACGCACCATCACACACTTCAAAATCAGTTAAAGACACATTAAAAGATCTTGCCTGGGAAGTATTAACCCACCCGCTGTATTCACCAGACCTTGCTCCTTCAGATTACCACTTGTTCCAATCGATGGCACATGCGCTTTCTGAGCAGCACTTCAAAACATACGAAGAAGTAGAAAATTGGGTCTCTGAATGGTTTGCCTCAAAACAAGAAAAGTTCTATTGTGACGGTATCCACAAATTTCCTAAAAGATGGGGAAATGTGTAGCTAGCAATGGACATTACTTTGAATAAAGCACTTTTGATGTTTCTCTTGAAATTATCGTGTTTTCTTTGATTACAAAATCCGCATTATTAACCGGTACACCTGGTACAACATTAGAGAATGATAAGTGCTATAAATAATAATAATAATAATAATAATAATAATAATGATGATGCAGGGAGCAGAAAGGGCCATTTTATTTTATTATTATTTTAAAATATGGAACGTTTCACGAATTTGCATGTCATCCTTGCGCAGGGCCATGCTAATCTGTATTGTTCCAATTTTAGTATATGTGCTGCCAAAGCGAGAACAGAAAGGGCCATTTTAGACAGGGTGCTTAGGAAGATCTCTCTGAGGTGGTGTCTCTGCCATGCAAGCAGAGACTTGAATAATGTAGCAAAATTATATATAAACACATACATATACATATATAATTGTGGATATGTCTTTATATACAATATACACACACACATATAGCCAAGAACACAGTGCTGCTATGGAAATCTAAAGTGCTCTAGTTTGATAGGTAAGAATGCTCCTGGGCTGCCAGGGATTGGAGTCTTCCCCCGATTCCAATATGCCCTCAGTGGCTGAGAAGTACTAACAAAGGACATTCCTTTTTTATACTTGGCAGTGTACCACAGACCTAGAAGGCACTCTTTATCAGGACATTATTCCCCCTTCATCACTGCACAGTGTTCCACTGGACAGACAACCTGACTGATTGAGCCAGTTCCCTATTAATGAACACCTAGGATAGTTCCCATTTTTTGCTCTGACAAACAGTGCCCCAATGAGTCACCTTGGACACAGATTATACTCACACTTGGGAACATCTGTAGGCAAAAGCTCCCAGAAGTGGAACTGCTGGGGCAAAGGATAGTTGTGTCCAAGGGTCCCCTTGATAGATATTTTCGAAGTCCCATCCAAAGTGACACTAAAACTTCGTTTCATTCCTGAGATTCTAGCTCAGAGGTCCCAGGAAGAGGATACAGTAGGCATCTAGAAAGGAACAGAGAGAACAATGACTCCCCTGCCTGCCTACAGTTGATTGGCCCAGGGAGAATACCCGACCTCTGCTGGACCATCTTGAGAACCCCTTCCCTGGCCCTTGATAATGAATCCAAAGGAAGACATCTTCCCTTCCTTGTGTTGTTTTGGGCTGGGGCTGGGAGAACACAGAGCTATTCTCTTTGACAGCCTGGACTACAAGGTCTGTGGATGGCCAGGTTTCCCACCAAGTTAAGGGAAAGGCAGAAAGAGAGACTATGAATAGGAGAAAATGAATATAGCAGATGTAGGGGAAAAGCAGTAAGGAAGAGAATCCTGATAGTGGCATTTGTATTCTGATTCCAATCCATAAGCTGGCTGCTTCCCAGCACCCATTCTGCTTTTGTAGCCCCTTAGTGATCCCACACCCTTGCCAGTGATTGGTTCAGGGGAAGTCACATTACCTGTGCTAGTCCAATCCAAGGGGAGCTCTGGAGCTTTGCACTATGGTTGGGGGACAGATATCCTCTCTCTCAGGCCAGAGCTGAGGAGAAATAAACCTGGATCAGTGCTGGCAGCCAGTCCTCCAGGGAAGCCAGGTTTGAGGATGACATGGACATCAGAGGGAAGAATGGAGGGAGAGAAAGAAAGTGGGTCATTGATGATGACCCCGAGCTCCTGGATCAACTAGCTCAGAATCTTACCCCATCTCTGAGCTTTCTAGTCATGTGAGCCAATCCTGTCCCCTGGGGTTTATGCCTGTTTGAGTCAGTGTTTCTTTTCCGTGCAACTAAGTAACTGACTGGTACACAGTCAGTCCTGAGGCCTTGTTTTGTTTCTCTGGGCCGCCCAGAACCCTCTAGTTAAATCCTCCTTTGCCTATGGTGCTCTGAGAGCAGTACAGCAATTTGGCCAAGGACTTAACTTGCCCAGCCAGTTTCCCCAGCTATGAAATGGGAATAACAAACACTTCCTTGGGTTTTAAAAGGATTAAACACATTAGCAATGATTATTCTAAAGTACTGAAGGGTAGCTGAAAGTCTTCAATCTCAAAAAGCAATTAGCTGCACCCCACCCCCATTTTGTTGCTGTTCCTTTGTTCAGGTCAGCAAATCCATTCTTCACAGTCCCAAAGAATAGCCAGCACAGTTTCAGTCAAGAAGATGGCAAATCTCATCTCAACAGGTGATCTGAGTAAAAGAGATTCCACTCAACTTATCTGGTAGCTGGGTGGTAGAGGAAGCCCTCATGGGCGCATTTCTCCATCAAATGCAAGCTGGGGTCTAAAGTTTCAAAACACAGGCTTGGACACAGTCCCAGGAGAGGACAAAGGAAAGAGAGCCCGGATGGAAGAGAAACTGCGACACAGCAGGTTCCACAACTGTTGGGAGGAGGATCCCAGGCTGGCTTACAGCCACATCTGCTCTCTGCACAGCTATGAGGCAGCAGGAAGAAGGGACCCCACCACGTCTGTATTTACAGCTGGGAACTGGCACGGGCATAGGCAACTCAGTTGGAAATAAACTCTACTAGGAAGCGAGAACTGGAAGATGCTTCCATAGCAACGCCGATCTGGAGATCACTGCCCACAGCTGGAAACATTCAGAAGCAAAGTTTATCTAGAGATGTACACCAAATTCATTTTTTCCATTTGCACCGGAATGTGTTACTTAAACTTCACTTCTTTGGGGAGCCTCTGGGTAGGCCTTGTTCTATGGTTCAAAAAAATCCTTCTGAACATTCAGAACACAGGACCTATCCGTGTAACCATGTTTTCCTGCTGTCTGTGGGCTTCACAGGCAGGGTCTATGTCTGCTTTGCTAATTGGTACCTGGCCCAAAACAGGCCTTCAATCAGTGTTTATTGAATAAATCAATCAACTGTTCTGTTCCCAATTTTACTGTTATTCATTACTTTAGCTAACATGTAAGCACCCATAAGTATGGGCAGTGAGCTGAGCTGTGCACTTATTACTGTCATGCCCATCTAAAAACTGGGGCTCCTCTTCAAGGTCAGAGCCACAGAAGAAATGGAGTTCTTTCATTTCTAGAGAAGGATGGGAGAGAGTGTGACTACCTAGAGCAAGACTGGGCATGTGGAGCAATGGGTGTTGAGGAACCTGCTTTGATTTTTAAGAACTTTCTGAGTAGAAATTTTAGAGGGCTGAAGTACACCTCTGCAAGAAAGGCTGGAAACAGGCTGCTTGAAGTACACAAACATTAAACAGACGGCTGCACTCTGAGAGATTTCCACCAAACTGCCCTGAAAGCCACAGCTCACATTATTTCTTACCTTTTCAAAAATTTTCCTGTTTATGAAAGAGGTATATGCTTATATATACATGTAAAAACTTATAAAATAAAGGTATAAAGAACAATACAAAGTTACCCATATCTCCCCACCAAAGGATTACCACTATAAAAAAGTTGGTTCACCCTGGCCAGTGTTGCTCAATGGTTATAGTCGGCCTGCGCACCAAAGTCTCTCGGATTCAATTCCCAGTCAAGGGCACATCCTGGGTTGCAGGTTTGATCCTGGGCCCCAGTGTGGGAGGCAACCAATTGATCAGTGTGTCTCACATTGATGTTTCTCTCTCTCTACACTCTCTGAAAAAAAAAAAAAATCAATGGAAAAGTATCCTCTGGTAAGGATTAACAACAACAAGAAAAGAGGGTGGTTCATTTCCTTCCAGTCTTTTTTTTTCTAGTATGAGCAGTATATGAATAGAGAAGAGGAGAAAATCTCCTCTTCTTTAAAATCTTTCATTTGTGCTTTTCTAGGGGATTTTAAACATCAAGTGAAAATCAATACCCTATATAATAAAAGAGTAATATGCAAATTAACC
This sequence comes from Plecotus auritus, assembly GCF_963455305.1. Lineage (NCBI taxonomy): Eukaryota > Metazoa > Chordata > Mammalia > Chiroptera > Vespertilionidae > Plecotus > Plecotus auritus. The sequence goes on along the minus strand of NC_137785.1, from coordinate 34,914,490 downwards.
ATCACTCCACTACACCAAGAAGCCACGCCCACCAGCCAATCAGGAGCAAACATGCAAATAAACCCAACCAAGATGGCTATGGCCACAGAGAGCAAGAAGGAGGCTTGTGTTTCTCCAGCGATGGAGGAAGCCAAGCTTTCCGCCTGCCCTTGCCGGCCTAGGCCTCCACTCAAGGCTACAAAGTTTCAATGATAGAAGATACATAAATCCAAACAGAAATGGCGGCAGCCACGGAGCTGGAAAGAGCAGGAGGCTAGGGTTGCCCGCGGCGATGGAGGAAGCCAAGCTTTCTGCAAACCCTGGCCGGCCCAGGCCTCCGCTTAAGGCTAAAGTTTCAATTATAGAAGATACATAAATCCCCCAAAAAATGGCTGCTGCCACAGAGCAAGCAGAAGGCTTGGCTCCACTCCAGGCAACAAAGTTTCAATTGTAGAAGATAAATAAACCCCAGATACCAGGGCCTCCGCTTGGGTCGCCAGGGGGTGTAGCCGGCCTGCAAACCACCACAGGCCCCTTGCCCAGGCCGCCTCATGCCCCAAGGGAACCCCCACCCTGATCCGGGACACCCTTCAGGGCAAATCAGCTGGCCCCCACCTGTGCACCAGGCCTCTATCCTATCTAATAAAAGAGTAATATGCAGATTGACCATCACTGCAACACACAAGATGGCTGCCCCCATGTGGTCAAAGATCCTGCCCCCATGTGGACACAAGAGGGCCACCACAATATGGCCAGCAAGGGAGGGCAGTTGGGAGGGACCAGGCCTGCAAGGGAGGGCAGTTGTGGGCGATCAGGCCAGCAGGGGAGGGCAGTTGGGAGGGACCAGGCCTGCAAGGGAGGGTAGTTGGGGGCGATCAAGCCTGCAGGGGAGGGCGGTTAGGGGTGACCAAGCCGGCAGAGGAGGGAAGTTGGGGGGGACCAGGCCTGCAGGGAAAGGCAGTTGGGGGGGACCAGGCCTGCAGGGGAGGGCAGTTGGGGGGAACCCAGGCCTGCAGGGGAGAGCAGTTGGGGGGGCCAGGCCTGAAGGGGAGGGTAGTTAGGGGTGACCAGGCCTGCAGGGGTTGGCAGTTAGGCGCAAACAGGCTGGCAGGGAGTAGTTAGTGGGTGATCAGGCTGGCAGGCAGAAGCGGTTAGGGGCAATCAGGAAGGCAGGCAGGCGAGCAGTTGGGAGTCAATAGTCCTGGATTGTGAGAGGGGTCCCAGATTGGAGAGGGTGCAGGCTGGGCTGAGGGACCACCCCCCCCCCCCCCGTGCATGAATTTCGTGCACCGGGCCTCTAGTTTTTAAATAATAAAATTAAGCCTATTTCCTCAAACTACAGACTCTAGGGAGAAGGCTTCTCTCTTCCTCTCTTCCGATCTTTGTTCTGACAGAACTACTATTACAAACCAGTGGTTTTCAACCCTAACTGTGCCTGAGCATCACAGCGGGATATAATAATTGCATGGAGCAACTACTACAGAAGAGGCAGTTTTAAACATTTTATAAATAGTACTTAATTTTATACTTTCAATCCTATCATCATTTTACAGATAAGGAAACTGAGGCAGGGATATTAAGTGACTTTCATAAGGTCACAGGGCCACTAAGAGGTGGTGCTGGGATTTGAACCCAGGCCATCTGGCCCCAAGTGTCCTGTTTTCCCTGGTCCACACAGCTCGAGACCCTAGCAACAGTGACACCAACTTTGAGCTTCAGGGCAAAGTTCCCAATGTCCCTATTGCCAAGTTTGTCATGATTATTCATACTTCTCTCCAGACTCATTTTTATTTCCTAAAGGAAATGAGAAATTGCTGGAATTCAGAAGTGAGACAATCGGAAGCTATAGCTGAACACATACACATGTGGGTACCCTGCTGGACTTCCCAAGAAATATTCTTAATGAATGACTTTTCTGGAGCGGCTAGGGGTCAGTTCCTGGGTAGATCACCCTTCACTCACTGAGACCCCACCCAGCTCCAGATGGGATGTGAAGGCTCCTCCTTAACTTTACCATGTAGGAGGATGGAGAACAAACTGGAAAACTCACAGCTCACTACCTATTTACATGAATCTGCAGAAAGGGTAATGGTTGCAGGCTGTTTGACAGGGACTTCTCTTGTGTGTTTACTTGATTTGTGAGGTTGGAGTCAGTATTCGGTCAGTGTGGGGGATCAGCCAGTTATGTTTTTGCCATCATTGCACATGACTCCCTCCTCATGGCAAAACCAGACTAGCCACTAAGGGGATATGGGGGGAGGGGGGGGGGGAATAGTTCCCAAGAATTGATCACTAGAGAGTTTGTCTCCCCTACAGGTGGGAAGGGAAAAACCTCCATTTCAGGAAAATGTCACTTAGTACTCAGTTCAGGGAAAAAGATGAAACATTGCTGCTTTGGGTCTGAGAGCTACTATCCTTCCAGCTGCCTTTGGAAGGAGGACTAGAAAAACCAAGGGCTGCAAGGTTGCCATTTATCCAACTCCACCTGTGTATAGCAGTGGCTCAGTAACGTTTCGCTGCTATTCAATTATTAGGCTGTGTGTGTGTGTGTGTGTGTGTGTGTGTGTGTGTGTGTGTGTGTGTGTTGGGGTGGTGAATGGGGCTGTCTGTTGTTGCTGTTGTTAACATTCTAAAACAGTAGACAGAAAGGTACAGTAAACTCACATGTACTTAAACCTAGATTTGGTAAACATCAAGATTCTGCCGCATAAGCTTCATCTATTCTTAATTTGTTTCTTTCCCTCATTTTTCCTTCTCACTGAATTAAAGTAAATCCCAGATATGATGTTATTTCACCATTTCATGTTTCAAATTGCAGCTCTGAAAAATATGGACACTGTCTGATGTACCCATAATATTAGGCTGGTTTCATACTGATCAAAATAACAATGAGGCTCAGCCAGTTTGGCTCAGTGGTTAGAGTAGCCGTGGGCAAACTATGGCCTGCGGGCCGGATCCGGCTGTTCTATCTGGTTCTCTTGCTCTCCCCTCCGCTCCTTTACTTTGAATTTATATTAGTTCACACAAACACTCCATCCATGCTTTTGTTCCAGCCCTCCAGTCCAGTTTAAGAACCCATTGTGGCCCTCGGGTCAAAAAGTTTGCCCACCCCTGGGTTAGAGTGTCAGCCCACAGACTGAGGGTCCTGGGTTTGATTCTGATACAGGGCATGTGCCTCAGTTACAGGCTCCATCCTTAGCCGTGCGGGAGGCAATCAACCAATGTTTCTTTCTCTCTGCCCTTCTACTCCCTCTAAAAATCAATGGGGAAAATATATCCTCAGGTGAGGAATAACAACAATACAACAAAATAACAATGAATATTTTCCTAAAAGATAAGACCCAGTATTGACAAAGGAGTAGGGAAATGGGTCATCTCAGCTGATGAAGTAATGCTTTTCTGGAGGGCTTCTTGGCAGTACAAATCCAAAAAGAATTATCAACCTCTGCCTATCTTCTGACATAAATTTTCCATCATACTAAAAGGGCGGGGAGAGACCGACTCCATGTTCCCTTTGTTCCATGTCCTCCACCTCGTGGAGTCAGGTTCCCGCCCTAGAACCTCTCCAAGAGCCCAACCCACACTTTTGAATTAGCCAATAGAAATGCAAGAGGAAAGTAAGCCGTGCCCTGCCCCCATGTGCAACTTGACCACAACCAATCAGCGGAGGCCACACTACCTCACCCCTCCTACCTCTCCCAGGCCCCCTATAAATCAGCGCGTTTGGGGCCTGGGGCTCTCTCTCTGCCTCCTGCCGCTGCGTCGGCAAGTGTGGTGGATGGAGAGCTCGAGCTAGCTCGATTAAAGGCTCTTTGCTTTTGCATCAGACTCTGCTCCCTGGTGGTCTTTGGGGATCACAAAATCTGGGCATAACAATGCGATCATCAAAAAAATATTTATGAATGTCTATCACATGCCTGAAAGTATACTAAGCATTTTCCTTCCTGGTACAGATATGGAAATCAAGGCACAGAAAGGTAGAGTCATTTGTCCAAGGTTACACAGGTCTTAAGTGCCAGAGCCAATATTTGAACTGAAGCAATCTCAGGTCCGAGAAAGGTGGCGTTCTGGGCCTTCCTCACTTAGGAGGCCACTTGCTTCAGGTTCCACACAGCACTCTCTATGCATACTTATTATTATTATGTTAATGCTTATTACGTGGAATCTAGTGAATAACTATTATGTGGAATCTTCATATGAGATACATAGCAGAACTTCTGTTCACCTTTCAAAGGCCAGTGCATGTGCTCTACACACTCCTGTCTCTTCTTTACAGTTCACTCTCCCTGACTGCCTGAGCAGAATTTCCCTTTCTTCTGTGTTCCCACAGCTTTTGGTGCTCAACACTCAGCACCCTGCATTATGGCTTTTTAGGTGTCCCCTCCTGGGAAGGCAGTACTATACAGGGGTTAAGACCAGAGGCTCTGGAGGAGGAAAGATGGGGATTCAAACCACAAACCACCACACATTATGAGATCCTGTCAAGCCATTTCCTCATCTCTCTGATCCTTGATTTTTCTCATCTCTGGAGATGAGAAAATAATATCCACTTGCAGCAAACACTTGGTTGTGAACCATATGGCCATTCCCAACTCCTGTCTCTCTTGCTGCCTCCCACTGCACAGACATTCCACATTCTCAGCCTCCCTTGCAGCTAGGGACAGTGTGAGAAATGCTCACCTGTCCAAATTCAAGTAACAGACTTGGAGACCGAAGTATGGCAAAAGTGAGACTTAACACAGTCTTGTAAGAAAGAGCACGTGTCTGAACAGGCGCACACGAAGTAGCGATCACAGGCTATTTATCCCTGGGTGTGAGAGTCCCTCCTCCAATTCTTCATTGGCTGAGTACTATGGGGTTAACAGTATCCACCTCGATGCTGGCTCATGTACACAGTTCTTTGTTCTTATATCCTCTCCTCTCCTCCCTACATTCTGTTTGCCCTGGGGAAATTCAGTAATCATTTCCATTAATAGTTGACTATGCTGAAGATGGATCACAGAGGCCTATTTCCTTTGTGGCCAATAAGAGATAAAAAGGAGTCTGCTGGGGGTAGAGCTGTTTATGGGAACATATTCCCTTCTGAAAGAAAAGGCACAGGAAGAAAAGGCCTTTTTCCTGCTCCTTCTACCTGGTTGGGATGCTGTATAAGGATGTGATCATGTGTATAATAAGGTAGGGGCAGCCATCACCATGACCATGCAACAACCAACACCAGAATGAAATGCCTGCACACTAAAGGTTAGGAAATAGAAAGAGAGTGCCCAGTTCTCAAGGTCATCCCTGAGCCTAACCTGGAGCTTTGAAGTGAGAGAATGAACTGTCTCCACTACTCAGCCAAGATTCACCAGGCATCTTGTTACTTGCAGCCGGATGTGTTCCAACTGACAGACTGCCTCATGGAGTGAGGGTTCAATGCAATTATGCATGTAAAGTGTTTAGCACATTATTGGCACTCACTCAATTTGGTTAAAGATTATTACCATTGAAACGGGATTTTTGGATTGGAACATGCGGCATTCCCCTGGGAAGGATTGTTCTCGGGCTCTTGTCTGGTGGAGTAGAATGAATCCATGGACGGAAAGTGGTATAGCAAAGGTGGAAATTTATTTAAGAACAAGATGCCATGTGGGGAAGGGGAAAGAATCTCACAGCACAGACTCCCACGTGGGGAGGGGGAAGAGTCCCACTGGAGTTCCTTTTCCCTATGGCTTATAAAGTCTGCATATCCTGGTGCCTTGATATCCCCTCTGATTGGTCACGATCCCCTTAGACTGGTTACTATTGAGGAGACAACTCGTCTTGCAAGGCTGTCAGGCCATAAAAACTGTGAACAATGCATTGCCCTGCGGTGGGGCGGGGGGGGGGAGGGGTGTCATCATCGCTGGCCCCAGGACAGATCATCGGATATGGCCTGGGGACCCCCAACACCTGGGGGCCTTCCTGTAAGCCCATGAAAGGGGGCGGAACCATATCTGCAAGACAAAGACCCCAGAAGGTTATAAAAAATGAAGCCCTCTGCGTGTTTCTTCACTCTGACTTGGAAATTATTCCCGGTGTCCACTAGTGTTAATAAATGGGGTCCCTTCCTTTCTCTAGGAAGCGTGCTTGGTATTTCTTTGGTCTTCTGCAACATTATAGTAACTCCTGGGCTCAAGGGACATGTGAGGTTTTCCTCCCCTCCTTCCTTATTGTTTTCCTATCCCCTTTGGGCTTTCTTGTCTCCCTCTGAATGAGGGGGTTCCTTCCCTTTATTTTGTAAATATAGACCTTCTGCTGTTTTCAGCTTTCCTGTTCTATGAAAATACACCTTCTTCTGCTCTGTAGCCCTGTGCTTCTCCCATGGTCCCCTTGATTTCTAAAATTTCCTAAATCTGCTATTTTCACCCCTAAAAATTCCTGTTTCACCATTATCACAATTAGCTGCTTAAAGCCCTACCACAGCTTTTACATCCCACTGCAGAAAGAGATAGTGCCAGCAGCAAATACTTGGTACATTTCATCACCTGCATGTTGTAAGGGGCAGAAATAGCATACTGGGGTCTAGCTATTAGTTATAAGAAATATTAATCACGCGCCGTTAACCATGATTGTTTTGTTTTGATTAAAGAAAGCACATTCTAACCTGGCTGGGAGTTGTACCGGGGACCTGGGAATTCACCTGGAAATGCTACCCATTCTCCCCATCCCAGAGCTACCTATTATCATGGAAAGATTAACAACCTTGTTGAAGAAAGGAAACAACAGAGTCCCGGATGCCCCTGCCTTTTGCAAACCTCCAGCCCACATTGCCTATAATCACACACTTTCTTATTCCTTTTGCCCACTTCCCCATATAAAATTTGTCCTTGTACCCCATATAAGCAGCTGGCTTATGGGGGGATGCAGATCGTATTTTCATGGGTGACTTGCTGCTCTCCCATAATGTCGACATTATTGGAATAAATGCTCATATATAATTCGACCCTGTCTCTGCTAAATTGAATCAAGTAGTGGCAGGCAGCCCAAACCCATTAGTTGTCTGGTTTCAAAGTCACACCACTGAGAGTACCTTGGATCCAGGCCTGCTGATCCCAGTGCTCATTCTTAATCATGCACAACTAACTACAGAGCCAGCAAGTATGGGAGCATGAATCAAACCTTCCTTCACTCCCTGAGCCCTGGTGTACCTCCACTCCCTGGCTTCCTCACTGCCTCCTTTTAGCTCATGTTAGTCGGCCCTGAGAGGCCAACTCTCCTCTGAAAGGAGAAAAAGAGTTCCTGATACAATCAAATGGAGCCTCATGTCACTCTCTCTCAGGCCCAAAGAGGAGCGGGCTGATCAAAGTGGAGTTTCCTAAATCCAACCCATTCATAACATTATCCTGTGTAATTCTTCCCTGAAGGTCTGGAATTGGGACTCTGCTTCTTTTGACATAGGCAGGGCCTTCCTCACGTAGCCAGACAGATCAACCAGTGAACAATCTTGGTCCTGCCCAACCACCCAATGTGTCCACAGAGTGCTTAACAGCAAGGATTCTAAGCCACATGACCTGGGTTCAAATCCCAGCTTTGCCACTACTGGCTGTGCGACCTCAGACAAGTTACACCCCCTCTGTGCCTCAGTTTCCTCATGTGGAAAAGGGGGATAGTGATAGTACCAACATCACAGGGTTGTTGTGTGGATTTAAAAAACATTTAGAGCACAGCCAGTGTTGAGCATCGACCTATGAAACAAGAGGTAGAGGTGTGATTCTTGGTCAGGGCACATGCCCGGGTTGTGGGCTCGAACCCTGGTAGGGGGCGTGCAGGAGGCAGCCGATCAATGATTCTCTCTCATCATTGATGTTTTTTCTATCTCTCTCCCTCTCCCTTCCTCTCTGCAATCAATAAAAATATATTATTAAAAAAATTAGAGTACAGCCTGACACTAAGAGTGTTATTGATAGACTCACCTTTCCCTGGAATGTGATTACTAAACCCACCCGTCCCTGGAATGGCAATGACTTACTGTGAATGTGATATGGCCCCAACCCAGAAGGAACACCTTGTATGGACATATACATTGACTAACCAACCAGCTCTCGCCAAGTACCCCAAACCCTCGTGCCTTCCTCATTCTCCTTAAAAAGAGTTCTAACCGCTGCACGGGCTGCTGCTCTCCCTTTGTGAGACAGCCTGGCAGGTCTTTCCTCTAACAAAGACCATGTCACCTGGTTTTTGGCCTCCGACTGATCTTTCAGTTATGAGTGGCCCAATTAAACTCACACACCTTAGATAAGCAGAGATGTCCACTGGGCCTCTAAGGCCCTGTGATCACCCACCAGCTACACATCAAATAAAAGCAGACTCTCTAAAAGGACCCCACTGGCCCATTGGTGACATGAGCACATTAGCTTAGAGTTGGGAACAGGGTTCTTGGTTCCTGCTAACCAGCTGTTAAAGAGCAATTATTTGGCTTTTTCAGCTGTTTGTGTGTTTTTGTCCTCACCCCAACCAGAACAGAAAGCTCTGTGAAGGCAAGGCTAGTGTTTCAGACCCATGGGACCTGGAACAAGCCAGGGTTCAATAAATGTTCACCCCTTGACCAGGGTCCTATGTGAAGAGAATTCTCCGATTGTCCCATTGGCTGTTTTTCTTTTATTTTTTTAAAATATATTTTTATTTATTCCAGAGAGAAAGGAAGAGGGAGAGAGAGAAACATCAATGATGAGAGAGAATCACTGATTGGCTGCCTCCTGCACACCCCCTACTGGGGACTGAGCCTGCAACCCAGGCTTGTGCCCTTGGCCAAAATGGAACCTGGGACCCTTCAGTCCATAGGCTGAGGCTCTATCCACTAAGTCTGTGGTTCCACATGAGGCTCTTTGGCCCCTTGAGTGTGGCTCTTCCACAAAATACAATGGCCTGGGCAAGTCTATTTTGAAGAAGTTGTGTTAGAATAAGTTTAAATTTAAAAAATTTGGCTCTCAAAAGAAATTTCAGTAGTTGTACTGGTGATATTTGGCTCTGTTGACTAATGAGTTTGCCGACCACTGCACTAAGTCAAATGGGTAGGACCAAGCTGCCTTTCTAAGTGTGGAGGAAAAGAGGCCACATGCTAACCTGAGAAGCTCAAGGTGGCCTTGCAGACTCAGAGACCTAACGTAACCACAAAGGATGGTCTGAAATTAAAATTTAACTAAAAGCAGTTTATGGTGTGAAGTCATGTCCTAGGCCAGTTTCTTCCCTGACAAAGGTCAATCCTTTACCTTAACTGAACCTATCTATTGCCTTTTTACATCTCTGATAATATATCATTAGAATGTCAAAGTAATTTTCCTTTTTCCAGACCCGTTCAAAGCTCTACTGACCACAAATCCCTTCATTGTTACTGAGTTAATTGTTGACTGTTAACTATCCTGCACCCACCTAAGTAAAAGGTGTATCATTTTACTTTTTATCCAATCCCAGAGGTTTCTCAACCCCCCACACACCTGCTTTGCTTTCTCCTACTTATCTAGTCTATCACCAATGGATTTAATGTAACCCACTTAGTATATTAGCCTTTTATATATATACTAGAGGCCCGGTGCATGAAATTCATGCACGGGGGAGGGGTGTGTGTCCCTCAGCCCAGCCTGCACCCTCTCTAATCTGGGACACCTTGAGTGATGTCCGACTGCCCGTTTAAGGCTGATCCTGGTGGGATCGAGCCTAAATGGTCAGTCAGACATCCCTCTCACAATCCAGGACTGCTGGCTCCCAACCGCTCACCTGCCTGCCTGCCTGCCTGCCTGCCTGATTGCCCCTAACTGCTTCTGCCTGCCAGCCTGATCACCCCCTAACCACTCCCCTGCCAGCCTGATCGAGACCTAACTGCTCCCCTGCTGGCCCGATTGCCCCTAACTGCTCTCCCCTGCCGGCCTGGTCACCCCTAAGTGCCCTCCCCTGCTGGCCTGGTCGCCCCCAACTGCCCTCCCCTGCAGGCCTGGTCCCCCCAACTGCCCTCCTCTACAGGCCTGGTCACCCCCAACTGCCCTCCCCTGCAGGCCTTGTCCCTCCCAACTGCCCTCCCTGCAGGCCTGGTCCCCCCCAACTGCCCTCCCCTGCAGGCCTGGTCGCTCCCAACTGCCCTCCCCTGCAGGCCTGGTCCCCCCTAACTGCCCTCCCCTGCTGGCCTGGTCCCCCCCCCCCCAACTGTCCTCCCCTGCAGGCCTGATCCCCCCAAACTGCCCTCCCCTGCTGGCCATCTTCTGTCCACATGGGGGTGGCCATCTTGTAGTGTTGGAGTGATGGTCAATTTGCATATTACCTCTTTATTATATAGGCTAGATAAGCAACATCAACAAACACATCTGTGAACTCCCAATCATCTCTTCTTCCAGCAGCCTTAGTAAGGTCCCAGCATCCCCATTGGATGGATAGGAGTCCAAGGCCCAGTCTGGATGCACCATCCCAACAAGCAGTAGCTGTGACCTCTGCTATGGATCCTGGACAGGTGGGCCCAGCTGGCTCAGGGATTCCCAGGCATGGCTAAGCTTAAGGGCTTTAGACTGCTGGCTCTCAACTGGGAGTAATTTTGCAACCTCTGCACCAGGGAACACTTGCACACATTTTGACCTGTCATGGCTGGGGGCTGCTACTGGCATCTCATGGGTAGTGGCCAGGAATGCTGCTAAACATCCCACAATGCACAGGATAGCCCCCAAACAAAGAACGATCTGGCCTCAAAGTTCAATAGTGGTGAAGTTGAAAAAAAACACCCTCGGTCTAGGTTCTCAAGCTGTAAAGGGCAGTGAATAACCAAGGGATTTGGTAAAAATGCAGATGGGTTGAGTGTGGGGTCTGAGATTCTGCAGTCTGAGAAGCCAACTTCTAGTCCCTTGATCCTCAAAGTTGTGGTCCAGGGAGCAGGGTACCCAGTGGCCTAGGTATCACAGTATCCTACCCTTCCTGGGGAGTCCTCAGAAAGGCAGACCCTCGCCTCCCCCTCTCTCCCAGTGAATCGGAATCTGCATTTTAGTAAGAACTCCAGGTGGTTCTCAGGCATAATCAAGTGTCTGGAAATCCTGGTGGCCCATTCAGAAGTTTTGAAAAATCTTTATCCTTTGGGGAGAGTGGAAGCCTGGGTAGATTTTAACAGTCTCCTCTGGTTCTCATACACAGCCAAGGATTGAGAGCAAAGAGACTGCCCTGGAGGAAGTGTTTTTTTCTCTGGCGGGCAGAGCAGTCACCATGGCATAGGCTCCACACAGTCCCCAATCTCTGGTAACACATATCCTGACAGCTCTCAGCTTCCTGGGATTAAATAATCTGTCCCCCCAGAAGCAGGGCTCCTTTTTGGCATCTGAAACCTGCCTGTTTGCTAGACAACCAACAAGTTCCTGGGCAAGAACGGACTGATGTGGAGAAACAGGATTCAATCCAAGCGTCTAAACTGTTGACAAGAAACTAGAGGAAAGAGGAACTCATGTTACTGTGACTTAAAATTGGAAGGTGATGATAATAATAGCTAGCACTTCCTGTGTGCCCTATTCTAAGCATAGAAATTATTATCCCCATTCTACAGATGAGAAAGCCAAGGCAAGAAGTCACAGGTAAGTTATCTGTCCAAGGTTACATAGGTGGTAGGTAGTGAAGTCAGAGCTAAAACCCAGAGTCTAGGCTCCTACTTGCTGCTCTACTGCACCAAGCCCTGGTACTTTAACACGCTCCTCACCTTAGGCATAAAGAAAAGAGCTTATTAATGCCTCACACCCTCAAGAAGAAGGCTAGCTTTGGCTGAGCTGCTATTTGGCACTTCTCCAGGGCAGCTAGCTTTCAAATGGCCTATTTTGGGGAAGAAGAAAGTGGGCTTTGGGCGTAGAGCATCAAGGCTTTGCATGACAGCAAAACTGGGCCACCTTTGGGACAAAAAATGCAAACCACAATATTGGCTGAGAAGTCAGAGAACCCAGACACGGAGGGAAGGGTCTCTTATTTAAACAACCTGCAGTCCCTGGGTAAGGGCCTTGAGAAGGCTGATAAGAGCAAGGCAGGGACCAAGGTTCTGGGCCCCTACACCTCTTTCTAGATGACAAAGTCAGCTCCCCACAGTCCTTCCTCTCCAAACACTCCCAGGGACGCAAGAAAGTGGAGGTTTCAGGGAGCAAACTCAGCCTACAAATCCCTTCCACCATATTCTCACCTTTGTTCATCACGTCTCTGTTCGTCCAACTTGCCAAACTCGTTCCTACTCCAAGGATTTTGCTGTTCTCACTGCCAGGCACTTGTTTTTTACAACTATTTGCATGGCTGGCTCCTTTTCATCCTTCAAGTCTCAGGTCAATGTCACCTCCTCAGACAAGCCCTTACTGATCCCACTAAGGAGCCCCTCCCACCACACACATATCGCAGTGTCCTGACCTTCTTCATAGCATTACCAAGTTTCTTTGTAGCTCTACCAATCACCTTTGATACATACTATTTATTTCTAGTCTGTCTCCCCCTACCAGGCTTTGCACTCAAGGAGGGCAGGGACAGGGTCTGTCTTGTCTTCTGTGTCCTTGGAGCTTATAACAGTGCTTGGAACAGAGTAGAAGCTCTATAAATATTTGCTGAATGAATACATAAATTTTTATTTCTAATCAGGTTAATGAAATGACTATTATCTTCTTGAGGGTTCACCAGGATGATATGCTGTGGTTTGCTATAGAGTTGTCTGCATCAGAGATATTTGTGGAGTAACAGACCAGCAATTTTCCAAAGCAAGCTAAAGCACAACTGTAACAACAATAGTAATTACAACATAGTAGCACAGCTAATATTTAATGCAGTGGTCACCAACCGGTGCTCCGTGGACCACTGGTGGCCGGTCCGTGAGGTCCGAAAGGTTGGCAACTGCTGATTTAATGCACATTTATTAAGTGCCAGGAACCATGTAAGGTGCTTTACTGGTTCAAAGCTCATGAACAAGCCCAATGTAGTAACTGGTTCTTTTCTTCATGTTGCAGAGATGGACATGGAGGCTGGGAAAGCGTATGTCACTTGCTCAAGGTCAAACTATAGCACTTTAGTAAGGATCCAATAGAGTGTAGGACCCTTAACCACTGCACTGCCCCACCCAGCACAGGATTTGTGGCAGTGCTCCATGAGACTGCAACAGGAGGACATATCTGGGAAAGTGACTCACTGTTCTCAGGAGATTCAGCCGGCTGTGTCTTTCTTCCAACTTCTTCCAAAAAGAACACACAGTTCCTCACAAATCCAAAAGTTCTCATTCTAATCAGATCTGTACTATGCAAGTTTGCTGATCAGGGTTGATTTTACAATTCCACATCAGTGCTGAGCAGCCATTTTTGATTGAAATCACTGGTTCTCAGGATCAGGGGTTGAATTTCATCTCCCCTGGAACTGAACCTCTCTCTCTCTCTCTTCATACTTGAAGCAAAGGTTCAATTACTCTTCAAGTCAAAACTACCACATCACACCTTGCAGGGGTGGGCAAACTTTTTGACTCGAGGGCCACAATGGGTTCTTAAACTGGACCGGAGGGCCGGAACAAAAGCATGGATGGAGTGTTTGTGTGAACTAATATAAATTCAAGGTAAAGGAGCGGAGGGGAGAGCAAGAGAACCCTCCGCTCTTTCGGCTCCGCGGGCTGGATAGAACAGCTGAACGGGCCGGATCCGGCCTGCGGGCCGTAGTTTGCCCACGGCTGCGAGCAACCTTTCCTTCCCCCTTCCCCCTTCCCTTCCCTTCCTCCCTCTCTCTCTCCCTCTCTCTCTCTCTCTCTCCTTCTTATTTATTTTTTTCTCCTTTATGGAGATTCTTTTTTTTTTAACTCCAATTCATTTAACCCTCACAACCATCTCGTAGAATAGCTCCTATTATTATCCCCATTTCACATATGAGAAAACTGAGGTTTTGATAGGTGCTGTCCCTTAGTACGTAAGTAGCATAGTTGGGTTGGAGCCCCAACCCGTAGCTCCAGAGTCTTCTTTTAATCACCAGCCTCTGCTGCCTCTCTAACCCTGATTTCACATCTGCTCAGAAGATATTGCAAGTAAGTCTATTTAGCTGTTTAAGGTACCACATAAGTCATTCATTCACTCATTCATTCATACATATTTTAAAAACCGACTGCATGGTCAGAACTGGGCTGAGGGAAGTGGATGCAAGGCTCCTGGTCTCCAAATGTTTGGCTTAGGGAACTAATGAGTAAAATGGCAATGGTGAGAAGTTTGAAACTTTCCCTCTAAGAACAGGAACAAGCAAGGATGTCTCCTCTCACTACTGCTTTTCAACATCGTAGTGATTTTCAACCTTTTTCATCTCATGGCACATATAAACTAATAACTAAAATTCTATGGCACACCAAAAAAAAATATATATATATATATGTTTTTTGCCAATCTGACAAAAAAAAGGTATAATTTTTATTCATTCACACCAGACAGCTATTATTGCATTGGCTGTTGTCATTTTTAAACTTGATAATCTAAGAGAAAAGAGGGCAGTGCCCACTTTAAAAAATGCTTGTAGCAAACAGTAGAAAATCGCTGCAACATCGTATTGGAAGTCCTAGTTAATTCAGTAAGACAAAACAACCAAAGATAAGAAAAATAAGGTATACAGATTGGGAGAGAAGAAATATAGCTGTCTTTGTTCACAGATGACATGATCACTTATGTAGAAAATCCTAAAGACTTGAAAACAATAAACTCCTGCAACTAATAAGCACTTATAGGCTCTGGCTGGGTAGCTCAGTTGGTTAGAGTTGTCCCGATATCCCAAGGTTGTGGGTTCAATCTCCAGTAGGGCACATACCAGAAGCAGCCAATGAATGAATAAGTAAAATAACAAATTGATGTTTCTCTGTGTCTCCTCAACCCCCAAAATCTATAAATAAAGATAAAATAAGCACTTACAGCAAGATTGTAACATACAGGTTAATAATCAAAAGTATACCAACAATGAATAAGTGGAATTTGACATTAAAAACACAAAACCATGTACCTTAACAACCTCCAAAATGAAATATTTAGGTATAAATCTAACAAAATATGTACAAGAGTTATATGAGCACCTCGCTGGTATGTTTCAGTGGTTGACCTATGAACCAGGAGGTTACGGTTAGATTTCCAGTAGGGGCATATGCCTGGGTTGCAGGCTCGATCCCACTGTGGGGTATGCAGAAGGCTGCCGATCAATGATTCTCTCTCATTATTGATATTTCTATCTCTCTCTCCCTCTCCCTTCCTCTCTGAAATCAATTAAAAAATTTTAAAAGAGTTATATGAACAAAACTATAAAACTATGATGAAAGACATCAAAGAAAAACTAAATAAATGGAAAGACATTCCATGTTCAAAAATAGTAAGATTCGACATTTTCAAACTATGAGTTCTTCCCAACTTGATCTACAGATTCAAGGCAATCCCAGTGAAACTTACAGCAAGTTATTTTAAGAGGCAAAAGACCCAGAATAATCAACACAATATTAAAGGAGGACAGTCAGAGGACTGACACTACCTGACTTCAAGACTTACTATAAAGCTACAGTAATCAAGTATTAATGAAAGAATGAGCAAATAGAACACTGGAACAGAATAAAGAGCCCAGAAGCAGACACACATAAGTATAGTCAACGCTTCTTTGGCTGAGGAGCAAAGGCAATACTAATAAAACAAACCAATCTTTTCAACAAATGGTGTTGGAACAAGTGGACATGTATGTGCAAAAAAAAAAAAAAAATGCATCTGGACATAGACCTTACATCTTTCACAAAAGTTAATTCAAAATGTTTCATGGTCCTAAATGTAAAGTGCAAAACTAAAAAACTAGATGATAACATAGGAGAAAACCTAGATGACCTTGGGCAGAGCTATGACTTTTTAGATACAACACCAAAGGCACAATCCATGAAAGAAAGAATTGATAAGTAGACTTCATTAAAATTAAAAACTACTCTGTGAAAGACAATGTCAAGAGAATGAGGAGACAAACCACAGGCTGGAAGAAAACATTTGCAAAAGACACATCTGATAAAGGACTGTTATCCAAAATATCCAAAGAACTCTTAAAATTCAACAAGAAGAGAAAAAAAAATCCAATTAAAAAATGGGCCAAAGACCTTTCAGACATCTCACCAAAGAAGATATACAGATGGCAAATAAGCATATGAAAAGATGCAAATTAAAACATTAATGAGCTATCACTACCCACCTTTTAGAATGCTCCAAATCCACAACACTGACAACACCAAATGCTGATGAGGAGGTGGAGCAACTGAAACTTGCATTCATTGCTGGTGGGAATGCCAAATGGTACAGCAACTTTGGAAGAAAGTTTGACAATTTCTTACAAGTCTAAATATACTCATGCTAGGATCCAGCAATCAAGCTCCTTGATATGAACCCAAATGAGTTGAATACTATGTCAACACAAAAACCTGCACACAGATGTTTATAGCAGCTTTATTTGTAATTGCCAAAACTTGGAAGCAACCAAGATGTCATTCAGTAGGTGAAAGGATAAACTGTGGTGCATTCAGACAAAGAAAAGAAATGAGCTTTCAAGCCATGAAATGACATGGTGGAACCTTAAATGTTTATTACTAAGTGAAAGAAGCCAATCTAAAAAACTACAAAGTGTATCTTTACATATTCTTGAAAAGATAAAACTCTGGAGACAGTAAGAGATTGGTGGCTGCCAGGAGTTGACAGGAAAAGGGATGAATACGTGGAGCACACAGGATTTTAGGGCATTGAAAATACTCTGTATAATACCATAATGGTGGATACATGGCAGTATACATTTGTCTAAACTTATAGAATGTACATCAAGCGTGAGCTGCAGAGAGGAGATCCAAGATGGCGGCGTAGGTAAACACCTAAACTGCTGCCTCGCACAACAATTTCAAAACTACAACTAAAAGACAAACCATCTATCACCCAGAACCACAGGAAAGCTGGCTGAGTGGAAGTTCTACAACTAGAAGGAAAGAGCAAACAGCATTGAGGGGTGCACAAGCGCTGAAAAGCTGAGGTACGGAGACGCGCGAATCAGGCTGGCGAGGGGTGACTGGGAGCGCTGCTGTTTTCAACCGAAGGGAGATAAGCTCCCAATTACTCTGAACTCCAGTTTCTGGGGAGACGCGGGGGACCCAAACTCCTACGGGGAGAAGCTGGACTGTCTGCCGTGGGGTTGGAAAGTGAGGGAGGCTTGCTTGCAGGGCTGCACGCAGGAACAGATGTTTATTGTGCTGGGGCATGGGACGTGGGGACACAGTCGGAGACGCAGAGCCGGCTTACTGGCAGCCATCGCTGTTTGCCACGCCCTAGCCTAGTCACGCCCTGAGACCCCCGCCCTGCACAATCTACGAACCCACCCAAGCTCCAAGCAGCGGCTTTAGCATATGAATGGCCTGCCCTATCGCAGCTTAACCTAGCAAACTTGCAGCCCGGGTCAGACAGCTCCAAAACCTCCAAACCCCAAGCAAAGAAGAGAAAACTGTAGTTCTTGCTGTAGCTCCTGCTGGGTGGCCTCAGACAGTAGCTGACCTGCACCCCATTGGAGATCCAGAAGCCAGTGTACCTAGTGGTCAGTGTGAGACACCAGATTTCAACTCCTCACATCCATAAGTGACACATTCAAGAGGCAGACTCAGTGAGCACCAAAGCCCCACTGAAACAAGTTCTGCACCATAAGCGTGTCTCCAGCGCAGCAGTTCTTCCATTATAGACACAGCGGGTCCTCACAGCCAATTGGCCTGGAGGTCAATTCCTCCCAGTGTACCAACAGCAATCAAGGCTTAACTACACCAAGACTTTGCACTCAGCCCACAAAGGGGTGTACCAAAGGCGTCCACCTCAGGTGATTGAGGAGGCTGAGCTACTGGCCCCTCTAGGTCACCTACCACACAAAGCCACTTCATCAACACAAGGAAGCAGCAAAATGCGGAGACAAAGAAACATGTCACGAATGAGAGAAATGGAGGAAAGCAAACTAATGGATGACATAGAGTTCAGAACCACATTTATAAGGTTACTCAAGAATCTTCTAAAAACCTCTGAGGAACTTAGTGAGACCTTTAAGGATCTTTTTTTTTTTATTTTTTAAATATATTTTATTGATTTGTTTACAGAGAGGAAGGGAGAGGGATAGAGAGCTAGAAACATCGATGAGAGAGAAACATCGATCAGCTGCCTCCTGCACACCCCTTACAGGGGATGTGCCCACAACCAAGGTACATGCCCTTGACCAGAATCGAACCTGGGACCCTTCAGTCTGCAGGCTGACGCTCTATCCACTGAGCCACACCAGTCAGGGCAGACCTTTAAGGATCTTAATGAGAATGCCAAAAAAATGGAAAAGGACCAGTCAGAAATTAAGCATACACTGTCTGAAATAAAGAATATACAGAAACTCAACTGTAGATCAACGTACCCCAAGAATCAAACCAAAGATCTGAAATATGAGGAAACAAAAAACACCCAACCAGAAAAACAAAAAGAAAAAATCCAAAAATGTGAAGATAGTGTAAGGAGCCTCTGGGACAACTTTAAACATACCAACATCCGAATTTTTGGGGTGCCAGAAGAAGAGAAAGAGCAAAATATTGAAAACCTATTAGAAGAAATAATGACAGAAAACTTTCCTTACCTGGTGAAAGAAATAGACTTACAAGTTCAGGAAGCACACAGAACCCCATACAAGAGGAATCCAAAGAGGACCACACCAAGACACATCATAATTAAAATGCCAAGGGCAAAAGACAAAGAGAGAATCTTGAAAGCAGCAAGAGAAAAACGGTTAGTTACCTACAAGGGAGCACCCATACGACTGTCAGCTGATTTCTCGGCAGAAACTATGCAGGCCAGAAGGGAGTGGCAAGAAATATTCAAAGTGATGAACAGCAAGAACCTACAACCAAGATTACTCTACCCAGCAAAGCTATCATTCAGAGTTGAAGGTCAGATAAAGAGCTTCACAGATAAGAAAAAGCTAAAGGAGTTCCTCACCACCAAACCAGGATTACATGAAATGCTGAAGGGTGTTCTTTAAGAAGAGGAAGAAGAAGAGAAAGGTAAAGATAAAAATTATGAACAACAAAATGACATCAAATACATACCTACCAACAAGTGAATCTAAAAATCAAGTGAATAAAAAATCTGAAGAACAGAATGGACTGGTGAATATAATAGATTCAGGGACATAGAAAGGGAGTGGACTGACAATTCTCAGGGGGAAGGGGGTGTGAGGGGTGCGGGAAGAGACTGGACAAAAAGCTTACACCTATGGATGAAGACAGTGTGGGGGGGTAAGGGCATGGGGTGGGGTGGGGAATCAGGTGGAGGGGAACTATGGGGGGAAAAAAGAGGAACACCTGTAAAAATCTGAACAATAAAGATTTATTTAAAAAATTAAAAAATAAAAAAAGAGTGAGCTGCAATGTAAACTATAAACTCTGGGCAATAACGATGTTTCAATGCAGGTTCATCAATTGTAATAAATGTACCACTGTGGTAGTGGATGTTAATAATGGGGGAGGAGGGGACAGGCTAGAAGAGGTTAATGGGGGGAAAACGGAGAAATATGTAATACTTTAAACAATAAAGATTTTAAAAAATAATGGGGGAGGCTATGCATTAGTGGTGATATATGGGTAATCTCTATAACTTCCCTTCAATTTTGCTATGAACTTAAAATTACTCTAAAAAGTGAAGCTGCTTTTTTTATTTTTAAAAAGCAGGCTAACAAAATAAGCCACCAATGAAAAGGTTCATATTATACTGAGAGAACAAATATTCATAATTTTTAAAAATTGAACATTATGTAAAATAAGGGAAAATTTAGACTCACCCCTCCCCCCCCCACTTCCCACTCTGTAATGGGTCTAACAAAGATCTGCTGAGAGGATTCCATGAGTTACCCCATCTACCTGAAATGGCTGGCACATGGTGAGTGCACAATAAATGTTACATATTACAGTTATACCTTGGTTTTTTAATCCTCACCAGAGGACATTTTTTCCATTGATTTTCAGACAGAGTGGGAGGGAGGAAGGGGGAAAGAAGGGGGAAAAGAGGTAGGGAGGGAGGGAGGGAAGGAGAAGGAGAAGGAGATAGAGGGGGGGGAGGGAGGGAGAGGTAGAGAGAGAGAGGGAGGAACATCCACGTGAGAGAGACACATCGATTGGTTGCCTCCTGTACATACCCAGAATCAAACCCATGGCCCTAACCAGTTTGGCTCAATGGAAAGAGCGTCGGCCTGCAGACTGAAGGGTCCCTGGTTCGATTCCGGTAAAGGGCATGCGGGCACATCCCCAGTAGGGGGTGTGCAGGAGGTAGCTGATTGATGCTTCTCTCTCATTGATATTTCTAGCTCTCTATCCCTTTCCCTTCCTCTCTGTAAAAAATCAATAAAATATTTTTTAAAAAACCCATGACACTTTGGTCCATGAGTCTACGCTATAACCACTGAGCAACACTGGCCAGGCCAGTGTGCTTCACTTTACTGCATTTCACAGTTGCTTTTTTTTATTGTGCTTCACTTTACTGCATTTCACAGTTGTTACTTTTCTTTTTTTAAAAAAAAATATCCATTTTATTGATTTTTAGAGAGAGAGGAAGGGAGAGGGATAGAGAGAGAGAAACATCATTGATCGGCTGCCTCCTGCATGCCCCTACTGGTGATCGAGCCCGCAACTCCAGGTATGTGCCCTGACCAGGAATCGAACTGATAACCTCCTGGTTCCTGGGTCACTGCTCAACCACTGGGCCACACCGGCCGGGCAGTTGTTACTTTTCTAACAAATTGAAGGTAAGACCCTCCACTAGCACGATTAGGAACTAGCTTTACTGTGGTGATCTGGAACCAAACCCAAAATATTTCCAAGGTATGGTTTATTGTTTCCAGCACCCTGGACAGCATCTGACACAAAGTAGGCACTCTCTGGCCCCAGGGGATCCAGCCACCAGCAGAAAGAGGCCAGTCTAAGGAGGAGAAGACCTGGAAGGCCTCAGCAGCCAATGGGATTATTCAATAGGCAGACAAGCAGATAAACAAACCAGCCTGAAGAAACCAGTTCTGCAACCTTTTTCTGGATGCTCTAGGGAAAGTTCCCTGAGACTGCCTCAAAACTTTGATTTAGGAGGTTTAATTGTTTCAGATTAGATACAATTCAAGAAGCTTTAGAACTGTGTCCCTCACAAGCTTGTTTCCAGCACTTCAGGTTGGTGACCAGCTGCTTTGCCACATTCCATAGGTCACTTCCTACAAATGCTGAGAGGAGAGCCCCTTGTGATGGCTAGATTGGTAAATGGGTTTGTGTGCTTGCAAATATTTACTGAACATGCCTGTGATCATATTTTTGTTCTACTAGGAGAGACAATTAGGAAAATTCTTGATTTCCCATCCTTCTTTGTAGTTAAGAATGGTCATGTGACTTTATATGGCCAATGACACATAAAAGGGAGTGAGTCTGTTGGTATTATAATTCTTGACTAAATAGACAATGCTTTGCTCCAGTTATTGCAGGAAGGTGTTCTTTGGAAAAGGTGAAGTGCTACTGCTAATGATGGGTACTGTTCTGAAATGGAGGTGGCATGGCCTTCAGGGGCATTGAGTTCCCCTGAGTCTACTACACAGACGGATGGAAAGCAAAGGGTATACAGTAAAATAAAAATAGCTGGCATCCACTCATGTCACTACTTGCCGAGCACTGTTTTAAGTGCAATACAAATGTTAACTCATTTCCTCCTCAGCATAGGACCAAGAGGCAGATATTATTATCTCCATTTACAACGACAGAAGTACACAAAGTAAGCACCTTGCCCAACATGGATTTAAAGAGGCAGAGGGGATATTAGAATCCAAGTGATTAGACTCTCTAATTGAAACTCTTCATTGTCAGCTACACTTACAAGTATGAGCCCAGGCCATCCTATGAAAATAACCAAAGCCATGCCTGCCACACATTGAGCACTTACTATGTGGCAACCCTGGAACTAAGTGCAGCCAGTGTGTGTATTACCCTCCAAACACCCCCTGTGCTTGGTACCATGACTATGTCCAGTGAAAAGGTAATAGGTGACAGGACTTGTCACATGATTGGTAAGAACTGTGGAGACTAAAGGGGCCTCCACCAAACACCAGATCACGCCTCATGGAAACAGGTTGCAGGAGAAATTTTCTTTCATTATTAACCACAGTAAATCAAAGGACATCCTTGTCCTCTTCTTGGCCACATGCGATAAAGGCCATATGTACCTGGCCACAGAGAAAAGCAGGGCATGGAAGGAAACAGAGCTCTGAGAACCAAGGCCATGGTCCCTCACAGCCAGAACAGACCCCCCTCCCTTGTTTTAGCCTTACAGACCTTCCCTCCGCTCTGGAAGAAACCACTCAGCTAGATAAAAAGGGAGCTCCAAGATGTGCTATTAAATAAATAATAAAAATTTTAAAAAGCGAAGTGCAGGACAGGGTGTGGAGTAGGCTACATTTTGTATAAGGAGGAGAAGATAAAAATAGATATTTGTATTTAAAAAAAAAACACACCTTAGAAGGATATGCCAGAGACTAATATAAATGATTACTCAAGAGGAACAAGGTAGGCAGGGGACGGGGTAGGAGAGATCTATCAGTGTATATCTATACACATGCACACAGGCATGCACATGCACAGGCACACACAGAGAATTGGTTTTTAAAGCATATTAATGCATGACCTATTTTTTTAAAGTATCACAAGTAAAAACAAAGCAGGGGTATGGCAGAGGGTCAGAGAAGGCTTGTGATTGCAGACCTGAATACATCCATCTGTGGGACTGTAGGATATTGTCCAAATCTCCCACTGGCCTGTGGATTCCTGAGGGCAGGCCTAGACCTGCTCTGGCTGCCAGCCAGATGCCTGCACGCAGCGAGTGACTGAGAAATGCTTAAAGTGAATGTGAGTGGATGCACCAACCAACCCACCTAGGCTTGTACCTCAGCTTGCAGCTTGGCTCTGTTTCCATGAAATAAAACTAATGGGTGAGAAGGAAGGGAACACAGCCACCAGTGCAAGAAAAGTGCTCTAAGAATAGTGCTGAAAGAAAGTTTGCACTGCAGGGATCAGCAAACTTTTTCTGTAAAGGGTCAGAAAGTAAATATTTTAAGTTTGGGAGCCACATGGTCTCTGTTGCAACCACTCAACTCTGCTGTGAAAACAGCCACAGATAATACATAACTGAGTGAGCATGGATGGTTGTGGCCAATAAAACTTTATTCATGGATACCAAAACCCAAAGTTCATACAATTTTACATTCCATGAAATACTTTTTTTATTTTTTTAACCATTAAAAAATGAAACACTATTCTTAGTTCCTGGACCATACAAAAACAGGCAGCATGGCACTATGTTGATGTATTTGCTGTATATAGATACTTTCTAAAAGGCGACAGGTCACAGTGGCTGCTTAAACTGAGGGTTCAGGGATGGGAAGGAAGTTGACTTTTTTACTTTTAAATAATGTACCATATGCAAATTAATAAAATATTGTTTTAAAGTTAGTACTAAAGAGAGAAAGGAGGCTGTGTATGAAGAGCCCAAGCTCTGGAGTAAGAGACCAGGGCCAAAATCCCAACTCTCTTCCTCACTTGCTGTGCATCCAACAGGCAAGTTGTTTTACCTCTCTGAGCCTTAGCACCATGGGGATTGGTACTGGCCTCATGAGCTGTTGTGAGGATTCCATGGGTTAATCCTTTTGTGCTTTGTCAGGCACCTGGACTGTGCTGGCTATTGTTATCTTTCTTAAGTCATTCATGGGAAAAAGTACTTCTCTGAAGGGAAGCCTGAAACATAACTGCGGCAATGAAACTCCCCTTGAAAGCCCGCCCAGTTCCACAGCAAGTCATCCATCTGTCCACATAACAGATGCCTTGTGATGTGAGGAAGCTCATTTGTATTAGCAACCGCATTCCACAGAGATGCATCCTGGAGCCACGTCTGCACATCCTGTTCAACGGAGCTGCTCCCTAAGTCTGGGTCTATCCCTGACTGTCACACTGCAGGGCCATGCACTCATGAGATCATTAAGTGGCCATTATTAAACACCTACTATGCATAAGGACAAGCAGAGACATCCCTCTGGACTTCACTCTGGAGGCTGTAGGTACAAACATGAGCTTCTTTTAAAATAATTGGTGGGGCCACAGAGTAGATGCGTTGGTTGTGTATTCCCATAAACCTCTTGTATTTCTCTGTGTTTATTCATTTGACAAATATTTACTGATCTCCTAAAGGCCAGGCACTGTTCTAGGCACTTGGTCTTAACAGGGACCCCCATTCTCTGAACTTTGAAACCTGCCAGGAAGGAACCTGGGGAATGAATCACAATCTCTTCTGTGTCCTCTGTGTTCAGTTCAAGCCATGGCCAGCAAATATCCAACATTTATTGGTTCAAATTACTGAGCATGGAGGACATCTGGTATCTGGCCTACCTGGTGTCTCTGCCCCAACTTTTGGTGACAGCAGCCCACTTTTCCTGGGGACAACCATTCCTCTTATCTGTGGGAGACCCTGCCCACTCACATGACCCAAGCTAGGCCAATCAACTGCTCGACCTGAAGAATTTGAATTTCAAACTGCTGATAAAAATAATAATGGTAATAACAGCAGAAGTAAAATAAAAATAGCAATTAATATTTATCTAACCATATACTCTGTAGAAGGCACTATTCTAAATGTCTCAAGTATCTATCAATTTATTTAATCTCATAGCAAGTCTGTTCTTAGCCCTGTCTGAAAAACTGAGGCACAGAAAGGCTGGGAAACTTCTGAGTAAGTGCTGAGGTTGGAATGGATGGCCAGAGGCCAGCTACAGAGTCAGAGCTCTTCACGGCTACCATTCACTGCCTCCTCCACCCCAGGATGGCAGGGCCCTAAGGACGTAGCCCTGAACATCCAATTCGAGATGCCCCTGAGAGCTGCTCTTAAGTTTTACTTTTGCTGCAGGGGGGCCACCCTGGTTTCTGTCGCTTGTAGCCCAAGCAACCTGATCAATAAACTAGGACTACTTACTTGGTTTCACACAGAAGCCGGCAGTACTTCCAAATACTACAGGGCAGGAACAGCTTATAAATATTTTAGGAGGTAGAATCAGTGTTCAGGGCATTTGGGGGCAGCCTGCACCTGCAAAAACAGCCATCTTTCCACGTGGGGAGGGAAACCCAATAGGAAACTGATGGCAGGAGGGAGAGCCCAGGAAATATACGCTAGCGGCCCACCCCAGGGTGGGACATATTGCTGGCACTTTGGGTGGAACAATCCTTTGTTACTATACCAATCTTCTGCATTGGGGGGCATTTACTATCCTTGGCCCCCAGGTCCTAAACTCCTGTAGTGCTCCCTCCCCTTCACTGTGAGACCAAACCATCCCACATGTCTCCTGGGGGGTGGTATCCAGTGGCTGCATCCCTAACCCCCACACCAAGTTCCCATGTTTGGCAGCCCCTGTCAAGCACTTTCCTAACTTAGATTCTGGCCCCAAGCTGGGTTCTTTGATTTTCTATTAGCTGTTTTAAGTCCCACAACATTCAAGTTTTAATTACTTATTAACACCTACAGAGCCTTTGCTCTTCTAAATGTCTTACATATAGTAACTCATTTAATCCTCACAGCCACCAATGAAATGGGCACCATGACCAATAGTGTTCTCCTTTTACAGATGAGAAAACTGAGCCCCAACATGCTGCGTGACTTGCTAGCAGGTGGGAAAGCCTCGATTTGGGCAGTCTCTTTTTTTTTTTTTTTTAATATATTTTATTGATTTTTTACAGAGAGGAAGGGAGAGGGATAGAGAGCTAGAAACATTGATGAGAGAGAAACATCGATCAGCTGCCTCCTGCACACCTCCCACTGGGGATGTGCCTGCAACCAAGGTACATGACATGCCCTTGACCGGAATCGAACCCGGGACCCTTCAGTACACAGGCCGACGCTCTATCCACTGAACCAAACCGGTTTCGGCTGGGCAGTCTCTTCAGAGTGTGGTGGGATTGGGGCTTATGACGGGTGCCTAAGGCTTTTCTGCTTGGCCCTGGAGATGGTCTGCTTCCCCTCTGCATTCAGCTTTAAGCCTCACCACTGCCATAGGCCTCATCAGAAAACAGTCTTTGCTTCATTCAACAGATTAACATGCTCTCCAACCACCTGTATTTTTCCTTTAAGGAACTCATCACAGTGGCAAGCAGCGCTTGTAAAGGTATTTGTCAAGTGTCTGAGTCTCTTGCCTCTACTTCAGACTGTCAACTCCATGAGGGAGCACTGCTTAATGATGTGCTCGTGTCTGGTGGCCCAGACCTGGCACCATGTGGGCACTGTGAATATTTGCTGAGTAACAAATCAACCACTTTTTTTAAAAATTCACATTTAAAACTAGAACAGCAAGAGACGCAAGATGGCGACAGGCAAGAAGGTAGGGAGGGAGAGTGAGACAGTGAGGGAGCGATAGAGGAGTGTGTGGACGTGAGTGGTGTGTGAGTGACAGCTAGGGACAGTTAGATACTGCAGGTCTTCCAAGGGCTGCCAAACTGGGCAGTCTTAGACAGCAAAACCCCGCTGCCACTGCAGACACTCCAGGAGTGGCCAGCGTGGGCACAGAGACCATGCCATCTTGAAGAACAGAATGGCTTGAGACTAGGATCCTAACCTCGCCACTACCCAATCTGGTCTCAGATGCAAACCGGGACCATACAGCCACTTGGGGAAAAGACCTGCAACCACAGCTACAGACCCATGAACACAAAGACAGCAGGCACCCCGGCCGCAGATTTCTGTGAGTCACAGAGCCAATCCCCCTCCCCACCAGCCCCGTGGCAATGGCATAGAAATTGACAGCCCCTCTCCACTCAGACAGGCCTCCTGCACACACACAGCAGCGGCGGCTCTACCTGAATTTGAGCCTGGGTGTGCGGACATGGGAAGTTTGTTTCCTGTGATCAGACCCCGTGCCCACGCAGGGAGACTGCGATAAATTTGAGCCTGGGCGCGCAATCTTGGGGAGTTTGTTTCCCGCTACAAGAGCCTGCACCCATGCAGGGAGGCTGCGCTGAATTTGAGCCTGGGTACATGAACTCGGGGAATTTGTGCTGCGGGACCAGATCCCATGCCCACACAAGACAGCAGAGCCACCTGACCTTGATTCAGGGCAAGCGCACACGGAAGGTGGTTTCCGCAGGGCAGGAGTGGACCTCCTGCTGACACAGTGCGACTGTGCAACCAGATCCACCAAGCAGACTGGGGACCCCGATTCTCCACGCGAGAGGCAGCACTAAGCACCAGTGACTCATAGCACGCTCCTGAGATCGCTGATTCCCAGTGCATTCACACTAAGAGCCAGTGACTCCGATTCTTGGTGCATGTGCACACAGGGACACTGATTCTCGGCGCGACGCCGCACAAGCAACAGAGACTCTGATACTCGATTCTCAGCACGGGCACAGGGGGTCTCTGACTCCTGACACATGCTAGGGGACTCTGATTTTCGGAACATGCCAGCAGGGTCTCTGTTTCAAGGTGCGCACACAAGGCCACACTAAGCGCCTGTGACCCTGACCCTGGCCAAGCGTGCCTCCCACCAACCCATGGCAGCTGCACGTCTGAGTGTCAGAGCTCTTCAATGACACTCAGGGTGTGCAAAGCTACCACTGAACATGGCCCAGGCCCCTGCAACTCAATATTTGAACCTTCTGGTGTTAGTTAGAATGAGACGATAACTAAACAATCCCCAGAGGAAAGAAAATGAGGAGCCGCCAAGAAAGGAAATTAGTGAAATGGAAGCACGCAACATGACAGAAAAAGAATTCAGAGTAATGGTTGTGTAGTTAATACACTGGATGGATGAGAAAATCAAGAACCTATGCAAAAACCAGGAAGAAATCAAAAGTGATATAGCTACAATAAAAAACACCATGGAAGGTTTCAACAGTAGACTACAAGAAGCAGAGGACCGAATTAGTGAGTTAGAAGATAAGGTAAATAAACAAGCTCAATCTGAACAGCAACTGGAGAAAAAAAAAATTAAAAAGCAGGAGGAGAGCCTAAGGGAGCTTTGGGACAACACAAAATGAAATAACATACGTATAATAGGGCTGCCAGAAGGACAAGAGGAGCAGCAAGGATTAGAAAATCTATTTGAAGAAATAATGATAGAAAACTTCCTGGATTTGGGGAAGAAAAAAGTTACACAAGTATAGAGAGTCCCAAGCAAGAAGAATCCCAAAAGACCCACAGCAAGACACGTCATAATTACCATGGCAAATGCTAACGACAAAGAGAGAATCTTAAAGGCTGCAAGAGAGAGACAGAGAGTTACCTACAAAGAATCCCTCATTAGATTATCAAATGATTTCTCAACAGAAACACATCAAGGTAGAAGGGAATGGAAGGAGGTATATAAAGTGATGCAAAGCAAAGGACTGAATCCAAGAATACTCTATCCAGCAAGACTATCAATCAAAATAGAAGGGGAAATCAGGAGCTCTGAAGAAGAAAAAAAAAAAAAAGGCTAAGGGAGTTTATCACTACCAAGCCAGCAAAGCAAGAAATGCTAAAGGGAATGCTGTAAAAAGAAGAAATAGAAAGGGAGGAAGGAACACAGGCATAAAGTACAGACATGGCTACAAACAAGTACCTATCAATAATAACATTAAATGTAAATGGATTAAATGCTCTAGTCAAAAGACATCGAGTGGCTGAATGGATAAGAAAACATGACCCATATATATGCTGTCTACCGGAGATCCACCTCAGAACAAGGGACTCACACAGACTAAAAGTGAAGGGATGGAAAAATATCTATCAGGCAAATGGAAATGAAAAGAAAAACCTAGGGTAGCAATACTTATATCTGACAAAACAGACCTCAAAGTGAAGACCATAACAAGAGACAAGAAAGGCCACTTCATAATTCTAAAGGGATCGATAAGAGGATATAACTCTGGTAAACATTTATGCACCCAATGCAGGAGCACCCAAATACATTAAAAAACTTCTGGAACATATCAGGAGTGAGATAAAAAATCATAGCAGGAGACTTTAATACCCCATTAACATCACTGGATAAATCCTGTCGACAAAAAAAATGAGCAAAGAAACTTCAATCCTAAATGACTTAATGATCAGATGGACTTAATCGACATCTTTAGAACATTCCACCCCAAAACTACAGAATATACATTCTTCCTCAAGAGCACATGGGACATTTTCAATGAAAGACCACATATTGGGACACAGGCAAAGTCTCTCTAAATTCAAGAGGAATAAAATCATATCAATCACCTTCTCAGATCACAATGGCATAAAATCAGAAATCAATTACAGTAAAAACAATCACAAAAATTCAAACACTTGGAGGCTGAATAGCATACTATTAAACAATGAGTGGGTTACCAAAGAGATCAAAGAAGAAATAAAACACATCCTGGAAACAAACGACAATGAAAACACAACAATCCAAAATCTTTGGGACACAGTGAAAGCAGTCCTAAGAAGGAAGTTC
Organism: Plecotus auritus; assembly: GCF_963455305.1. Classification (NCBI taxonomy): domain Eukaryota; kingdom Metazoa; phylum Chordata; class Mammalia; order Chiroptera; family Vespertilionidae; genus Plecotus; species Plecotus auritus. The sequence goes on along the minus strand of NC_137785.1, from coordinate 34,885,024 downwards.
ATAGCATTACAGGCCTACTTCAAAAAAAACAAGAAAAACTGGTAATGAACCATCCAACTCTGTAACTTGAAGAATTAGAAACAGAGCAACAAGGAAAGCTCAGTGTGATCAGAAGGAAGTAAATAATAAAGGTCAGAGCAGAAATAAATGACATAGAGACCAAAAAAACAATACAAAAGACCAATGAAACCAAGAGCTGGTTCTTTGAAAGGATAAACAAGATTGATGAACCTCTAACCAGGCTCACCAAGAAGCAAAGAGAGAGGACTCAAATAAACAAAATCAGAAATGAAAGAGGTGAAATAACAACAGACCCCACAGAAATACGAAAAATCATAAAAAAATACTATGAGCAACTCTACTCCAACAAACTGGTCAACCTAGAAGAAATGGACATATTCCTAAAAAAATACGACCTTCCAAAACTGAGCCAGGAGGAATCAAAAAATCTGAATAGGCCGATAATATGGAGGAAATTGAAGCAGTAATCAAAAATCTTCCAACAGATTAGGAGAAACCAAGATGGTGGCATAGGTAAGCACCTAAACTGCTGCCTCACACAACAATTTCAAAACTACAACTAAAAGACAGAACGGACACCATCCAGAACCACAGGAAAGCTGGCTGAGTGAAAATTCTACAACTAGAAGGAGAGAGAAAAGCTCACAGAGAATTGGAGATACGGCAAAGGGTCTTTGTGCGCGCAGAGAGGAAAGGCGGCTGAGAGCCTGGCTGACTTTCTCTGGCGGAAGGGGGAAGGAAGCCCCCAACCGCACTGAACCTCAGTTCTGACTGCACTGAACCCCAGTTGCGGGTGAGCCTCTGGGGACCCACGCTCTTATGGGGGGAGTCTGGACTCTCGGGCGGAGACTCGGGAGCCGGGGAAGGCAGAGGTCTGAAGGAGCACGCGTGCCAGTGCGCACAAAGACTGCGGAGGTTGCCACAGGCTTTCCCTAGTGGAAGGGAGTCGGAGGCTCCTGACTGAACTGGGCCCCAGATCTGACTGCACTGAACCCCGGTTCCAGGCGAGCCCCTGGAGACCCATGCTCTTGTGGGGGGAATCTGGACTCTCGGGCGGAGACTCGGGAGCCGGGGAAGGCAGAGGTCTATGAGTGCGCGCAAGGGCAAGGCTGATGGGAAGCCAAGACTGTCTGCTCCGCCCTGAGACTCCACCCTATCCAAGCTGAGCACAGAGGCTATTGCAATTTGGCAAGTCTAATCCTATAAGGCTGTCTCCAGCACCGAACGTCTCCCAGCATAGACACAGCTGATCCATACAGCCAACTGGCCTGGAGGTCAATTCTTCCCAGTGATACCAACAACAATCAAGACTTAATTACAACAAGGCTGTACACACAGTCCACAAAGGGGTGCAACAAGTGTGTCCACCTCAGGTTAACTGGGGAGGCAGACCCACTGGGCCATATTGGAAACCTAGCACACAAATCTACCGTACCAACTCAGGGAAGCAATGAAAATGCGGCGTCAAAGAATCAGATCACAAACGAAAGAAATGGAGGAAAACAAACGACTGGACATAGAATTCAAAACCACGGTTATAAGGCTTTTCAAGAATATCCTAAAAAAGGCCGATAAATATAACGAGACCCTCGAAGATATGAAAAAGGACCAACTAGAAATTAAACATACACTGACTGAAATAAAAAAAATATTATACACAGACCCAAAAACAGACTAGAGGAACACAAGAATCAAGTCAAAGAATTGAAATACAAAGAAGCAAAAAACACTCAACCGAAAAAGCAAAAAGAAAAAAAAATCCAAAAAGTTGAAGATAGTGTAAGAAGACTCTGGGACAACTTCAAGCGTACCAACATCAGAATTATGGGGGTGCCAGAAGAAGAGAGAGAGCAAGATACTGAAAACCTACTTGAAGAAATAATGACCGAAAACTTCCCCCACCTGGTGAAAGAAATAGACTTACAAGTCCAGGAAGCGCACAGAACCCCAAACAAAAGGAATCCAAAGAGGACCACACCAAGACACATCATAATTAAAATGCCAAGAGCAGAGTCCCAGAGGAACCATCAACCGATTCCAGACAAACTGCCAATTCTTTGGGGGAATAATGGCGGCGGAATAGACAGACGTGTTCCGAGCCTTGTCCCGGAGCAGAAAGAAAGAACAGCTGAGGGTCGCACAAGGAGTGTTTGTTGGCTGGTTGGGAGACAGCTGAATTCCAGAAGGAGGTGGGGGACTGCTGAACGGGGTTCCCCTGACCTGGCAGCACCAACTGCGGCTGGGTCCCCTCCCGGAGCTGCGGGCTTGGACAAGGAGTCTGCGCCATCTTGATCCGGAAAGTGGAGCTTATCTGAAGCCTGAGAATCCACAACTGCGGCACCCCAGGAACAGCTGCGAGCCCCAGAACAACGCTCCCCAACTGGCGCAAGCGCACGGGTTCAGAGGAGCTCTACACTCCACCACGGAAAGGTCAGATTTCGCCTGGGATAAGGTGAGGTCTCTGGTCCCAGCGCGAGAGAGGAACGCGCGTTTTGCGGGAGCTAGAGGACCAGGGAAGTCTGTGCCTAGAAAAATCCATGGCTGTAGGGGCTGGCGTGATCTGTGATTGTGGAAAGGGGTCCTCAGAGCTGCTAAGAGAAGGGCACTCTAAAAAGCAACCCATTTTGATCTGAAGTGCAGGGACACCCTAAGAATTTCAGGCAGTCCAGACTTACGCGCAGCCCCTGCGTTCCCTGGGTGCCGGGGCTTACTCGCAGTCCCAGAGTTCGCACAACTGGGCTTTTCCCTCTTGAAATTCTTGCTTCTGATTACTAAGCCCAATACATAGGATCACCCAGTTGGTGACACCCTGGGAGACTGCAGGGGAAGGTTGTTTTTCTGGAACCTGGGGATCGGAGCGGGCAGTGACCATCAGAGAGTCAGCTCTGAGGCAGACCACTCCCACAGGCCGGTGGCGAGTGCCACAGGGAAAGAAGGCTCTAACACTGCCTAGAGAGGCCATAGATAGACCCGGAAGTTAATCCAGAAACACTGCCACCCAGGGGCTGAATCACAAATTGACTCTTGTGTAATCAAAAATAAAGGAATACGAGAAATTAAGACACACCGCCTGCTTAAAATCAGGACTGGCTTACAACACCGAAGAGCAGTGGATCGCAGGGAACTGCAATACTGTCTGGACTGAGAAACAGGCGTGCCAAACAGAAAAACAGAGGAAGTGAATGACCTTCACTACTTCACATTTTATTTTTTTACCTTTTATTTTTTTATTTTTAATTTTTTTTATTTTCATTTTTTGCATATTTTAATCAAGAAACTTTTTTTTCTTTTTTCATCACTTGATTTTACCTTTTTAATGATTACATTTTTATTTTCAATCCGTATTATTACTACTGCTATTTTATCTTTTTTTTTTTTTAAGTGTCATTTTATTTTCTCTTCATTTTATTTTGGGATTAGGGTTCTACATTCTATTTTTATCTTTCCTTTAGCATCGTTTTACCCTATCTCAACTCTACCTTTAGGCCATCACTCTCTTCCTAACCTCCCCCTTTTCAGTGTCCTGTTTATCTTACCCTTTTACTGCTTTAGATTTTCCCTATTCTTTCTGTTTACCCCTTGTTAAAATTTCACCCTACTTACATATCTAATCTCCAATACCCTGCTCCAAGTCCACATACACCTCTCCCTTCGCTGTCTGAGCTATCCATAAACTTGTCCTTCTCTCTGTCCTTTTGTTGTTGTTTGCTTGAATGTAGATTATATCCAATTTTTATGCTTTTTTGTGAGATTGTTTTGCTTATTCTTCTTTTGTTTATTTTTTTGTTTGTTTTGTGCTTCAGCTTTCCCTTGCCTCACTCCATATTAGTTGGTGTTGTAGTTTGTACTAATCCCCAGGCACTTGTTGCTGGCATTTGCTGGGATTAGTGATTGTTCTATTGGAGTTTTATCCCCAACATATATAGTCTGTTCCCCTTTCTCTCTTAGTCACTTTCTTGTCTCTCTTACTTTTTTTTTTCTCTTTACTTTCCCTTTTCCCAAATTCATTTTCACACTCCTTTTTTCTTTCTTTCTTTCTTTCTTTCTTTCTTTCTTTCTTTCTTTCTTTCTTTCTTTCTTCTTTCTTTCTTTCTTTCTTTCTTTTTTCCTCTTCTTCTTTCTCTCCTATCACCTAATTTGCCTTTCTCTGGTGGTCACCTTTATTGGAGGTTATTAATATCATGAATACATTCCTGTTCAGTGCCTTGTGAGTTGTACCTGGTAGTGCTGTATTTTGTGCCTTTAAATCAACCCAGGAGAGAGAGAACTACATAACCAGACACCCAGAGAAGAGAGACCATGGGGAGACAAAGAAGCAGCCCGCATATGAAAGAAAAGCAGGCATCACCAGAAAAGGAAGTAAACGAAATGGAGGCAAGCAACCTTCCAGAAAAAGAATTCAGAGAAATGGTCATAAGGTGGCTGAAAAGAATGGAAGACAAATTCGACAATATGAGCAAGAACCAAGAGGAAATGAAGAAGAACCAAGAAGAAATGAAAAATGACATCGCTGCTGTAAAGAACTCAATAGAAAGCATCAAGAGTAGACTAGAAGAAGCAGAGGACCGCATCAGTGAGCTAGAAGACAAGATGGAAAAAAATACCCAAGAAAAGCAACTTCTAGAAAAAAAAATTAAAAGGCAGGAGGAGAGTCTAAGGGAACTTTGGGACAACACGAAACAAAACAACATCCGCATAATAGGGGTTCCAGAAGGAAAGGAAGCTGAGCAAGGAATAGAAAACCTCTTTGAAGAAATAATGACAGAAAATTTCCCAGATATAGGGAAGAAAAAACACACACAAATCCAAGAAGCTCACAGAGTCCCAAGCAAAATGAACCCCAAAAGACCGACGCCAAGGCACATTATAATTAAATTGGCAAACACCAACGACAAAGTAAGAATCTTAAAAGCAGCAAGAGAGAGACAGAAAGTTACATACAAAGGAACCCCCATCAGACTAGCAACTGATTTCTCAACAGAAACTCATCAGGCCAGAAGGGAATGGAATGAAATATACAAAGTCATGCAAAGGAAGGGGCTGAATCCAAGAATACTGTACCCAGCAAGGCTGTCAATCAAAATTGAAGGTGAAATCAGGAGCTTCACAGACAAAAAAGGACTAAGGGAATTTATTACCACCAAACCAGCAATGCAAGAAATGCTAAAGGGTCTGCTGTAAAAAAAAAAAAAAAAAAAAAAAAAAAAAAAGAAAGAAAGAAACAGGAAGCAAAGAAGTAACACAGGGGTAAAGAATAGGAATGACGACAAATAAGTACCTATCAATAATAACTTTAAATGTAAATGGATTAAATGCCCCAATCAAAAGACATAGGGTAACGGATTGGATAAGAAAACACGACCCATATATCTGCTGTCTACAAGAAACCCACCTCAGAAAAAAAGACGCACACAGACTGAGGGTGAAGGGATGGAAAAAGGTTTTCCAGGCAAATGGAACTGAAAAAAAAGCTGGGGTAGCAATACTTATTTCTGACAAATTAGATCTCAAACTGAAGGACATAACAAGAGATAAGGAAGGCCATTTCATAATACTAAAGGGAGCAATCCAACAAGAAGAAATAACTCTGGTAAACATATATGCACCCAATACAGGAGCACCCAAATACATAAAAAAACTCCTGGAGGATATCAAGGGAGAGATTGACAGCAATACAATCATAGTAGGAGACTTTAATACCCCACTATCACCATTGGACAAATCCTCTAAACAAAACATCAGCAAAGAAACATCAATCCTAAATGACTCACTAGACCAGATGGAATTAATTGACATCTTCAGAACATTTCACCCCAAAGCCACAGAATATACATTCTTCTCAAGTGCACATGGGTCATTTTCAAAGATAGACCATATGTTGGGACATAGGCAAAGTCTCTTCAAATTCAAGAAGATAGAAATCATATCAAGCATCTTCTCAGACCACAGTGGCATAAAACTGGAAATCAACTACAATAAAAACAACCCAAAGAAATCAAACACATGGAGACTAAACAGCATGCTATTAAACCATGACTGGGTTACCAGAGAGATCAAAGAAGAAATAAAAAACATCATGACAACAAATGACAATGAAAACACTACAATCCAAAATCTATGGGACACAGCGAAAGCAGTCTTGAGAGGGAAGTTCATAGCTCTACAAGCCTATTGCAAAAAACAAGAAACAGGGGTAATAAATTACCTAACCCAACAACTCAAAGAGTTAGAAAAAGAGCAACAAGAAAAGCCCAGTGTAAGCAGAAGGAAGGAAATAATAAAGAGCAGACCAGAGATAAACGACATAGAGACCAAAGAAACAATACAAAAGATCAACAAAACCAAGAGCTGGTTCTTTGAAAGGATAAACAAGATTGATGAACCTCTAGCCAGGCTCACCAAGAAGCAAAGAGAGAGGACCCAAATAAACAAAATCAGAAATGAAAGAGGTGAAATAACAACAGATCCCGCCGAAATACAAAGGATTGTTAAAAAATACTACGAACAACTCTATTCCAACAAACTGGACAACCTGGAGGAAATGGACATATTCCTAGAAAAATATAACCTTCCAAAACTCAATCAGGAAGAATCTAAACAGCTCAACATGCCAGTAACTATGGAAGAAATTGAAGCAGTCATCAAAGAGCTTCCGGCAAACAAAAGCCCGGGGCCAGACGGCTTCACAGGAGAGTTCTACCAAACATTCAAGGAAGAACTAAAACCTATCCTCCTCAGACTATTCCAAAAAATTCAAGAGGAAGGAACACTTCCAAGCTCCTTCTATGAAGCCAGCATCACCCTAATACCAAAACCAGATAAAGACAACACAATGAAGGAGAATTACAGGCCAATATCCCTCATGAATGTAGATGCCAAAATCCTCAATAAAATTCTAGCAAATAGGATCCAGCAGTACATCAGAAAGATCATACACCATGACCAAGTAGGATTTATCCCAGGAATGCAAGGATGGTTCAATATCCGCAAATCAATAAATGTGATACATCACATAAACAAATTGAGAGATAAAAATCACATAGTCATATCAATTGATGCAGAAAAAGCATTTGACAAAATCCAACACCCTTTCTTGATAAAAACTCTCAATAAGGTGGGAATAGAAGGATCATACCTCAACATAATAAAAGCTATATATGATAAACCCACAGCTAACATCATACTCAATGGGCAAAAACTAAAACCATTTCCCCTAAGAACAGGAACAAGACAGGGATGCCCACTCTCACCACTCCTGTTTGACATAGTACTGGAAGTATTAGCCACTGCAATTAGACAAGAAGAAGAAATAAAAGGCATCCAAATTGGAAAAGAAGAAGTAAAGCTGTCCTTATTTGCAGATGACATGATATTGTACATAAAAAACCCGAAAGACTCCATCAAAAAACTAACAGACTTAATAAATGAATTCGGCAATGTAGCAGGATACAAAATTAACACCAAGAAATCTATGGCATTTCTATACACCAACAATGAACTTACAGAAAGAGAGACTAAAAAAGCAATCCCATTTTCCATCGCACCAAAAAAATTAAGATACTTAGGAATAAACCTAACCAAGGAGGTAAAAGACCTATATGCGGAAAACTACAGGACCCTGAAAAAAGAGACAGAGGAAGATGTAAACAGATGGAAGAACATACCATGTTCATGGATTGGTAGAATCAACATCATTAAAATGTCCATACTACCCAAAGCAATCTATAGATTCAATGCACTCCCCATTAAAATACCAACGGCGTATTTCACAGACCTAGAAAGAACTCTCCAAAAATTCATCTGGAATAAAAAAAGACCCCGAATAGCCACAGCAATCCTGAGAAAGAAGAATAAAGTAGGAGGGATCTCAATACCAGATTTCAAGCTGTATTACAAAGCCACTGTCCTCAAAACAGCCTGGTACTGGCACAAGAACAGACATATAGATCAATGGAACAGAATAGAGAATCCAGATATCGACCCAAACCAATATGCGCATTTAATATTTGACAAAGGAGGCATGAGCATACAATGGAGTCAAGACAGTCTCTTTAATAAATGGTGTTGGGAAAATTGGACAGATACATGCAAAAAAATGAAACTAGATCACCAACTTACACCATACACAAAAATAAACTCAAAATGGGTACAGGACTTAAATATAAGACGGGAAACCATAAAAATACTAGAGGAATCCACAGGCAGCAAAATCTCAGACATATGCCAAAAGAACTTTTTCAGTGATACTGCCCCTAGGGCAATGGAAGCCAAAGAGAAAATAAACAAATGGGACTACATCAAAATAAAAAGCTTTTGCACAGCAAAAAAAACCATCAACAAAACAACAAGAAACCCCACTGTATGGGAGAACATATTTGCAAATGGTATCACTGATAAAGGTTTAATTTCCAACATCTACAGGCAGCTTATACAACTTAATAAAAGGAAGATAAAGGATCCAATAAAAAAATGGGCAACGGACCTAAATAGAATCTTTTCGAAAGAAGACAGAAGGAAGGCCAAGAGACACATGAAAACATGCTCAAAGTCACTAATTATCCGAGAGATGCAAATCAAAACAACAAATCGATACCATCTCACACCTGTCAGAATGGCTATCATCAACAAATCAACAAACGACAAGTGTTGGTGAGGATGCGGAGAAAAAGGAACCCTCGTGCACTGCTGGTGGGAATGCAGACTGGTGCAGCCACTGTGGAGAACAGTATGGAGTTTCCTCAAAAAACTGAAAATGGAACTCCCATTTGACCCAGTAATCCCACTCCTAGGAATATATCCTAAGAAACCAGAAACACCAATCAGAAAGGATATATGCACCCCTATGTTCATAGCAGCACAATTTACAATAGCTAAGATTTGGAAACAGCCTAGGTGCCCATCAGCAGATGACTGGATCAGAAAACTATGGTACATCTACACAATGGAATACTATGCTGCCGTAAAAAAGAAGGAATTACTACCATTTGTAGGCACTTGGATGGAATTAGAGAACATTATGCTAAGTGAAATAAGCCAGTCAATGAAAGAAAAATACCACATGATCCCACTCATTTGGGGATAATGAAAAACAGTATAAACTGATGAACAAAAAGATAGTTACAGAGGCAGTAAAGCATCAAACAGACTGTCAAATTACAGTGGTAAGGTTAGGGAGAGGTGGGGGAAATAAGAGATCAACTGAAGGACTTATATGCATGTATATAAGAGTAACCAACGGATGCAAAACATTGGGGGGTGAGGGCATGTATGGGAGTGGGGAGTGGGTGGGGGGCAATGGTAAGATATGTACACATATAATACCTTAATAAAAATTTGAAAAAAAAAAATAAAATGCCAAGAGCAAAAGACAAAGAGAGAATATTAAAAACAGCAAGAGAAAAACAGTTAATTACCTACAAGGGAGCACCCATACGACTGTCAGCTGATTTCTCAACAGAAACTATGCAGGCCAGACGGGAGTGGCAAGAAATTTTCAATGTGATGAATAGCAAGAACCTACAACCAAGATTACTCTACCCAGCAAAGCTATCATTCAGAATTGAAGGGCAGATAAAGAGCTTCACAGATAAGAAAAAGCTAAAGGAGTTCATCACCACCAAACCAGTATTATATGAAATGCTGAAAGGTATTCTTAAAGAAGAGGAAGAAGAAAAAAGTAAAGATAAAAATTATGAACAAATACATATCTATCAACAAGTGAACCGAAAAATCAAGTGAATTAAAAACCTGAGGAACAGAATAATCTGGTGAATATAATAGAATCAGGGGCATAGAAAGGGAGTGGACTGGTAATTCTCAGGGGGAAAGGGGTATGGGGGGTTCAGGAAGAGACTGGACAAAAATCATACACCTATGGATGAGGACAGTGGGGGGGGGAGGTAAGGGCAGAAGGTGGGGTGGGAACTGGGTGGAGGGGAGCTATGGGGGGGAAAAGGAGAAACAATTGTAATAATCTGAATAAAGATTAAAAAAAAAAAAAGAAAGAGAAATACAGGCCAATAGCCCTCATGAACATAGACGCCAAAATCCTCAACAAAATTCTAGCAAATCGAATCCAGCAATAAATTAGAATGATCATTCACCATGACCAAGTGGGATTTATTCCGGGGATGCAAGGATGGTACAATACCTGCAAATCAATAAATGTGATACACCACATAAACAAACTGAGAGATAAAAAGCATATAATCATATCCATTGATGCAGAAAAGGCATTTGACAAAATCCAACACCCTTTCTTTTTTTTTAAATATATATATATATATATATATATATATATATATTTTTTTTTTACAGAGAGGAAGGGAGAGAGAGTTAGAAACATTGATGGGAGTGAAACATCAATCAGCTGCCTCCTGCACACCCCCCACTGGGGATGTGCCCGAAACCAAGGTACATGCCCTTGACCAGAATTGAACTTGGGACCCTTGAGTCCACAGGCCAATGCTCTATCCACTGAGCCAAACCCGTCAGGGCCCAACACCCTTTCTTGATAAAAAACCTCAGCAAGGTGGGAATAGAAGGATCATACTTCTACATAATAAAAGCCATATATGACAAACCCACAGCCAACATCATACTCAATGGGCAAAAACTAAAACCATTTCCCCTAAGAACAGGAACAAGACAGGGATGCCCACTCTCACCACTCCTGTTTGACATAGTACTGGAAGTACTAGCCATTGTAATCAGACACGAAGAAGAAATAAAAGGCATCCAAATTGGAAAAGGAGAAATAAAACTGTCCTTATTTGCAGATGACATGATATTGTACATAAAAAACCCGAAGACTCCATCAAAAAACTACTAGACTTAATAAATGAATTCAGCAATGTAGCAGGATACAAAATTAACACCCAGAAGTCTATGGATTTTCTATACACCAATAATGAACTCACAGAAAATTAAAAAAGCAATCCCATTACCATTGCAACAAAAAAATTAAGATACCTAGGAATAAACTTAACCAAGGAGTTAAGGACCTAAACTCAGAAAATTTCAGAACACTGGAAAAAGAGATAGAGGAAGACATGAACAAATGGAAGAATATACCATGTTCATGGATTGGTAGAATCAACATCATTAAAATGTCCATACTACCCAAAGCAATCTATAAATTCAATGCAATCCCCATTAAAATACCAACGGCATACTTCAAAGACCTAGAACAAATTCTCTAAAAATTCATCTGGGATAAAAAAAGACCCCGAATAGCTGCAGCAATCTTGAGAAAGAAGAACAATGTTGGAGGGATCACAATACCAGATATCAAGCTATACTACAAAGCCATTGTTCTCAAAACAGCCTGGTACTGGCACAAGAACAGACATATAGACCAGTGGAACAGAACAGAGAACCCAGAAATCGACACACGCCATTATGCTCAATTAACATTTGACAAAGGAGGCAAGACCATTTAGTGGAGTCAAGACAGTCTCTTCAATAAATGGTGTTGGGAAAACTGGACAGATACTTGCAAAAAAATGAAACTCGACCACCAACTTACACCATACACAAAAATAAACTCAAAATGCATAAAGGACTTAAACATAAGAGGGGAAACCATAAAAATCTGAGAAGAAGCCATAGGCAGCAAAATAGCAGACATTTGTGGTAGCAATATATTTAACGATACAGCTCCTAGGGCAATGGAAACTAAGGAGAAAATAAACAAATGGCACATCAAAATAAAAAGCTTCTGCACAGCAAAAGAAACCATCAACAAAACAACAAGAAAGCCCACTGCATGGGAGAACATATATGCCAATGTTATCTCTGATAAGGGTTTAATCTCCAACAAGGGTTTAATCTCCAAAATTTACAGGGCACTCACACAACTTATCAAAAGAAAGATAAACAACCCAATCAAAAAATGGGCAAATGACCTAAATAGACACTTTTCGAAAGAGGACATTCAGAAACCCAAGAGACATACGAAAACATGCTCAAAGTCACTAATCATCTGAGAGATGCAAATCAAAACAATAATGCCGTACCACCTCACACCTGTCAGAATGGCTATTATCAACAAATCAAATAACAAGTGCTGGAGAGGATGCAGAGAAAAAGAAACCCTCCTTCAACCACCGGTGGGAATGTAGACTGGTGCAGCCACTGTGGAAAGCAGTATGGCATTTCCTAAAAAAATTAAAATTGGAACTGCCATTTGACCCAGTAATACCACTTGTAGGAATATATCCCAAGAAAACAGAAACACCAATCAGAAAGGATACATGCACCCCTATTTACATAGCAGCACAAGTTACAATACCTAAGATTTGTAAACAGCCTAAATGCCCCTCAGCAGATGAATGGATTAGAAAACTATGGTACATCTACACAATGGAATACTACGCTGCTATAAAAAAGAAGGAATTCTTACCATTTGCAACAACATGGATGGAACTGGAGAGCATAATGCTAAGTGAAATAAGCCAGTCAGCGAAAGAAAAATACCACATGATCTCACTCATTTATGGAATTATGAACAACATAAACTGATGAACAAAAATAGATACAGAGGCAGAGAAGCATCGAACAGACTGTCAAACAACAGCGGGAAGGCTGGGAGCGTAAGAGATCAACCGAAGGACTTGTATGCATGCATATAAGTATAACCAATGGACACAAGACACTGGGAGGGGGGTAAGGGCATGTGCCAAGGGGTAGGGGAGGCTGGGGGAAGGTCAATTGGGGAAAAATAAAAGGGAGACATATGCACTACTATTTGTAATACTTTAAACAATAAAAAAATAATAAAAATAAAACTAGAACAGCAAAGCCTGGTTCTTAAAACTGAAACCAGGGTGAAGTTCTGGCCTAGAATCAAGGGAGACAAAGAGAATATCAGAGTCACATGAGCATTTAAATGGTGGAACTGAGGAAGGGGGGATGCACCACTGGTTGACAGAAGAGAGGGAAGGGAGTCTGTGATGGCACAATCATGGAAACTTGAAAATTAGCATTAAAAATAAATACTGGAGAAACAAGAGCATTAAAGTAAGCACCAATTATTCTGCCTAGAATTTCTACTCCTGCATTTCATCTCACACCCTCCCAACAACACTAAGGCTAACTAAGAGCCCAGGGAATGGCGAACAGGACCATCTGTGTTCAAATCTCACCTCTGCTGAGAATAACTATATACGATTTTGGGTGTGTGTGTATGTTAATTAACCACCGTGCATCAGGAAATGGGGATCAGTAGGATCTAGGTCATGATATTGTTGTAAAATGAGTTCACCCATGAATACTGCCAGGCATACAGTAAGCACTCAATAAAGACAAGCTGTTTCCATTATTATGATCAACATCACTGCTCTTCAGTCCCTACAGCCAAGATAATGGGGAGGCCACTTTGCCAGTGGGCCATACTTGTCCTATGATTTCCTACCACTAATGCCTAAGCTGCCCTCTTTCTTTCTTGCTGACCTTGGATTTTGAGCCAACAAAACAGTCCCTTGTTTGCCTCTGGTAATCTAAAGTGAGTTCTGACACTTAGAAGCAAGCATCCTATCTAATAAAAGAGTAATACGCAGATTGACCATCAATCCAACACACAAGATGGCTGCCCCCATGTGGACACAAGATGGCCGTCACAAGATGGCCAGCAGGGAAGGGCAGTTGGGAGGGATTTGGCCTGCAGGGGAGGGCAGTTGTGGGCGATCAAGCCTGCAGGGCAAGGCACTTAGGGGTGACCAGGCCGGCAGAAGAGGGAAGTTGGGGGCGACCGGGCCTGCAGGGGAGGGCAGTTGGGGGGGACCAGGCCTGCAGAGGAGGGAAGTTGGGAGTGACTGGGCCTGCAGGAAAGGGCAGCTGGAGAGCACCCAGGCCTGCAGGGGAGAGCAGTTGGGGGGGGGACCAGGCCTGCAGGGGAGGGCAGTTAGGGGTGACCAGGCCTGCAGGGGAGGGCAGTTAGGGGCAATCAGGCTGGCAGGGGAGCAATTAGGCATCAATCATGCTGGCAGGGGAGTGGTTAGGGGGTGATCAGGCTGGCAGGCAGAAACAGTTAGGGGCAATCAGGAAGGCAGGAAGGCAGGCAGGCGAGCAGTTGGGAGCCAGCAGTCCTGGATTGTGAGAGGGATGTCCGGCTGCCCATGATGAAAATGTTCTGTAATGAGATTTTGCACAACCTTGTGAATTCACATCCCTCGACGGGTCCCAGATTGGAGAGGGTACATGCTGGGCTGAGAGACACAACCCCCCATGCACGAATTTCATGCACCAGGCCTCTAGTTCCAATATAACATCAATGTCCAGTCATTTGAGATGCCAACCACACATCTTACAGCACAGAAAAAAGGTATAAAGAGGTTGCATCAAATTGTAGAGGTTTCCCTCCCACACACTCAAGAATGCACCTGACCCTCTCACAACCCCTTGGGCCCCTGCAATATGGACAAGTAATTTAAATAGAACAGATGTCCAGCATTCCACTTCATGAGCATTGGCTCTGGTGTGAATGTGAGATGAGAATTAAGCATATGTATTCCTTCAGGCAGGCTAAGTTCTTCACCATGGAGTAGCTCACCACTCTGAGTAGTGTTCTATTGTCCCAAGACACACATTTTTCATACAGCATAGCCTCTAAAGGCAAACCAATTCCTTTGGCAGGTGCTTATCAGAAGAAAGAATACGTTCTGAACCTGGGGAGAGGGGGAACTGACTGTATGGGGTAATATTTATTTTTTCTTGCCACCTAATACATATTCTCCCTTTTTTCTTTAATAATTTAACTCCTACTAGTATATTTTAGCCAGAACAATGCTGATGTGAGTGAAGACTACATTTCCCACCCTCCCTTGCAGCCAGATGTGGTCATGTTCAGACCAATGGCATGGGAATGGGAGAGGTTGTACTATTTCTGAGTCACCCCCTTTGGAAGTGTGATAGAATTCAGGAGCTTGATTAATTGTGGGTTACCTCTTTATTTTCACTAACCTCTAATTGCAATTCAGCATCTCAGTAGGCAAACCACAACAGTCTTCACAACAACTATGAATTTCTCACCAACAGAAATCATAGGTTTTTAAAATAATCACATTACACAATTCTTACAAACATCTCAAAATAGTATTCACACCCTTTAGTATTTTGAAATTATATAGTTATAAAATTATGTCACTGAATTCTGCCATTTCTATGTCAAAAATTTATCTTAATATTTTAAAAACTATATTTCAACACAATTGGTAATTCCATGTGTTTTATTAATTTAAAAATATGATTTTGTGAAGTAGATGTCAAAGAGTCCATGGCACACAAATATTAAGAAACTCTGTTTTGTTCTTTGAAAAGTTAAACATAGTTACCACATGACCCAGCAATTCTACTCTCAAGTACATATCCAAGAAAACTGAAAAATATGTTTATACGAAATCTTGTACACAAACAGTATTATTCATAGTAATAAAAAAGTGGAAACAATCCAAAGGTATATCAATTGATGAGTGGATAAATAAAAAGTGTTATAGCCATACAATGTAATATCATTCAGCCATAGAAAGGAATAAAATACTGAAACATGTTACAACATATGGATGAACCTTGAAAACATTATGCTAAATGAAAGAAGCCAGACACAAAAGGCCAAACACTGCATTATTCAGTTTAAATGAAATGTCTAGAAGAGGCAACTCAATAGAGACAGAAAGTAGATTAGTAGTTGCCAGGGGCTGAGAGGAGGGAGAAATGGGAAATGAGTGCAGGGCTTCTTTAATGCATGATGAAAATGTTCTGTAATGAGATTTTGCACAACCTTGTGAATTCACTAAAAAATACTAAATTGCACACTTTCAAAAGGTAAATTTTATGGTATGTAAATTATCTGTAAAAAAGAACAAAGAACTCCTGCCTTAAGAAAAGGCGGTGATGCCCCCTTCTCTCATATCCCCCTTCCCATGGAGCAGAATACACACACTGTAATGGCGGAGAGTCATGTGGGACCATACATGGGGCCAACATCCCAGCATTGGGGCAACACAATGGGATCCTGGGTCCCCAACATTATCAGCCCTGGGCTACTCACTTTTAAATGACTTCATGAGAGAGAAATCAACTGCTTTCTCACTTATACCACTGCTAATCTGAGTCTGTCATAGCAGCCAAACCCAACATCCTTTTAAGAGAAGCTTATACCCAACATCCTTTTAAGAGAAGATTAAAGGTGATCTCACTCTACAGTTTTTGTTTTACCCAATGTGGCTGAAGCTAACTCTTCCATGAGATGCACCCCCACATATCTGAATGTCCCCTTTTCTGCAGGAGAGGAGGGTTCAGCCACCTTGGCTGTCATGCCAGTTTGGTAACTTTTTCATTATTGAGGGTATTACAGATGTCCCCCACTGCCCCCCTCATGGTCTCCCTCCACCAGGTTCCTGCCCTGCACAGGCCTTCACCACCCTATTGTCTATGTCCATAGGTAATGCATATATGCATGTTAAGATCTTTGGCTAATCTCTTCCCACTCCACCACCTCTTCTCTCTGAGATTTGTCAGTCTGTTCCATGTTTCCATGTCTCTGATTCTACTTTATTCACCAGTTTATTTTGTTCATTAGATTTCTTGTTTATTTTGATTTTAGATTCAATTGTTAATAAATATATATTTATTGCCATTTTAATGTTCATACTTTTCTCCTCCTTCTCCCTCTTCTTAAAGAATACCCTTCAACATTTCATACAATACTAGTTTGGTGGTGATGAACTCCTTTAGCTTTTTCTTGTCTATGAAGCTCTTTATCTAACCTTCAATTTTAAATGATATCTTTGCTGGGTAGAGTAATCTTGGTAGTAGGTCCTTGCTATTCATCACTTTAAATATTTCTTGCCATGCCTGAAAAGTTTCTGTTGAGAAATCAACTGACAGTCATATAGGTGCTCCCTTGTAGATAACTAACTGCTTTTCTCTTGCTGCCTTTAAGATTCTCTCTTTGTGCCCTAGCTGGTTTGGCTCAGTAGACAGAGCATAGGCCTACTACGGACTGAAGGGTCCCGGGTTCGATTCTAGTCAAGGGCACATGCCTGGGGGCGTGCAGGAGGCAACCGATCAATGATTCTCCTTCATCATTGATGTTTCTCTCTCCCTCTCCCTTCCTCTCTGAAATCAATAAAAATATTAAAAAGATTCTCTCTTTGTCTTAACTCTGCTCTGAGAGGCTCACTGTGGCTTTAAGGGAAAAGAGAGCAACCCAGAAAAAGGCTCCAACTGCAGGACCCTTGATGGACAGCAGGGATTCAGATGGTGTCAGCAGTATGGGATAGATAGTTCCTTGGAAGTATTCAAATAGCCAAGCTTCCTACTCCCTTGGCCTCCTTAAATGAGTAACAGGCTAATTAAAAAATGTATGTTAATTGCCCTACTCTAGTTAACATGGTAAAGTTTTTATTACTGGATGTACCATCTCAACTGGCCCCAAGACTCCATAAGCAAGGTCACTTTGGCATCATTAATACCAAAGGGCCCATAAAAAATATGGTTGAAGCATGTATTTCCTTCAATCTACCAGTAAAACTTTCTCTTTGAAATTTCACTGCCAGGCTTTAAAAACTTCTGGTCAGTCATTATTCCCTGCTCCAGTTCAATGACAGGCTAACCATAATTTTAAATGAGTGAACCATTTCACTTTCATCACATTCACTAAGTAAAGGTGAGTATTTTCGTGTTGTTATTTTTAATTTTATTATCTAGTATGTACTAGGTATGAGAGGCAAAAAACAACAGGCTTGGGCTTGACCTCCTAGAACTCACAGCCCAGTGGGGAAGACAGATATTAAAGACATCAAGGCAACTGTAACATATAATTAAATTTTATAACTGCTCTGAAGATTTGCCAGGAAAGAATAACAGGGCCAAGTTTAGATTGAGGATGGTCCAGGAGGGCTTCTTAAAAGATTTGATATTTAAGCTGGGATCTGAGGGATGAGAAGACCAGGAGAAAAGCCATTAGGAAAAGCATTTTAAGCACAAGGAAGAGCACATACAAAGACTTCGAGTAGGAAAAATCTTGGCTTGTTTGAGAAACTAAATGAAAATCTGGCTGGCAGGGGCTGCATCGTGGGGCCATAGTAAAGTGTTGTTGTTGTTGTTTGTTTTTTTTAAGAGAGAGTGGAGCCCTAGCTGGTTTGGCTCGGTGGATAGAGTATCAGCCTGCAGACTGAAGGGTCCCAGGTTCGATTCTGGTCAAGGGCACATGCCTGGGTTGCGGACTTGATCCCCAGCAGGGGGCATGCAGGAGGCAGCCAATCAATTCTCTCTTATCATTGATGTTTCTATCTCTCTCCCTCTCCCTTCCTCTCTGAAATCAATAAAAATATTTTTTTAAAAAGAGAGAGTGGAAGGGAGTGGGAGAGACAGAGAAACAATGACATGAGAGACACATTGATTGGTTGCTTCACACATGCGCCCTGACCAGGGCCAGGGCCTGCAACCGAGGCACGTACTCCTGAACAGAATAGAACCCAGGACCCTTTAGTGTGCAGGCTGAGGCTCTATCCCTGAGCCAAACCAGGTAGGGCCACAGTATGGATTTTTGAATGTTATTTTAAGTACAGGAATATATTAGTAGATAACCGTTATTTGTTCCCCACTGGTATCCATTGTCTCTTCCCACAAAGCACCTTATTTTCACTTGGGGCCCAAATAACTCCCACTTTCAGACCGTGAGATGTCAGTGGAGCTCCAGCCCAGACCTAGGACTAACTGCCCATCAAAGCCTCCCACCCTCCCCTGGTCATCATGATGGTAATACTTGTGCACAGTCAACTTCAGAACTTTTGTATACATTTCCACATACAAAAAAGGGCTCTCTCCCTCTTCTTCCATTGAACTTAAACTTCATAATTTGAGGCTACAATTGTTGCAATCATCTAGTAACTGTCAGAGAACAATTTGAGACTGGAACTGTTATAAATACACTGAGTGGCCAGATTATGATGATCTCTGAACGCATAATAATCTGGCCACTCAATGTGTGTGTGTGTGTGTGTGTGTATGTATGTATATGTGTGTGTGTGTGTATATATGTGTATACACACACACACACACACACACACACACACACACAAACTCTGAGTGGCCAGATGTCCGACTACCGGGATAGGGCATAAACAGGCAGTTGGACATCCCTCTCACAATCCAGGACTGCTGGCTCCCAACTGCTTGCCTGCCTGCCTTCCTGATTGCCCCTAACAGCTTCTGCCTGCCAGCCTGATCACCCCCTAACCACTCCCCTGCCAGCCTGATTGATACCTAACTGCTCCCCTGCCAGGCTGTTTGCCCCTAACTGCCCTCCCTTGCAGGCCTGGTCCCTCCCAACTGTCCTCCCCTGCTGGCCTGATTGCCCACAACTGCCCTCACTTGCAGGCCTGGTCCCGCCCAACTACCCTCCCCTGCTGGCCATCTTGTGGTGGCCATCTTGTGTCCACATGGGGGCAGCCATCTTTGACCACATAGGAGCAGCCATCTTGTGGTTTGGAGAGATGGTCAATTTGCATATTACTCTTTTATTAGATAGGATAGAAGCCTGGTGCACGGGTGGGGCCAGGTGGTTTGCCCTGAAGGGTGTCCCGGATAAGGGTGGGGGTTCCCTTGGGGTGTGGGGTGACCTGTGCGAGGGGCCTGTGGTGGTTTGCAGGCCGGCCACGCCCCCAGCAACCCAAGCGGAGGCCCTGGGATCTGGGATTTATTTATCTTCTATAATTGAAACTTTGTAGCCTTGAGCGGAGCCAAGCCTCCTGCTTGCTCCTTCGCTAGGCCATTTTTGTTGGGATTTATTTATCTTCTATAATTGAAACTTTGTAGCCTTGAGCAAGGCCAAGGCAGGGTAGGGCTGCGGAAGCTTGGCTTCCTCCATTGCCGGGGGCAACTCAAGCCTCCTGCTCTCTCCAGCTCCGTGGCTGCTGCCATTTTTGTTGGGATTTATTTGTCTTCTATAATTGAAACTTTGTAGCCTTGAGTGGAGGCCAAGGCAGGCCAGGGTGTGCAGAAAGCTTGGCTTCCTCCATTGCCGGGGAAACCCAAGCCTCCTGCTCACTCCGTGGCTACAGTCATCTTGGTTGGGTTGATTTGCATACTCGCTCCTGATTGGCTGGTGGGAATGGTTTGTGGGTGTAGCAGAGTGATGGTTAATTTGCATATTACTCTGTTATTAGATAGGATGGTAAATGTCAGTAAAGTATTTTCCTGACTTCTGAGTTATTTTAACCAATTATCAAACCTGAGGAAGGGCGTCACTGGAACTTCCAATTTATAGGCAGTTGATGAGAAGTACAGGTGGCAACTGGTATCTGAAGTGTGTGTGTGTGAGGGGGGGGCAGTCTTATGGAACCAAATCCTTAACTTGTGGGATTAGCTAACTCCAGGTAGTTGCAGAATTGAACTGAATTATAAGACATCAAGTTAGTGTCCAAAATTGAAGAATGTGTGTCAGAATTGGTATTAGTAAAAACAACTCAAAAAAACCAACTGAAAGGTCAATGGGAAAAACTCAATATTGATAAAAATATTACCTGAGCTCTGGAACAAGCTGTACCTAAAGCAGATTACCCTTGGACTTCAATTATATTAAGCCAATAATTTCTCAATTTCTTTAAGCCAGTTGGGCTAGGTTTTCGGTTACTTGCAACCCTAATTTCTTTTTCTTTAAAATTTATTTTTATTGATTTCAGAGAAGAAGGGTTAGGGGAAGATAGAAACATTAATGATGACAGAGAATCATTAATTGGCTGCCTCCTGCAAGCTTCCTATGGGGATTGAGCCCACAATCTCTGCATGTACCAGGATTGGGAATCGAACTGTGACCTCTTAGTTCATGGGTTGACACTCAACCACTGAGCCACACCGGCTAGGCACAACCCTAACTTCTTGACAGCTAAAAATAGAAACCACTAAGGGGTGTACATATGGAGTATAATATGACTTCATTTCTATTTTTGGACAACAAAACGAAGAGGACAAGAATAGAAGCAGTGAGCCCATGAGAAGGCAATAGTCCCAGTGAGAGATGAGGTCATAAGAGTCCATTAACAAGACTAACATTCACTGAGCACTTACTATGTCATTGTTACTGATCTAAGTGCTTTACTTACATGAATTAATAATCTAACAACTCCGGTACATGGACAATATTATCAATACTATATTTTTCAGTTATGGGTTATGTCCCCCCAAAGTTCATGTGTTAAAGTCCTAACCTTCAGGATGTGACCTTACTTGAAGATAGGGTTGTTGCAGATGTAATTACTGAAGTTAAATTGAGGTTATAATGGAATAGGGTGAGCCCCTAATCCAAATATGACTGGTATGCTTACAAGAATGGGACATCTGGACACAGGGAAAACACCGAGTGAATATGAAACAGAGATTGAGGTGAATCAGCAGAAGCCAAGAAGTCCCAGATTGCCAGCAAACCACCAGAAGCTGGGAGACAGACGTGGAGCAGATTAGCTTCTTGGGCCTCAGAAGGAACCAACCTTGCAGACACTTCTGGCCTCCAGAACTGTGGGAAAATATATTCTGTTGTTTAAGCCACCCAGTTTGTAGTACTTTGTTATGACAGCCCTAGCAGGCCCAGAGGCAGTTGTGGATCACCTGCACCAATTCCCTAACCAATGGGATGTACTGGTCTTTCTACTTTGGCAGGGTATATATATATATATATATATATATATATATATATATATATTTAATACACATTTTTATTGATTTCAGAAAGGAAGGGAGATGGGGAGAGAGATAGAAACATCAATGATGAGAAAGAATCATTGGTCGGCTGCCTCCTGCACGCCCCACACTGGGGATTGAGCCTGCAACCCAGGCATGTGCCCTGTCCAGGAATCGAATCCTGACTACCTGGTTCATAAGTTGATGCTCAACCACTGAGCAACACCAGGTGGGCGGGAGGACATATTTCTAACAACTATACTGTTCCTCTGGCCTGTGGGAACTGCTCCCCTCCACCCTGTGGTCTAGAAAAGTCCTGAGCCATCCATGTGCCTCTGTTCTCCATCTGCAGGACATCTGTCCCCCTCTGCCTCAATGCCTGGGCAGATGAAAGGAGTGAAAAAGAACAGCTGGGGAGGTGCAGGCCTTTGAGGCAGATCTGGAGTGGGACAATCCTAGAGAGTATTGTGAGCAGAGAAAAACACTGGAGGAGGGTGGAGGCAGATAGAAATCACCTCCCCAGCCCAGATGGCTAGCACCACACGATCCAGCCTCTCCCTCCTGCTGCCCCAGATGGGTAACGCAGAGGGAGGTGGGCCTCTAGCAGGAATTGTCCAGAAGACATAGAAACACTCCAGATCAGGAGTCCATGACCAACCAAGCTGATCAAATGACATTCCTCTAGCCCCCATGAACCAAGGCCCCGTCGCTCTCCACTCATGAAGGAAAGGGAGATCTGTCCAAACCTGTCCTTGCCATCATGGGCAAGTCTCTGCAAAGCATCTCTCACTGAGCCTGAGCAAAGTGGTACATGTGGCTGGCAGAGGCCCACAGCCACTGTGGCAAGCTGGGAAGGGCAGAGCCAGCCAGCTCCCTACAATGCTGATTTCTCCTCCTGAGAAATATTATTTCAAATACATCAGTATTTCTGGACCAAGGCTGCAGTGGGCAGCAAGTGGAATCCAAGTGGAACTGAAAACCAATTAGCACTTATTTCGGGAAAAACAGTGAGCTATGGATCACAGCAGGGAAGTGGGGGATTTTGTGTATAGGCCAAATGGTACTAACAGAGGGGATGGAGAGATAGCCCAGCACACACCAAACCATGTGAAAATCAGGTGTTAAATCACAGCTTGCTGCTTGTAATGTACATATTTTCCTAAAGTGCCCGCACTGAAAGATAAAAATGCAGCAGGTGCTTTCCAAGTGGGCAGGAGGTGGCAATATCCAGACATGCTGAAGGACCAGTTGAAGGCTGGGCCCCTAACATGACCTGTGGAGAGACAGGGCCTATTATGAGAGGATTAGAGCCCGATGCACAAAATTCGTGCAAGGGGCTTGGCCCTCGCAGTTGCAGTGGCTGCCTCGGCCCTTGCAGCCCCGGCTTCGTCTGGAAGGTCCTTTGGCTTTCCGGTCTAATTAGCATATTATGCTTTTATTATTATAGATTGAAATGGCATTTGATGTCAACACACACATGTGATGACACTGACATCAGAACACTTTCCAACTGCAAGTAAAGGATTCAGAAATGCAGAAACTGGGGCGGGGGGGCGGAGGGGAGAAGACAGTTTGTTGTTTTCCTCAACTTTTCATGGCTGAAGTTATGAAATATAAATCTAAATGTTTAAAACAAAAACCAGTAGAAATATAAGAACTGATATTATCATAATCACTGTGAGAGACACACACAGTCTCTCTCTCCTTTTAAGAGGGTAACATAAAGTTAGCCAAAAGTAGGGATAGAGAACATCTGAATAAAACAAACTAGCAACCTGGTTTTCAAGGTTTATGATATACAACTCTTTTACAAGAAAACAAGTCTATATAAAATATCCATTGAACATTCATAGAAACAGATCCTATGCTAGGAAAAGAAAAGGAAAATCCCAAAGCTCCAAAAGAGAACCTTTTCTATCACACTACTCTGACTCCAATACATTTAAACAAGAAGAACAATTTTGGAAAAGGATAACAAGAAACCTAACTCAATGGTTTTCAATCTGGGCTGCATGTTGCAATTACCTGGGGAATTTAATATATCCTGATGTCCAGACCTCACCCCAGAAAGTCTGATTTGATTGCACTGGGCACCTTATTTTTCACAGCTCCCTAAGTCTATGTGATGATATTAAGAAATCACTATTGTTTTAGCTGTAATTATATTGTGGTCATGTCTTTAAAAAGAGACCTTCTCTTTAAGATCTACTGTTTTAGTAACTTTCAAATATGTAATACAGTATTAACAACAGTCACCTTTCTATACATTACATTACCATTACTTATGTGTTTTATAACTGCAAGTTTGTACCTTTTGAGTTCCTTTACACATTTTGCCCACCCCACATCCTAGCCTCTGGAAACCACCAATTTGTTCTTTATATCTATGAGTTCAGTTTTTCTTTGTATCTATGAGTTCAGTTTTTTAAAAAGATTCCACACATAGTGAGATCATATGATATTTGTCTTTGTCTGATTTATTTCACTTACTATAATGCCCTTGAACTCCATCTATGTTGCTGCAAATGGCAAGACTCCACTTTTTATGGCTGAGTAATATTCCATTGTATATATAATGAATGTATGTTCTTTATTCATTCATCCACTGATATAGACACTTAGGCTGTTTCCATATCTTGCCTATTGTAAATAATGCAGATCTTAAAAGTTCTCATCACAAGAAAAAAAATTTATGTATGGTGACAGATTTCAACTATGCTTATTGCGGCAATCATATCACAATGTATACAAATATCGAATCACTGTATTGTACACCTAAATCTAATATAATGTTATATGTCAATTATACCTCAATAAAATTGTTTTAATAAAAATTAAAAATAAAGAGATCTCCTTTTAGAACATCATAATGAAATATTTGTGGATGAAACAATATAATGTGTAATACTTGCTTCAAAATAATATGCAGGGGAGAGGTAAAGTCAGATGATAAATGAGACAAGATTGGTCATGATAGATAATAATATATGCTCTATTTCTATATGCTTATAATTTGTCCATAATAAAAAGTAAAATGTAATAAAATAAGAAAAGACACAAAACCAACTTTTAAAGTTCCCCATATGTGCAGCCAAGGTTACATATTTTAAATTTGTAAATACTGGTAATTCTGGGTATGTCTTATGCTAAAGAGAAAATCAAAAGTAAAAACTGCCAACCAGACCTCTGAAATGGAGGAATGAGGAATTCAAAAAATGATTCCTCCCAACAATCAGTAATAAAACTGATATACAAGGCTGCATGCAAGATCCAGAGAGCTTGGAAAGGGCCGTAGCTATCCACACATCCCTGGATGAACATGAGGCCTCAGGAGTGTGCAAGGAAGATACCAGATGGCCAGGCAGAAGGCAATAGCTGCAGCAGATTAATAAACTGCTTCAACTTTGAAAATATTGCCCAGTCCACACACAGATCCAATAGCAAAAGATAAAAGCCTTATTGGCTCAGATTTTCAGCACAACCTCTGATCAGGCATTAGCTGAGCACTAAACCATACTGAACCAAAGGCATCCCCTAGTAACTCACACTTAAAATTAAGACAAGATTAAAAAAAAAAAAAAAAAAAAAGAGCAGAGACATTGGAATCCATACCAAAGAAGTTGTCCACTCAAGTCATTAAACAAACAAATAATTCAAAACAATTTTTAAAATGGCAAAAAGGGGAGTATTGAGGAATCAGAATCTGGAGTTAGTACAACGTATGATCTAGAATGTGCAGTTTTCAGTAACTGGGGAGGAGGAATCAGAATCCAGAGTAGCTACAATATATGATCTAGAATGTGCAGTTTTCAACAACAAAAACAGTGATACAAAGAAATAGTAAAGTGTGACCCATACTCAGGAAAGGAAGTAGTTAATAGAAATTATCCTTGAGAGGGCTCAGAAGTTGAACTTAGCAGACAAATACTTCAAATAGCTCTACAAATATGTTCACAATCTAAAGGAAATCATGTTTAAGAATTAAACACCATAAAGAAATAGAAAAATATTTTTAAAGAAATTCTTAAGGTGAAAATTATAACTACCCAGCCAGCATGGCTGTGTGGCTGAGCGTCAACCCATGAGCCAGGAGGTCACAGTTTGATTCCTGGTCAGGGCACATGCCTGGGTTGCGGGCTCAATCCCCAGTGTGGAGCGTGCAGAAAGCAGCCAATCAATGATTCTCTCATCATTGATGTTTCTCTCTCTCTTTCCCTCTTCTTTCCTCTCTGAAA
The DNA here is from genome assembly GCF_963455305.1 of Plecotus auritus. Lineage (NCBI taxonomy): Eukaryota > Metazoa > Chordata > Mammalia > Chiroptera > Vespertilionidae > Plecotus > Plecotus auritus. The sequence goes on along the minus strand of NC_137785.1, from coordinate 34,859,087 downwards.
TCAATAAAAATATATTTTTAAAAAAAGACAATTAGGAGGAGGATCCAAGATGGCGGTGTAGGTAAACACCTAAACTGCTGCCTCGCACAACAATTTCAAAACTACAACTAAAAGACAAAAACGTCTATCACCCAGAACCACGGGAAAGCTGGCTGAGTGGAAGTTCTACAACTAGAAGGAAAGAGAAAAGAGCAGTGAGACATGCACAAGCACTGAAAAGCTGAGGTACGGAGGCACACGATCCAGGCTGGTGGCAGGCATTGCTTTTTTCAACCCGAAGGGAGACAAGCCCCAGATTACTCTAAAATCCAGCTTTTGGGGAGACACGGGGGACCCAAACTCCTACGGGGAAAAGCTGGACTGTCTGCCATCGGGTCGGAAAGTGAGGGTGGCTTGTTTGCAGAGCTGCACGCAGGAATAACTGTTTACTGCGCAGGGGCGCAGGGCGCGGGGACGCGGTTGGAGACGCACAGCCGGCTAACTGGCAGCCATCGCTGTTTGCCACGCCCTAGCCTAGTCACGCCCTGAGACCCCACCCCGCTCAACCTACAAACCCACCCAAGCTCCAAGCAGCGGCTTTAGCTTATGAATGGCCTGCCCTATTGCAGCTTAACATAGCAAACTTGCAGCCTGGGTCAGACAGCTCCAAAACCTCCAAACCCCAAGCAAAGAGGAGAAAACTGTAGTTCTTGCTGTAGCTCCTGCTGGGTGGCCTCAGACAGTAGCTGACCTCCAATGGGGTCATTGTAGATCCAGAAGCCAGTGTACCTAGTGGTCAGTGTGAGACACCAGATTTCAACTCCTCACATCCATAAGTGACACATTCAAGAGACAGACTCAGTGAGCACCAAAGCCCCACTGAAACAAGTCCTGCACCATAAGCGTGTCTCCAGCGCAGCAGTTCTTCCATTATAGACACAGCTGGTCCTCACAGCCAATTGGCCTGGAGGTCAATTCCTCCCAGTGTACCAACAGCAATCAAGGCTTAACTACACCAAGACTTTGCACTCAACCCACAAAGGGGGTGTACCAAGAGCGTCCACCTCAGGCAATTGGGGAGGCTGAGCTACTGACTCCTATAGGTCACCTACCACACAAAGCCACTCCATCAACACAGGGAAGCAGCAAAATGCAGAGACAAAGAAACATGTCACGAATGAAAGAAATGGAGGAAAGCAAACTACTGGATGACATAGAGTTCAGAACATTTATAAGGTTACTCAAGAATCTTCTAAAAACCTCTGAGGAACTTAGTGAGACCTTTAAGGATCTTAATGAGAATGCCAAAAAATGGAAAAGGACCAGTCAGAAATTAAGCATACACTGTCTAAAATAAAGAATATACAGAAACTCAACTGTAGATCAAAGTACCCCAAGAATCAAACCAAAGATCTGAAATATAAGGAAACAAAAAACACCCAACCAGAAAAAACAAAAAGAAAAAAGAATCCAAAAATATGAAGATAGTGTAAGGAGCCTCTGGGACAACTTTAAGCGTACCAACATCCAAATTTTGGGGGTGCCAGAAGAGAGAGAGCAAAATATTGAAAACCTATTACAAGAAATAATGACAGAAAACTTTCCCTACCTAGTGAAAGAAATAGACTTACAAGTTCAAGAAGCGCAGAGAACCCCAAACAAGAGGAATCCAAAGAGGACCACACTAAGACACATCATAATTAAAATGCCAAGGGCAAAAGACAAAGAGAGAATATTAAAAGCAGCAAGAGAAAAACGGTTAGTTACCTACAAGGGAGTACCCATACGACTGTCAGCTGATTTCTCGGCAGAAACTATGCAGGCCAGAAGGGAGTGGCAAGAAATATTCAGAGTGATGAACAGCAAGAACCTACAACCAAGATTACTCTACCCAGCAAAGCTATCATTCAGAGTTGAAGGTCAGATAAAGAACTTCACAGACAAGAAAAAGCTAAAGGAGTTCATCACCACCAAACCAGGATTACATGGAATGCTGAAGGGTATTCTTTAAGAAGAGGAAGAAGAAGAAAAAGGTAAAGATAAAAATTATGAACAACAAAATGACATCAAATACATACCTACCAACAAGTGAATCTAAAAATCAAGTGAATAAAAAATCTGAAGAACAGAATGGACTGGTGAATATAATAGAATCAGGGACATAGAAAGGGAGTGGACTGACAATTCTCAGGGGGAAGGGGGTGTGAGGGGTGCGGGAAGAGATTGGACAAAAATCTTACACCTATGGATGAAGACAGTGGCGGGGGGTAAGGGCATGGGGTGGGGTGGGGAATCAGGTGGAGGGGAACTATGGGGGGAAAAAAAGAGGAACACCTGTAATAATCTGAACAATAAAGATTTATGAATAAAAAAAAGTAAAACTAGTAAAAAAAATAAAAAGAAATAAAAAGAAAATTATAATAACTGAAAAAAAACCATTCACGGAGGGGGGGAGGTTGGTGGTACAACATCAGATTTGAAATGGCAGAAGAAAAAACCTGTGAGCATAAAGATAGGTCAATAAAATTTATCCAATCTGAAACGGAAAAAAATAGAATAAAAATAAACAGACTCTTAAAGACATGTGGGATATCAACATAAGCGTAGTGGAAGTCCCAGAAGAAGAGAAAGAACAGAAAAAGAAATCTAAATACATAACTAAAAAATCTGAGATTTGATGAAAAAGATTAGTCTACAAGTCCAGTAAGTCCAACAAACTCCACATAAAATAAAAAAGAGATCCATACCTACATACAACATAGTCAAGTTGTTGAAAGACAAAAAGAAAATATTTAAAGTATGAAAAGAAAAACAGCTCATTAGGCACAGGGAGCATCAATGCAATCAACAGCTCTTTTCCCACCAAAAACAAATGGAGACCAAAAAGCATCAGGATAACATGTTCCAAATGCTAAAAGGAAAAAAAATATATATCCTATCAAACAAGAATTCTATATCCAGCAAAACTATCCTTCAAAAACTGAGGTGAAATAAAGGCATTCCCATAAGAAGACTGAGAGAATTCACTGTTACCAGATGTGACTTGCAAGAAAGATTATAGGAATTAGGCTGAAAGGACCTATGGCATTGATGATTCCTTACTGTCACCATAAGGTAGGGGTGGGGAACCTTTTTTCTGTCAAGGGCCATTTGGATATGTATAACATCATTCACAGGCCATACAAAATGATCAATTTTCAAATTAGCCTGGCCTGGCCAGTGAGGCTCAGCAGCTGAGCACTGACCCAGGAACCAAGAAGCTGCCAGTTCAATTTCCAGTCAGAGCACAACATGCCTGGGTTGCGGGTTCAATCCCAAGTAGGGTGCATGCAAGAGGCAGCCAACTGATGATGTTTCTCTCTCATCAATGTTTCTATCTTTCTATCCCTTTCCCTTCCTCTAAAAATCAATAAAAACATATTTTTTAAAATTTAGCCTGTTATATTTGGTAGAACATTTAATTATCTCACCCGTAGTGTTGGTAGGGCCTGACCAAATGATTTTGTAGGCCTTATATAGCCTGCAGGCCAGACATCCCCATCCCTACCATATGGTAACTCCAACTGACAAGAAGAAATAAAGAACAGCAGAGACGGTAAATACAAGGGTAAATAAAAAAGATTCATGATTTTTTTTCCTCCTGATTTAAAAATATAAGATTTCATAAAACACCTATAAAGCTGTACTGTGTGGTCTGTAACATAAAACAATATACTTGGCAATAATAACAAAAGATGGATAAGAAAATGGAGCTATTGTAGAGCAAAGTTTCTATATTTAACTGGAACTAAGTTTCAGTGTTAATCTGAAGTAAATGGTGATAAATGAAAACATACATATTGTAATCCCTAGAGACCCACTAAAATAACAAAGTTTTTAAAAACTCAAAGGAATTAAAACACTAGACCAGGGGTGGGCAAACTTTTTGACTCAAGGGACACAATGGGTTCTTAAACTGGACCAGAGGGCCGGAACAAAAGCATGGATGGAGTGTTTGTGTGAACTAATAGAAATTCAAAGTAAAGGAGCGGAGGGGAGAGCAAGAGAACCAGATAGAACAGCCGGATCCGGCCCGCGGGCCATAGTTTGCCCAAGGCTGCACTAGACAATAATATACTTAACAGAAAGAAGGTTATAAAGGAGGAACAGAAGAAAAAGACAGAGACATATAGAAAACAAATAGCAAAACGGCAGACGTTAATCCAAACATACCAATAATCATATTAAATGTGAATAGATTATATTCAATCTTATAAAGAGTACAATTTTTAGTATATTCACAAAGTTGTACAATCATTCTACCACAACCTAAGATTAGAAAGTTTTCATCAACCCAAAAATAAATCAATTAAAGCAATTACTTACCTTTCTCCCCTCATGCTTCCCCTGCTGTAGGCAAATGCTAATATACCTTCTGTCTACAGATTTGCTTATCTGAACATCCTCCTTCCTATATAATAAAAGCCTAATATGCTAAGTGTCCGGTTGTCCATCCAACCAATCAAAGCATAATATGCTAATGATATGCTAAGGCTGCTCAACCACTCGCTACGATGTGCACTGACCACCAGGGGGCAGACGCCCTGACCAGTAGGTTAGCTTGCTGCTGGGGTCCAGCCGATTGGGACTGAGCGAAGACGGGCTGGGCACGCCCTGGAGCCCTCCCACGGTCTCTCCCGCTGGCCAACCTCCCGCGTCCCTCCCCAGCCCGATGGTGCACCAGTGGGGTCTCTCGGCCTGACCTGCACCCTCTCGCAATCCAGGACCCCTCGAGGGATTCGGAGATCTAGGTTTGGCCCGATCCCGCAGGCCAGGCCAAGGGACCCCACTGGTACACGAATTCGTGCACTAGGCCTCTAGTTTCATATAAACAGTCAGACACTATGTGGTCTTTTGTGTCTGGTTTCTTTTATTTAGCATAATGTTTTGAAGGTTCATCCATATTGTAGTATATATCAGTACTTCATTCCTTTCTATGACAGAATAATGTACTGTTGTGTGAATATACTGCATTTTGTTTATCCATTCATCAGTTGATAAACCTTTGGGCTGTTTCCACTTTCTGACAATTATGAATACTGCTGCTGTGAATATTTGTGTACAAGTTATTATATGGGCATACATTTGTATCTCTCTTGGGTATATACCTAGGAGTGGAATTCTCGAGATTTATGATAACTCTATGTGTAATCACCAAACTGTTTTCCAAAGTAGACTCACCAATTCCTCCAGCCATGTATGAAGATGGTTCCAAATTCCCCATATTGTACATAGTTTTAATTAGAGCTATCCTAGTTAGTGTGAAGTAAAATCTCATTGTAATTTTGACTAGTATTGCCCTGATGACTAATGATATTAAGCATATATTTATATGCCTACAGTCCATTTGTATATCTTTCTTGGAGAAATATGCATTCAAGTCTTTTGCCCATTTTTATTTTTTTATTTTGTTTTATTTTTAAAATATATATATTAACATATTTTTATTGATTTCAGAGAGGAAGGGAGAGAGAGATAGAGCTAGATAGGGAGAGAATGATGAGAATCATTGATTGGCTGCCTCCTGCATGCCCCCTCCTAGGGATCAAGCCTGCAACCTGGACATGTGCCCTGACCAGGAATGGAAGTGTGACCTCCTGGTTCATAGGTGGACACTCAACCACTGAGCCATGCTGGCCAGTCTTCACCCATTTTTAAATTGGTCTATTTAGGGGAAAACAGGCTGGCAGGGGAGCAGTTAAGCATCAATCAGGCTGGCAGGGGAGTGGTTAGGGGGTGATCAGGCTGGCAGGCAGAAGCGGTTAGGGGCAATCAGGAAGGTAGGCAGAAGCGGTTAGTGGCAATCAGGAAGGCAGGCAGGCGAGCAGTTGGGAGCCAGCAGTCCTGGATTATGAGAGCGATGTCCGACTGCCTGTTTAGGCCCGGCTTAAATGGGCAGTCGGACATCCCTCGAGCGGTCCCAGATTGGAGAGGGTGCAGGCTGGGCTGAGGGACAACCCCCTCCCCCGTGCACAAATTTTGTACACCGGGCCTCTAGTATGATTTATAAATAGCTTCTCCCATTCTATGGGTTGTCATTTTATATTCTTTTTAAAAAAATTGAATGTACTGAGCTGACACTAGTTAATAAAATTATATAGGTTTCAGGCATACAATTCTATAATACATCATCTGTATATGGTATTCTGTGTTCACCACCCCAAGTCAAGTTTCCTCCCATCACCATTTATTCCCACTTTACCCTCTCCTACCTCCCCCCACCCACTTTTCCCTCTGGTAATCATTATACGGGTATCTGTCTATGAGTTTCATTTATTTATTTTTTGTTTAATCCCTTTACCTTTTTCACCAAGCCACGCTCTGACAACTGTCAGTCTATTCTTTGTATCTATAATTGTTTCTATTTTGTTTGTTTATTTGGTTCATTAGAGTCCACATATAAGTGAAATCATATGGTATTTGTCTTTCTCTGACTGGCATGTTTCACTTAGCATAATACTCTCCAGGTCCATCCATGCTTTCACACATGGTAATATTTCCTTCCTTTTTACAGCTGAGTAGTATTCCATTGTGTAAATGTATCACAGCTTTTTTATCCACTTATTGTACTGATGGGCACTGGGGCTGCTTCCAAATCTTGGCTATTATAAATAGCTCTGCAATGAACATAGGGGTGCATAAATGATTTCACATTATTGTTTTGGGTTTCTTCAGATATATTCCCATAAGTGGAATTACTGGGTCCTAAGGCAGTTCTAGTTTTAATTTTTTGAGGTAACTCCATACTGCTTTCCACAGTGGCATCACCAATATGCATTCCCACCAACAGTGCATGAGGGTTCTCTTTTCTCCACATCCTCACCAACACTTGTTAATTTATTGATGATAGCCATTCTAGCAGCTGTGAGGTGATATCTCATTTTGGTTTTAATTTGCATTTCTCTGATTATTAGTGAGGTTGAGCATCTTTTTATATGTCTACTAGAGGCCTGGCAGATGAAAATACATGCACTGGAGGGGGGTCCCTCAGCCCGGCCTGCCCCCTCTCACAATCCGGGAGCCCTGAGGGGCAGAAGGCAACCTGGCAATCAGGGGAAGGCGACGGCCCATGACACCTTGGCTACTGCCACTGCCGGCAGCACAAGCCTCGGGCGGCCTTGGTTACCTGAGCCTCGGGCGGCCCTGGGCGGCTGGGCAGCCGCCATCTGAGGCTTGCCTGCACCTCAGGCGTTGGCTGGGCAGCTGCCATCTAAGGCTTGCCTGTGCCTTGGGCCGGCCCTGGGCGGCTGGGCGACTGAGGGGACTGGGGGACTCCAGAGGCAGGTGTACGGAGCAGGTGGGCCCGCCTGGGGGTGAGCCGGCCTTGTCGTGGGCCGGCCTTGTCGCGTGCCTGCCGCCCCGGCGGGGCTGAGGGGACTGGGTGCCGCCATCATTGAGGGCGTGGCAGTCAATTAGCATATTCTCTCCTATTGGCTGTGGGTGCTGCCATCTTTGCGATGGCGTGAGGGTCAATTAGCATATTCCCTCTTTATTGGCTGTGGGCACTGCCATCTTTTTTTTTTAATATAGTCTATTGATTGATTTTTTTACAGAGAGGAAAGGAGGAGAGGGAGAGGGATAGAGAAATAGAAATATCGATGAGAGAGAAACATCGATCAGTTGCCTCCTGCCCACTTCCTACTGGGGATGTGCCCGCAACCAAGGTACATGCCCTTGACCGGAATCAAACCTGGGACCCTTCAGTCCACAGGCCGACACTCTATCCACTAAGCCAAACTGGTTAGGGCTGGGCACCGCCATCTTTGAAGGTGGAGCAGTCAATTAGCATATTCCCTCCTTATTAAATAGGATTGGCCTTCTGTATGTCCTCTTTGGAGAAGTGTCTATTCAGTTTCTTTGTCTATTTTTTTTTTTTCAATTCTCACTTAAGGATAAGTTCATTGATTTTTTTAGAGAGAAAGGAAGGGAGAGGAAGAGAAACATAAACGTGAAAGAAAACATCAACTGGCTGCCTTCCGTACACCTCTAGACTGGGGATTGATCCCACAACCTAGGTATGTACCTTAACTGGGAATGAAACATGCAACCTTTTGGTGTACAGGATGATGCTCCAACCAACTGAGCCACCCAGCTGGGGCTCCTTTGCCCACTTTTCAATTGGACTGTTTGAATTTTGTTGTTGTTGACTTTATAAAAGCTTTTTAACATTTTTAGATATTAATCCCTTATCAGATGTATCATTCAGCAGAGTGTCTCTTCATTTTGTTGATGGTTTCCTTTGCTGTGCAAAAAACTTGTAGTTTGATGTAGTTCAATTTTTTTTTTTATTTTCCTTTTGTTTCTGTTCCAAGTTGATATAGCATAAAAAATATTGCTACAAGAAACATCTAAGATTTTACTGTCTCCATTTTGCTCTAAAATTTTTATGCTTCCAAGTCTAACATTTAGGCCTTTAATCCATTTTGAGTTTATTCTTGTGTATAGTGTAGGATGGTGGTCTAGTTTCATTTTTTACATGTATGTGTCCAATTTTCCCAACACCATTTACTGACTAGACTATCTTTACCCCATTATATGTTCTTCCCTCCTTTGTCATATGTTAATTGACCATAATTGAATGGGTTTATTTCCATGTTTTCTATTCTAATCCATTGATCTATATATCTGTTTTTATGCCAGTACCATGCTATTTTGATTACTATAGCCTTTTAGAATAGCGTGATTTCTCCAGCTTTGCTCTTCTTTATCAAGATTGCTGTGGTTGCCCTAACTGGTTTGGCTCAGTGGACAGCGTGTCGGCCTGTGGACTGAAGGGTCCCAGGTTCGATTCCGGTCAAGGGCATGTACCTTGCATTGGGCATATCCCCAGTAGAGGGTGTGCAGGAGGCAGCTGATGGATGTTTCTCTCTCATCAGTGTTTCCAACTCTCTTATCCCTCTCCCTTCCTCTCTGTAAAAAATTAGTAAATTTTTTTTTTTTTTTTTTTAAAGAGAGCTGTGGCTATACAGGGTCTTCGTGGTTCCATATACATTTTTGGAATATTTGTTCTAGTTCTATGATATATGCCAGGGGTCCTCTAACTTTTTAAACAGGGGGCCAATTCACTGTCCCTCAGACCGTTGGAGGGCCGGACTATAGTTTTTAAAAAAAACTATGAACAAATTCCTATGTGCACTGCGGGCCCGGGATGAGTCGGCTGCTAAGCAGGACAGGCAGCAGCACCTGGTGGGCTGGATAAATGTCCTCAGCGGGCCGCATGTGGCCCGCGGGCCGTAGTTTGAGGACCCCTGATATATGCCATTGGTATCTTGATAGGAATTGCATTCGATCCAAAGATTGCTTTGGGTAGTATGGACATTTTAATGATGTTAATTCTTCCTAACCATAAACACTATATATGCTCCACGCATTTGTACCTTCAATTCCTTTCTTCAGTGTCTTATACTTTTCCAAATAAAGGTCTTTTACATCCTTGGTTAAATTTATTCCCCTGTTTTTTTATGCAATTATAAATGGGATTGTTTTCTTACTCTCCCTGATAGTTCATTATCCTATATAATAAAAGGCTAACAGGCAAATCAACTGAACAGTGGAACGACTGGTGGCTATGACGAGCACTGACCACCAGGGGGCAGACGCTCAATGCAGGAGCTGCCCCCTGGTGGTAAGTGTGCTCACATGGGGGGTGGGGCGCTGCTCAGCCACAAGCCTAAGGGTGTCCGACTGTGGCTTAGGCCCACGGGGAATGGGCCTAAGCTATCAGTCAGACATCCGCCTTGGGCTTCCAGACTGCTAAAGGGCACAGGACAGGCTGAGGGACCACCCCCTCCCCACCCAGTGCACAAATGTCATGTACTGGGCCTCTAGATGGTGTATAGAAATGCAACTGATTTCTGGATATTTCTTTTTGTATCCTACTTCTTTATTGAATTCATTTATCATTTCTAGCAGTTTTGGGGTGAAATCTTTAGGATGCTCTATATATAGTATCATGTCATCTGCAAATAATGACAAATTTATTTCTCCCTTTCCAATTTGGATGCCTTTTATTTCTTCTTCTTGTCTGATCACTGTGTCTAGGACTTGCATTACTATCTTGATTAAGAGTGGTGAAAGCAAAATCCTTTTCTTGTTCCTGATCTTAACAAGAAATGCTTTTAGTTTTTGCCCATTGAGTATGGTGTTGGTTGTGGGTTTGTCACATATGGCCTTTATTGTGTTGAGGTATGTTCCCTCTATTCCCACTTCGCTAAAAGGCTTTCTAAAAATCATAAATGGGTGCTAGATTTTATCAAATGCTTTTTCTGCATCTAGTAATATGATCATGTGTTTTTTTTTATCCTTCATTTTGTTTATGTGGTGTATCACATTTATTCATTTGTGAATATTGTACCAACCTTGTATGCCAGGAATAAATCTGACTTGTTCATGGTGTATAACCTTTTTTTTTATTGTTTAAAATATTACATATATTAGTACATATATCTACTCTTTTTTTTTCCCCATTGACCTTCCCCCAGCCTCCCATACCCCCTCTCGCATGCTCTCATCCCACCCACCCCCAGTGTCTTGTGTCCACTGGTGTGCTTATATGCATGCATATAAGTCCTTTGGTTGATCTACTTCCCTCCCTCCCCAACACTCCCCAGCCTTCCCGCTGTAATTTGATAGTCTGTTCGGTGCTTTACTGCCTCTGTATCTATCTTTTTATTCATCAGTTTATGTTGTTCATTATATTCCACAAATGAGTGAGATCATGTGATATTTATCTTTCTCTGCCTGGCTTATTTCACTTAGCATAACGCTCTCCATCTCCATCCATGTTGTTGCAAATGGTAAGAACTCCTTCTTTTTTATAGCAGCGTAGTATTCCATTGTGTAGATGTACCACAGTTTTCTAATCCACTCATCTGCTGATGGGCATTTAGGCTGTTTCCAAATCTTAGCTATGGTGAATTGTGCTGTTATGAACATAGGGGTGCATATATCCTTTCTGATTCGTGTTTCTAGTTTCTTGGGATATATTCCTAGAAGTGGGATCACTGGGTCAAATGGGAGCTCCATTTTTAGTTTTTTGAGGAATCTCCATACTGTTCTCCACAGTGGCTGCACCAGTCTTCATTCCTACCAGCAGTGCACGAGGGTTCTTTTTTCTCCGCATGCTCGCCAGCACTTGTCGTTTGTTGATTTGTTGATAATAGCCATTCTGAAAGGTGTGAGATGGTACTGCATTGTCGTTTTGATTTGCATCTCTCGGATAATTAGTGACTTTGAGCATGTTTTCATATGTCTCTTGGCCTTCCTTCTGTCTTCTTTCGAAAAGATTCTATTTAGGTCCGTTGCCCATTTTTTTATTGGATCATTTATCATCCTTTTATTAAGTTGTATAAGTTCCCTGTAGATGTTGGAGATTAAACCTTTATCAGTGATAACATTTGCAAATATGTTCTCCCATACAGTGGGCTTTCTTGTTGTTTTGTTGAAGGTTTCTTTTGCTGTGCAAAAGCTTTTTATTTTGATGTAGTCCCATTTGTTTATTTTCTCTTTAGCTTCCATTGCCCTATGAGCGGTATCGGTGAAGAAATTGCTTCGGCATATATCTGAGATTTCTCTGCCTGTGGATTCCTCTAGTATTTTTATGGTTTCCCGTCTTATGTTTAAGTCCTGTATCCATTGTGAGTTAATTTTTGTGTATGGTGTAAATTAGTGGTCTAGTTTCACTTTTTTGCATGTATCTGTCCAATTTTCCCAACACCATTGATTGAAGAGACTGTCTTGACTCCACTGTATGTTCATGCCTCCTTTGTCAAATATTAATTGAGCATAATGGTTTGGGTCGATTTCTGGGTTCTCTATTCTATTCCATTGGTCTATATGTCTGTTCTTGTGCCAGTACCAGGCTGTTTAGAGAACAGTGGCTTTGAAGTACAGCTTGAAATCTAATATTGAGATTCCACCTACTTTGTTCTTCTTTCTCAAGATTGCTGTGGCTATTTGGGGTCTTTTTTTATTCCAGATGAATTTTTGGAGAGTTCTTTCTAGGTCTGTGAAATATGCCATTGGTATTTTAATGGGGAGTACATTGAATATATAGATTGCTTTGTATAGTATGGACATTTTAATGTTGTTGATTCTCCCAATCCATGAACGTGGTATGTTCTTCCATCTGTTTACGTCTTCCTCTATCTCTTTTTTCAGTGTCCAATAGTTTTCCGCGTATAGGTCTTTTACATCCTTAGTTAAGTTTATTCCTAGGTATCTTAATTTTTTTGGTGCGATGCTAAATGGGATTTCTTTTATAGTCTCTCTTTCTGCAAGTTCACTATTGGTGTATAGAAATGCCATAGATTTCTTGGCGTTAATTTTGTATCCTGCTACATTGCCGAATTCATTTATTAAGTCTATTAGTTTTTTGATGGAGTCTTTCAGGTTTTTTATGTACAATATCATGTCATCTGCAAATAAGGACAGCTTTACTTCTTCTTTTCCAATTTGGATGCCTTTTATTTCTTCTTCTTGTCTAATTGCAATGACTAATACTTCCAGTACTATGTTGAACAGGAGTGGTGAGAGTTGGCATCCCTGTCTCGTTCCTGTTCTTAGAGGAAATGGTTTTAGTTTTTGCCCATTGAGTATGATGTTGGCTGTGGGTTTATCATATATGGCTTTTATTATGTTGAGGTATGATCCTTCTATTCCCACCTTGTTGTGAGTTTTTATCAAGAAACGGTATGAGGTATGATCCTTCTATTCCCACCTTGTTGAGAGTTTTTATCAAGAAACGGTATTGGATTTTGTCAAATGCTTTTTCTGCATCAATTGATATGACTATGTGATTTTTATCTCTCAATTTGTTTATGTGATGTATCACGTTTATTGTTTTGTGGATATTGTACCATCCTTGCATTTCTGGGATAAATCCTACTTGGTCATGGTATATGATCTTTTTAATGTATTGCTGCATCCCATTTGCTACAATCATTTTGTTGATGATTTTAGCATCTATGTTCATCCGGAATATAATTTTCTTTCTCTGTAGTGTATTAATCTGAGTTTGGAATTAGGATAATGCTGGCCTTATAAAATGAGCTGGGTGTCTTCCCTCCTCTTGAATTTTTTGGAATAGTTTAAGAAGGATAGGTATCAGTTTTTCTTTGAAGGTTTGGTAAAATTCACCTGTGAAGTCATCTAATCCACAACTTTTGTTTGATAGTTTTGCTTTTTTATTACTGCTCCAATTCTTCTAGTTGTAATCTATTTAGATTCTCTAGTTCTTTCTGATTCAGTTTTGGAAAATTGTATGTTTCTAGGAATTTATCATTTTCATCTAGATTGTACAATTTTTGGCATATAATTTTTCATATTTTTTTACAATCCCTTGTGTTTTTGTGGAGTCAGTTTTTACTTCTCTTTCATTTACTTATTTGAGTTATCTTTTTTTCTTAATGAGTCTGGTTAAAGGTTTGTCAATTTTATCTTTTCAAAGAACCAGCTATTGGTTTCATTGATCCTTTTGTATCACCTTTTAGACTCTATTTTGTTTATTTCTGCTCTAACCGTTATTATTTCCTTACTTCTACTCACTTTTGGCTTTGTTTGCTATTCTTTTTCAAGTTCTTTTAAGTGTAAGGTTAGATTTTTTTTTTTCTTGTTTCTTGAGGTAGTTCTGTAATGCTATAAATTTGCCTCTTAAGACTGTTTTTGCTGTGTCCCACAGATTTTGGGCTGTTATATACTCAATTTGTTTCAAGGTATCTTTTGATTTCTTTCTTGATCTCACTGTTAACCCATTCATGTTTAGCAATAAGTTATTTAGCCTCCATGCTCCTGTGTGTTTTTTCAGGTTTTCTTGTGATAAATGTCTAGTTTCATACCATTATGATCAAAGAAGATGCTTGGTATGATTTCAATCTTCTTCAATTTACTGAGATTTGTTTTGTGTCCTCCTAGAAAATGTTCCATGTGCACTTGAGAGAAATGTTTATTATGCTGCTTTGGAGTAAAATGCTCTGACTATATCAATTAAATCCATCTGATCTAGTGTGTCCTTTAAGACCACTCTTTCCTTGTTGATTTTCTGTCTGGAAGATATATCCATTGATATCAATGAAGTATTAAAGTCTTCCACTACGACTGTATTACCATCTATTTCTCTATGTCCATCAAAATTTGCTTCAGATATGTAGGTGCTTCTGTGTCAGCTGCATAAATGTTTACAAGGGTCGTATCCTCTTGTTGGATTGCTTCATTTATCATTATGTAGTGCCCTTCTTTGTCTCTTATACCCTTTGTTTTAAAGTCTATTTTGTCAGAAATAAGTATTGCTACTCCAGCTTTTTATTTTCCCTTTCCATTTGCATGAAATATCTTTTTTCAACCCTTTACGTTTAGTGTGTGTATATCTTTAGTTCTAAGGTGGGTCTCTTGTAGACAGCATATAAATGGATCTTGTTTTCTTACTCATTAAGCCACCTTATGCCTTTTGATTGGAGCTTTTAAACCATTTGCATTTAAAGTGATTATTAATAGGTGCACATTTATTGCCATTTTAACTCTGTCTTCTGTTTGCTTTTTTCCTTTCTTCTTCTTAAAGTAGGCCCTTTAACATTTCTTTGTAATCCTGGTTTGGTGGTAATGAACTCCTTTAGCTTTTTCTTGTCTGTGAAGCTCTTTATTTCTTGTTTAATTTTAAATGATCGCCTTGGTGGATAAAGTATTCTTGGTTGTAGGTTCTTGCTTTTCATCACTTTGAATATTTCATGCCAATCCCTTCTGGTCTGAAATTTTCGGTTGAGAAATCAGCTGACAGTCTTATGGGAGCTCCCTTGTAGCTGTCTTTCTCTTACTGCTTTTAAGATTCCTTAACCTTTGCCATTTTAATTATGATGTATCTTGGTGTGGGTCTCTTTGGATTCATCTTATTTGGAATGCTGTGGTTCCTGGACTTGTGTGTTGTTTTCCTTCACCAGGATAGGGAAGTTTTCTCTCATTATTTCTTCAAAGAGGAGCTTGATACTTTGTTTGCTCTCTTTTCCATCTAGTACCCCTATGATGCGATGTTGGTCCACTTCATGTTGCCCAAATGTCCCTTAAACTCTACTGATTTTTAAATATTTTTTTTGTTTTTGCTGCTCTGATTGGGTGTTTTTTCTACTTTGTCTTTCAATTGGCTAATTTGGTCTTCTGCTTCATCCAACCTACTGTTCTAATGCATTATTCATTTCAGATATTGTATTCTTCATTTCTGACTGGCTGTTGCTGTTTCTTTTTTAAAAAAATATATTTTTATTGATTTCAGAGAGGAAGGAAGATGGAGAGATAGAAACATCCATGAGGAGAGAGAATCATGGATTGGCTGCCTCCTGCAAGTCCCCCTCTGGGGATCAAGCCCACAACCTGAGCATGTGCCCTTGACCAGAATCGAACCTGGGACCTTTCAGTTCGCAGGCCAATGCTCTATCCACTGAGCAAAACCGGCTAGGGCATGTTGTTGTTTCTTTTTAATGGTTTCTATGTCCTTTTTCATGTTGCCATAGTCTCACTAAGTTCCTTGAGCATCTTTATAACTGTTCTTTTGAACTCTGTATATGGTAAGTTTGTTGCCTCCATTTCACTTAGCTCTTTTTCTGGAGATTTTTCCTCTTCTTTCATTTAGGGCATGTTTCTTTGTGCTTCCATCTTGGCTGCCTCTTTGATTTCTTTCTATGTATTAGGTAGGTTTGCTATGTCTCCCAATCTTGGTAGGGTAGACTTATATAGCAAGTGTCCTGTGAAATCCAGTGGTGCAGTCTCCTTGATCACCTGAGCTGGGTGCTCCAGGAACATTCCTTGTGTGGTTTATGTGAGCCCTCCTGTTGTAATTGAATCTTGATTGCTATTGGCCTATTCATATATGGGTTGACCCTTAGGCTAGCTGACAGTGAGAATCAACCCCGAATATAGTGTATGAGCTGTAATGCAGGTACTGACCACACAGAGCGGAATTTGCCTCGGTAGGTTCTGGTGCCTGCTGAGATCTCCCTTTGTATTTGCTGCTGGGGAGCTTACTGAATCCTTCCCTGATGTTGTCTGAAGCTGGTCACTGTGTGTGTTGGTTCTGGGGCCTCTTGGGAGAGACACGGATGTAGGCCAATGTCAGACACTGCCTGTGACTGGTCCTAGGCAACCTATTTAGAGCTACGAAGTGATCCACAGTTTGTGACTGCCTCTGTTGTGCCACTGTGTGCAGGAAGGATCAAGCTGTACAGCAAGGCTGGCTTTTACAGGCACTGGTCCCAAGGACAGGTCAGCAAAAGTCCCAAGGAACCCTGAAATCTGCCTCTGTCTTCCAGCTGCCTGTCAGGTTCAGTTACTGAAAGAGCCTCTGGTGGTACTCAAGTTTCATGAGATATGTTCTCAATGAGTCACCAGGTAGGGATGAGTAGTGTTTACCAGAATGATACAGATTCAAATTCGGTACCAGTGCTAGGTTTGAGACCACTCAGCAAATGTCCCAGGGCATACCAAGTCTAGCTGCCACACATTGAGTATTCAAATACCTTTGTGTTGGGGCACAAAATCTCAGGGAGTCATCAGGATGAGGCTCTCTCTTCCTAGCTCTCGTGCTCTGGGCTGCGGATCTTAGTGTGGAGTTAAAACCCTACACTCCTGCCCAGCCGGCATGACTCAGTGGTTGAGTATTGACCAATGAACCAGGAGGTCATGGTTCGATTCCTGGTCAGGGCACATGCCCTGGTTGTGGGCTCGATCCCCAGTGTGAGGTGTGCAGGAGGCAGCCGATCAATGATTTTTTTCTCATCATTGATGTTTCTCTCTCTCTTCTTCTCCCTTCCTCTCTGAAATCAATAATAATAATAATAATAATAATAATAATAATAATAAAGGTATATTAAAAACAAAACAAAACCCCACATTCCTCAGGGGAAATCTTTGCAGCTGAGATATCCCTTTGGAATCTCAGCTGCCACCCCAAGAGTGGGGTCAGCCCTTTTTGCATGTCTGCACTTCCTACCAATCTTTGTGTGATTTCTTTTGTAAATCCTTGGTTATAAGACTTCTCTTTAGTTAGTCGTCAGTTGGTTATTCAAACTGATTTTAGTTGTAATTCCAGTTTGGTCCTGGGAGGAGGTGAGTGTAGCTTCTATCTACTTCACCACCATCTTAGATCCTCTCACTTTACATTCTTGATGGTATACTTTGAATCACAAACATTTTTAAATTTGATGAAGTCCAATATACCAATTTTTTTCTTTTGTTGCTTGTACATTTGGTGTCATATATATAAAAACACAATCTAACCCAAGGTTACAAAGATATACTCCTGTGTTTTCTTCTAAGAGTTTTATTGTTTTAGCTAGTGTAGCATATTTAGGTCTGTGATCTACTTTGTGTTAATCTGTGTATATGACATGAGGGGAGGGTCCAAATTCATTCTTTTGCATATAGATATCCATTTGTCCCATATGTAGTATTTTTGGAACTGCCTATGAGATTTAAATTATTTCAAAATAAAAAGGTAAAAATAATTTAGGATTGAAATCATACAAAGTATGCTATTCCAACACAATGGAATTAAAAATCAACAACAGAAAGAAATTTGGTAAACCTCCAAATTTTGGATTAAACAAGATACTTTTAAATAATTTATGACTAACAGAAAAACATCACAAGGGAAATTAGAAAATATTTTGAACTGGAAACAAAAACACAACATATCAATACTTCCGGGACACAGTTAAAGCAGTATTCAGAAATAAATTTATAGCTTTAAATGCATATCTTAGAAAAGAAAGATTTCAAGTCAATATAAATAGAAGAGCAAACTAAACTCAAAGCACGAAGAAGAAAATATTAAAGGACAGAGAAGAAATCAATGAAGTTAAAAATTGACAATAAAGAAAAGTCAACTAAACTAAAAATTGGTTCTTATTGAAAAGATTTAAAAAGTGAACAAATCTTTAGTTAGACTAACAAAGAAGAAAAGAATGAAGACATTAATGATTATTTTTAAGCAGGTTTTAACCCTGCACACAGAGATGAGAGACACTTGGTCAGCAATGATAGTGGTGGTGGTAAATCAGTCAACCATCCTATAACCTAATCTACCTCTGGACTTCCTGTTCTATAAGATAAAAAACAGCCAGATTCTTGAAGATGACAGTCTTCAGGGTTGGATGTGCTTATCCCATCCTAGAAGTTCAATGAATACAAGAGCACAAATGTGTTTAAGGGAAGCCATGTGAAGATCTTCAACGTCCACAAATTCCCCTTCCTAAAACTGATCTGACTGTGACCCAGCCTACTTTCACAACTCTCCATTCCCCACTGTATGACCACCCACCTCTTCCTAAGGAGCACTGCCCAGGGAGTGTGTAAACCTCTGGAACTCAAAAAAAGGACACTTCAAAATATGGTCTCAGGGAAGCAGTCTTTAATGAATAATAAAGCTCCTTAAGCCCCTAGACCAGCCGTGGGCAAACTATGGCCCGCGGGCCGGATCCGGCTGTTCTATCTGGTTCTCTTGGTCTCCCCTCCGCTCCTTTACTTGGAATTTATATTAGTTCACACAAACACTCCATCCATGCTTTTGTTCCGGCACTCCGGTCCAGTTGAAGAACCCATTGTGGCCCTTGAGTCAAAAAGTTTGCCCACCCCTGCCCTAGACTTTCCTGTCCTTACTGACATACATCTTTCTGTTAAATTTAATCGTAGGCTTTAAAAATAAGATGTTCTGGGTTCATATTGGGCTCCCCTAAATTCAGAACAGTCAAAGCAGTATAGATTAGTGACCCTGATTTGTTTAAATAAAATGTTTTGCAAGACCTGTTTCCCAGCCATGCACACTGCATTTTATTTTAGGAGAAATTTGGTTAAATATGTGAGCTTTATTAGTATAATGGTTTAACCCTGTGTAGCCCCCCAGCTCAGAGGCTTTAAAAGCAAAACCACTACAAGATAGTATTTCAAAAGGGATTATCTAGCCCAATGGGTCAACTCAAAAGATTCCTTTTCACCCTAGTAAAAAGGCCATGGCCCTTCCTTCACCTCCAAGTAACTATGGGTACACATGTGTACACACACATGCAAAGCATTCACCATAAATTACTTCAAACTAAATCAGTGAATAATTACCCTCTTGAACATTTCCACTACTATCAAAATTCTTCAAGAACAAACTTTATTCTGAATCTGAAGCAACTCTGCATCATGAACTATATTTAGCTCTTTCCAAATGTACTCACTGAAGGGCTACACATGGTTAAACCATTATACTAATAAAGCTCACATATCTAACCAAATTTCTCCTAAAATAAGATGCAGTGTGCATGGCTAGGAAACAGGTATGAAAGGAATGATTTTCCAAAGAAGATCTAGACTCAAATTCTATTTTCATTCATTTGAGAAAGACCCTGGGCCTGCTCTATGGGTAAGGCCTTAGCCTGCGCATGATTCTTACACTTTATCAGATGTGCATCCAATCACCCAGGACGTCACTCAAAACTCAGGAATTCAGGCCCCAAATCACAACCTCTAGCAGTTTGGAGCAGAACCTCTATATTTTTAACAAACTCCCCAAACATGTCTATTGCTCACTTAAGTCTGAAAATCAGCTCTCAGAAAAGTCTAGCAAAGTGGTTCGCAAACATCTGACTCATACAAATCATTTGTGGAAAATCTGAAGATACAAATTCTAGGACCCACTAAAACTACTGTATTAAACAAATCCCAACTTACAATGGTTCGACTAACATTTTTTCAACTGCAATGGGATAAAAGCGGTAACATTACACAAGACTGTAATTGAGATGACAAACAACTTTACCCTGGGTGTGGATGAGAATGATATTGAGATAGCTCCTGAGGAAATGATTAATGAAGAGCTGTTGGAACTAGAACAGGATCTCATGTCTGAAGAATTGGCAAGAGAAAAGGAAACTATAGAAAAAAATAAAAAAGAAGTCAAACCCCCCCACTCAAAATATTCACAGTTAGCCCATTTGCTCAGTGGTTGGAGCTCTGGCCCATAGACTGAAGGGTCCCAGGTTCAATTCCAGTCAAGGGCATGTACCTTGGCTGCAGGCCTGACCCCTGGCCCAAGGTTGGGGCACATGCAGGAAGAAACCAATGGATGTGTTTCTCTCACATCAATGTCTCTTTCTCTCTGTCTCTTCCCCTCCCTTCTAGTCTGTCTAAAAATCAATGGGAAAAATATCCTTAGAGGGAGGGGGGGGAGAGGGAGAGGAGAGGGGGAGGAGGCAGAAGAAAGAAGGAAGAAGGAAGAAGCAGCTTCTGCAGACCTTAACAAGCTCCTTTAAAAGTTTGAAAAATGGACCCCAATACTGAAAGGTTTTCATGAATAGAGAAAAATGCTCGTGATGTATTATCTGCTTACAAGCAAATGATTAAAAAAAGAAACAAGCTGCCCTGGCTGGTATAGCTCAGTTGGTTGGAGTGCCAGCCCATACACCAAAGGTGACAGGTTCAACTCCCGGTCAGGGCACAAACCCAGGTTAAGGGTTCAATTGATGTTTCTCTCTCTCTCTCTCTCTCTCTCTCTCTCTCTCTCTCTCTCTCCTTCCTTCCTCTCTTTCTTTATTTTATTTTTTTTATTTAAGTTTTACATACGTCTCCTTTTTCCCCAGCTTTGCTTCCTCTCTTTCTAAAAATAAATTTTTTTTAAAGGAACAAACCAAGCAAAGTATCAGGTTTTGAGAAGATTGACACCTCCTCAAGAAGAGCCTCAGGCAGGTCATTCAGGAGGTTATTCCAGAAGATATTGTTATCAGAGGAGATGACAGCCCCATGTGTGTTATTGACTCTGAAGACCTTCCAGTGGGATGAGGTGTGGAGGTGGAAGAAAGTGATATTGATGACCCTGATTCTATGTAGATCTAGGAAAATGTATGTGTTTATGTCTTAGTTTTCAACAAGAAAGTTTATAAAGTTAAAAATATATTTATATAGAAAAAAGCTTATATAATAAGGATATAAAGAAAATATTTTTGTATAGCTATACAATGTGTGTTTTAAGTGTTATTGCAAAAGAGTCAAAAGCTTAAAAATTTTAAGTTTATAAAGTAAAAGCATTATAGCAAGCTAAGGTTAATTTATTATTGAAGAAAAAACTTTTAAATGAATTTAGTGTAGCGTGAGTGTGCAGTTTGTCAAGTCTACAGTAGTGGACAGTAATGTCCTAGGCCAGTGGTTGGCAAACCGCGGCTCACGAGCCACATGCGGCTCTTTGGCCCCTTGAGTGTGGCTCTTCCACAAAATACCACGGCCTGGGCGAGTCTATTTTGAAGAAGTGGCATTAGAAGAAGTTTAAGTTTAAAAAATTTGGCTCTCAAAAGAAATTTCAATCGTTGTACTGTTGATATTTGGCTCTGTTGATTAATGAATTTGCCAACCACTGTCCTAGGCCTTCACATTCACTCACCACTCACTCACTGACTCACCCAGAGCAACTTCCAGTCCTGCAAGTTCCATTCACAGTAAGGGCCCTATACAGGTGAGCCAATTTTATCTTTTTATACCCTACTAGAGGCCTGATGCACAGAATTCATGCAAGAGTAGGCCTTCCTTCCCCTGGCTGCCGGCACCGGGTTCCCTCTGGCACCCGAGACCCAGGCTTCCCTATGGGACCTGGGTTTTCCTCCAGCACCAGCAGGCACCCAGGACCCGGACCCGGGCTTCCCTCTGGCCGCCAGCAGGCACTCGTGACCCGGGCTTCCTTTGCAGCCCCGGCTTTGCCCGGAAGGTCATCCAGAAGGACGTCTGGTCTAATTAGCATATTACGCTTTTATTATTTTTCAAAATATATTTTATTTGCTTTTTACAGAGAGGAAGGGAGAGAGATAGAGAGTTAGAAACATCTATCAGCTGCCTCCTGCACACCCCCTACTGGGGATGTGCCCACAACCAAGGTACATGCCCTTGACTGGAATCGAACCCGGGACCCTTCAGTCCGCAGGCCGATGCTCTATCCACTGAGCCAAATGGGTCAGGACCACTTTTATTATTATAGATTCTTACTGTACCTTCCTATGTTTAGATATAGATACATAAATACTATCTACATATATAAAAAGCCAGCAACCGGAATGCCGTAATGACCAGAACGATTGGTTGCTGTAACACCCACTGCAGCCAGCGAACTGGCCCAATTGGGGGATGGGGCCAGCTGGCCAACCTCCCGCGGCCCCTCACCCCAGCCAGCCCCGCCCCTGATCATGCCCCATACCCCAATAGTGGGTGGGGCCAGTGGCCAACCTCCTGCAGCCCCTTCTCCCAGCTTGCCCGCCCCTGATCACCCCCCATACCCCAATAGTGGGTGGGGCCAGCTGGCCAACCTCCCGCAGCCCCTCCCCCAGCCAGCCGTGTCCCCGATGGGCCCCACCACACCAATCAGGAGCGGAGCCTGCCGGCCAATCGCCTGTGGCACCTCCCCCCAGTTGGCCTGGCCCTGATCGGGTCCCGATCAGGGTGGGCCAGCTGGCCAACTCCCACTGTATCCTCCTCCTGACACGCCCGGCCCCGATCCACCAATTGGGGCCGGGCCAGCTAGACCCCACCCATGCACAAATTTGTGCACTGGACCTCTAGTATCCTACCTAATAAAAGAGTAATATGCAAACTGACCGTACCTCCGCTACACCCACAAGCCATGCCAACAAGCCACGCCCACCAGCTAATCAGGAGCAAATATGCAAATAAACCCAACCAAGATGGCTGTGGCCACAGAGAGCAGGAGGGAGGCTAGGGTTGCCCCTGGCGATGAAGGAAGCCAAGCTTTCTGCACACCCTGGCCTGCCTTGGCCTCTGCTTAAGGCTACAAAGTTTCAATTACAGAAGATAAATAAATCCCAACAGAAATGGCTGCCGCCACGGAGAAAGCAGAAGGCTTGGCTCCGTGCCAGGCTACAAAGTTTCAATTGTAGAAGATAAATAAATCCCAGATACCAGGGCCTCCGCTTGGGTCACCAGGGGGCATGGCTGGCCTGCAAACCACCACAGGCCCCTCGCCCAGGCCGCCCCACGCCCCAAGGGAACCCCCACCCTGATCCGGGACACCCTCAGGGCAAACTAGCTGGCCCACACCCATGCACCAGACCTCTATCCTATCTAATAAAAGAGTAATATGCAGATTGACCATCACTCCAACACACAAGATGGCTGCCCCCATGTGGACACAAGATGGCCACCACAAGATGGCCAGCAGGGAAGGGCAGTTGGAAGGGACCAGGCCTGCAAGGGAGGGCAGTTGGGGGCGATCAAGCCTGCAGGGGAGGGCAGTTGGGTGGGACCCAGGCCTGCAAGGGAGAACAGTTAGGGGTGTCCAGGCCTGCAGGGGAGGGCAGTTAGGGGTGACCAGGCCTGCAGGGGAGGGCAGTTAGGGGCAAACAGGCTGGCAGGGAAGCAGTTAGGCATCAATCAGGCTGGCAGGGGAGTTGTTAGGGGGTGATCAGGCTGGCAGGCAGAAGCGGTTAGGGGCAATCAGGAAGGCAGGCATGCGAGTAGTTGGGAGCCAGCAGTCCTGGATTGTGAGAGGGATGTCCGACTGCCCATTTAGGCCCGATCCTGGTAGTTGGACATCCCTCGACGGGTCCCAGATTGGAGAGGGTGCAGGCTGGGCTGAGGGACACCCCATCCCCTGTGCACGAATTTCGTGCACTGGGCCTCTAGTATAATAATAAAAGCATAATATGCTAATTAGACCAGACAGCCAAACAACCTTCCTGACGAAGCTGGGGCTGCAAGGGCTGAGGCAAGCTGCCACTGCTGCAAGGGCTGAGCCCCTTGCACTAATTTTGTGCATCGGGCCTCTAGTCTATATATATAAAAGCCTAAAATGCTAAGTGTCCTTCCCACTGTCAACCAGATGCTATGACACACACTGACCACCAAGGGCAAACGCTCAACACAGAAGCTGCCATGACAT
This sequence comes from Plecotus auritus, assembly GCF_963455305.1. NCBI lineage: Eukaryota > Metazoa > Chordata > Mammalia > Chiroptera > Vespertilionidae > Plecotus > Plecotus auritus. Next base: position 34,835,170 of record NC_137785.1, on the reverse strand, counting down.
GCACAGAGAAAAGGCACCGTGGATCTGGAGCTGACAAAACAACACTCAGCTTCCCTGAAGTGGGGCACAGGCCCCAACACCTCCCCAGAGCTACAGCCCACCAAACTGCAGCTGATGGCGCAACATGCAGCCCACAGCCTAGCCAAGCCCAGCCTGCAAACAGTGGCTGTGGGCTCTGGGTAATGATATCACGTTTTTGTTGACATTCTGAAGCCAAAATTCTCAACAGAATACTATGTCTGAAGACCAACTATTGGCACAACATACCTCTGAAGCTGAAAGTGACATCATCAACAGAGTATGTCTGAAGAACAACTATTGGCACAACGTACCTCTAAAGCCAAAAGAAAAGCAATGCTGTCGACAGAATATGTCTGAAGAAAGTCATCGACAGGTACTACCAATACTGGTAGGAACTGTCTTCATAGTGAAAATCAGGTAAATAAGGATGCAATTATCAAACACAGTTGTGGTGGAATTTTGCTTTTCCCTAAATTTCTCCAATGAAAAACCATCTGATGGAAAATTTACTTGATGCTGTAGCAAAGGCAAAGTTTCTCCAAATGATATAAATTTTCCCGAATACCTGGCATATTTAAAACAATTAACAATAAATGATTCTGACAGTAAAAATTTCATGGAAAATACTCATTCGATAAATAGTTCTTTTGCTTCAATGGGTGCAAATATTGCATCACCATCAGGATGTGGGCCATACTGTTTTAGAATACACGGTCAAGTTTATCACTGTACTGGAACTTTACAACCTTCGGATGGTGTTTCGCAGAAGTTTGCTCAAGTCTGTATTTCAGATATAGCCAAAGCGATGAGTAAAAGATTAGCAATGCCAGAAAACCAAGTTTGCTCAGAAAGACTCATGATCAATATCAGTAACCTCATGAATGAAATAAATGAATTAACAAAATCATACAAGATGCTACATGAGGTAGAAAAAAAAGCCCAATGTGAAGCAGCAGCGAGAGGTATTGCTCCCATGGAAGTAACAATGGCGATTAAATAGATTGTAATAGTGATCCGGATAGATATAATTATCCCTGTGTAAGCGAAGTTGCTGTCATATTAAAAAATGAAGATGGAGAACCTCCTTTTGAAAGAGACTTGTTCATTCATTGTAAACCAGATCCCAATAATCCAAATGCCACTAAAATGAAACAAATCAGTATCCTGTTTCCTACATTAGATGCAATGACATATCCTATTCTTTTTCCACATAGTGAAAAAGGCCAGGGAACAAATATTGCATTAAGACTCAGAGACAACAGTATAATCGACAATAATACTAGACAAAATGTAAGGAAGCAAGTCACACAAATGCAGTATTATGGACTTCAACTCTACATCCCGGACATGTTCAATCTTATTTTAAATGCAGGAAAATTAACCGTATATTGTCGATTCATATTCAAAAATGTAAACCAATTGGATAAATTTCATTAGAGCAAACCAATCTGAGAGTTGAAAAATATAGTGGTTTGATGAATTATCTGACATCTAGATCTGAAAATGACAATGTGCCGATTGGTAAAATGATAATACTTCTGTTGTCTTTGGAGGGTAGTCCCGGAAATATGCAGCAGTGATATCAGGATGCTATGGCAATTGTAATGAAGTATGGCAAGCCCGATTTATTCGTAACCATGACATGCAACCCAAAATGGGCAGATATTATAAATCATTTAAAATGCTGGCAAAGTTGAAAATAGACCTGACTTGATAGCCAGGGTTTTTAAATATTAAGCTGAATACTCTTTTAAATGATATATCTAAATTCGATTTATTTGGCAAGTAGGTGCAATCATCATGCTACTGAGAAATCTTAATAGTAAATGGGGTCTTTGTAATGGTACCAGATTTATGATCACAAGATTGCGAACTAACATAATCGAGGCTGAAGTATTAACAGGATCTGTGGAAGGAGCGGTTGTTCTGATCCCAAGAACTGATTTGTCCCCATCTGACACTGGCCTCCCATTTAAGTTAATTCAAAGACAGTTTCCCATGATACCAGCATTTGCAATGACTATTAATAAATCACAAGGACAAACTCTAGACAGAGTAGGAATATTCCTACCTGAACCCGTTTTCGCACATGGTCAGTTATATGTTGCTTTCTCTCGAGTTTGAAGAGCGTGTGCCGTAAAGTTGTAAATACTTCATCACAAGGGAAATTAGTCAAGCACTCTGAAAGTGTTTTTACTCTTAATGTGGTATACAGGGAGATATTAGAATAAGTTCAATCAATTTATCAGTCATTGTTTGTATCAGTGTTGTTTTATATCATGTTTTTGTGTTTTTCATATCATGTTTTTGTTTTCATATCAGGTCTTTGTTATATCATGTTGTTATTGTTTATTTATTAATCAATTTATATATTATTTTCATGTGCATTTTACTAATTTTTTTTTCACCTCTGACACTTCTATTATAGAGAAAGGGCAAATAGCCATATTAAAATGAGCACAAATCTGTGCACTGGGCCACTAATTGTGTTATAATTACCTAGAGCAGTGGTTGGCAAACTCATTAGTCAACAGAGCCAAATATCAACAGTACAATGATTGAAATTTCTTTTGAGAGCCAAATTTTTTAAACTTAAACTTCTTCTAACGCCACTTCTTCAAAATAGACTCGCCCAGGCCGTGGTATTTTGTGGAAGAGCCACACTCAAGGGGCCAAAGAGCCGCATGTGGCTCACGAGCCTTAGTTTGCCGACCATGGACCTAGAGTATTCAATACAGTAACATGCTATACAGGCTTGTAGCCTAGGCACAATAGGCTATACCAGCCGTGGGCAAACTACGGCCCGCGGGCCGGATTCGGCCCGTTCGGCTGTTCTATCCGGCCCACGGAGCCGAAAGAGCGGAGGGTTCTCTTTCTCTTCCCTCCGCTCCTTTACTTTGAATTTATATTAGTTCACACAAACACTCCATCCATTTTTTTGTTCCGGCCCTCCGGTCCAGTTTAAGAACCCATTATGGCCCTCGAGTCAAAACGTTTGCCCACCCCTGGTCTAGCCTTTCCCCTACCTATTTTCTTTCTTTTTTCTTCTTTAATTTAAATTCTTTATTGTTTAAAGTATTACATGAGTCTCCTTTTTCCCCCATTGACCTCTCTCCAGCCACCCCCATCTCCCAGCATGTGCCCTCACCCCCCTACTGTCCGTGTCCATTGGTTATGCTCATATGCATGCTTCAAAGCACAACTCACTACTTAACATTACATTATTTATGTCTGTTTATGGTCCACCTCCCTTCTAGAACATGAGCTCCAAGAGAGGGAACCGTGTCTATCCTGAGTCCTGCTGTGGCTTTATTACTTTTGTGCCATGTCATAGGTGTTCAGGAAATACCTCAGTGATATCTGTACATCTCCTGCAATCTTTGTCCCCACCCTCAGAAACAGAGAAAGAGCAAACAGTGAAACAGAGAAAGAAACAATGACCAACATTCACAGTCATATGCTGCATAATGACAGGGATACATTCTGAGAAATGCATCATTAGGCAATTTTGTGGTTGTGTGAGCATCAGAGCATACTTACACACACCTAGATGGTACAGCTTACTTACACACCTAGGCTGTATGGTATAGCCCATTGCTCCTAGGCTACAAGCTTATATAGCACATTATGAAAAAAATTAAATCAGGCCAGGCAAACAAGGCAGGGAATAAGTCTAAAAGATACAACTATGGCATAGGAACACTTCAAATGACTGTTACTAATCAACAAAAGGAAGTTTTCCTAAGAAAGCAGAAAATGCTGCTAAAAATATTAGAAACTAGAGGCCCAGTGCAAGAAATTCGTGCACGGGTAGGGTCCCTATTGGCTGCCGGCTGGGACCTCCCTTCCCCGGCTGCCGGCCAGGACTTTCCTTCATTCTGTGCCACCCCCTAGTGGTCAGCGCATGTCATAGTGAGCAATCGAACTCCCGGTTGGTTGAACTCCCAAGGGGACACTTTCATATTAGGCTTTTATATATATACTAGAGGCCTGGTGCACGAAATTCGTGCACTGGGTGGGGGGCTCCTCAGCCCAGCCTGCACCCTCTCACAGTCCAGGACCCTTCGGGGGATGTCCGACTGCCAGTTAAGCCGGCAGGTAGACATCCCACTCACAATCCGGGATCCCTCGCTCCTTACCGCCCGCTTGCTCGCTCCTTAGCAGCAGGCTCCTTACCACTCGACTCACTGCTCCTTAGAGCTGCCATGGAGGCAGGAGAGGTTCCCGCCGCCGCTGTGCTCACCAGCCGTGAGTCTAACTCAAGGCTTCTGGCTGACTGGCACTCCCCTGTGGGAGCACACTGACCACCAGGGGGCAGCTCCTGAGTTGAGTATCTGCCCCCTGGTGGTCAGTGTGCATCATAGCAACCGGTCGTTCCACCGTTCGGTCAATTTGCATATTATATAAGATATATATAGATAAGGAGACTGGCTACTGAGTAAATCCACAATATTTCAAACCAGACTCTGCCTCATCAAAGTTGTGAGACAGTGAGCAAGTAAGGTCACCTCTTTGGGCTTCAGTTTCCTCACTGTGAATGGGTACAGTAGGTCCTCGGGTTACGTCAGATATCCATTCCTATGGCCCGACACAATGCGATATTCACTGTTAAGTCGGAACCCACCTACATAAGCACCTACACCACTCACATGGAGCGCATACACAGCAGTAATGAAGTGAAACAGTAAAAAAAATTAAAAGAAAGATAACAATTCCTGACCTTTACTTGTGGTAAATAAATAATAAAAAACATAAAGCACATATGTACATACGTTGAAATAACAGAACTTTTATTTTTTATATATAAATAAATGGGAGATGGCGACGTAACCACAACATGATGTACGTCATGTCAGACGTAACCAGAGGACTGCCTGTATTACCAACCTGCTTCACTGAGTTATGGTAGGGAACTGGAAGGTAAACATTAAATAAAACACTTATACTGGGGCCTGGCTCATATGAAGCTTTTCAAGTTAGTGGGAAAGGATTAGACTATTCAATCAATAGTACTGGGACACTTGGTTAACTATTGGCAGGGGTAGATGGGGGATGGGTTTAAGACAGGGGTGGGCAAACTTTTTGACTCGAGGCCCACAATGGGTTCTTAAACTGAACCAGAGGGCCGGAACAAAAGTATGGATGGAGTGTTTGTGTGAACTAATATAAATTCAAAGTAAAGGAGCGGAGGGGAGAGCAAGAGAAACGGATAGAACAGCCGGATCCGGCCCGCGGGCCGTAGTTTGCCCACGGCTGGTTTAAGATCTTTATCTGACACCAGATGCCAAAAACTCCAGAATTTGGATGTAAAAAAAATGAAGCCATAGCCAAAAACGGTTTGGCTCAGTGGATAGAGCGTTGGCCTGCGGACTGAAGGGTCCCGGGTTCGATTCCGGTCAAGGACATGTACCTTGGTTGCGGGCACATCTCCAGTAGGAGGTGTGCAGGAGGCAGCTGATCGATGTTTCTCTCTCATCGATGTTTCTAGCTCTCTATCCCTCTCCCTTCCTCTCTGTAAAATATCAATAAAATATATTTTTAAAAAAATGAAGCCATAAAATAACTTGGAGGAAGATATAGTATTTATCTTATCTTAAATTCAAAGCCAAAGCACAAGAGCAAAACAAAAAGTCTCAGTATGGTGTTTAAAAACATTTTTAAAATTAAAAGATAAACAACTAGAAATATAAATCTTCAATAGGTAAATAAAAGATTTGTAAATCCCTGTAAAACAATAAGAAATAAAAACATAAAAAACTACCCCACTAGAAAAACAAACTAATAAGGAAATACATCCCATATAATAAAGATGTGATATGCAAATTGACCATCACGCCCTCACATAATATGGCTGCCCCCATGTGGTCACAAGATGGCCAGCAGGGGAGGGCAGTTGTGGGAAATCAGGCCAGCAGGGGAGGGAAGATAGAGGGGACCAGGTCGGCAGGGGAGGGCAGTTGGGGGCAACTAGGCCAGCAGGGGAGGACAGTTGGGGGAGACCAGGCCTGCAGAAGAGGGCAGTTGTGGGGGGACTGGGCCTGCAGGGGAGGGCAGTTGGGGGCGACCAGGCCTGCAGGGAAGGGCAGTTAGAGACGACCAGGCCAGCAGGGGAGAGCAGTTAGGGGTAACCGGGCCGGCAGGGGAGGGCAGTTGGGGACTACCAGGCCTGCAGGGAAGGGCAGTTAGGGGCGGCCGAGCCAGCAGGGGAGCAGTTAGGTGTTGATCAGGCTGGCAGAGGAGTGGTTAGGGGGTGATCAGGCTGGCAGGCAAAGCGGTTAGGGGCAATTAGGCAGGCAGGCAGGCAAGCGGTTGGGAGCAAGCAGTCCCAGATTGTGAGAGGGATGTCCTAGATTGGAGAGGGTGCAGGCTGGGCTAAGGGATACCCCCTCCAATGCACGAATTTTGTGTAACAGGCTTCTAATATGCTTATAAACAGATCCCAGAAGACACGTCAGCAATAAGTATCACAAGTCTTTAAAAATATTTATACAGTTTGTTTCAGTAACTGTACCTTCTGGACTTTGTCCTAAGAAAAATCTAAGAAGCAAACAAAGTCTTTTTTGTGTGTGAGGTATTCAGAGTTATAATAATGGAAGTTGGAAACCATCAGTGTGTCTGAAAACAGGGCCTTGACAGGATGGAACACTATAAAGTCATTAAAAAGAATGTGGTTGACCTGACCCATGGCCACAGGAGGCTCTCCAAGATAGATTATTAAAGGAAAGTGCTATCTACAGAACAATATGTCGAGTATGACTGCAAAACAAACAACCATATATGTATATGTGAGCAATAAAAATAACATAGGAGTGCTTATCACATGCCAGATGCTGCCCTAACTTTTACATACATTAACACAATAAATCCTTACACGCCTAGAGGTTAGGACCATCACCACCATTTTACAGGTGGGGAAACTGAGGCACAGAGTGCTTTAAGTAAAGGCCTAAGTCAGTACATGACAAAATTGGGATTTGAGCCTAAGCACTGGGGCCTCCCAAGCCTAGGCTCTTAACAAACATAATCAACTGCACACACAATAAGGAAGGGCACACTAATGTCCCTCAGACAAGTGAGACTTGGGGGTGGCAGGTGCCAGGGTCATGTTGGGAATGTGAAACTTGCATGCTTTACTTTATGTATTCATCTGTTGTTTGAACTGTTTTATAACCACCGTGTCCCTTCTGTAAGTTTTGAATCAATAAAGATATTTTAAAACAGAACTTTAAAAAATCAATTAATATAAAATTTTGCCACATGACCCAAATGCAAATAGAAACAGGACATGATCAGCATCTCTCAGTGCCACCAAAGGGTGAGTGGTGAGCTGAAGTAGTACCAAACTCAATACCACCTTTCACACGAGCCACACAGGGAGGGAGTGTCACACCTCTCTCCTAGAGGACACCAGGTAAAAATCCATGTGGCTGGCTGAGGTATCACATAGGACACATGCCCCATGGGGAGTGAGCTCCCTTTACATGTGGAGCACTAGAGGAGGCAATAAGAAGGATTTGATAGTGAAAAGACTTTCAGCCCAGTTAAGCAGGTTCAGGCGCTCAAAGTCCTGGGCCTATATACACCTTATCTGGCCCAAGTGTCAAGTTACGTATGTGTTACCAGAAAGTCCCTGCTTTCTGACCTGTGATACTATAATAAAAGGTGAGTTGGGATCTAGGTTGGTGAGGATGGTGGAAGAGTCATTGATGAAAACTTGATCCCTTATTGATTTCATAAATGTAGGACACTGACATTCTGCTTCTGTTGGGCACAGGCTGTGTCAACATCATGAATTAACAGCTGTGGCTGGAGTGAGAAAAGTGCAACAAGATCAGACTGTGGGCCAGGTTCCCCAAGTTCCAAACCCAGCCCCAACTAGCTGATCTAGGGCTACACTTCTCTGGGCCTAAGTTTCCCCATTTCTAAAATGGGGAATAAGAATCTACTGTAATGAGGATTAAACAAGACATGTGTGAGCAGGACACTCAGCTCATGTTAAAGGAGAGTTGGGATTGTTATTACTCCCACCCAAACCTGCAAACCAAAGTCGGAAAGCTTTGGAAAACCTTTCACCATACTCAGCGCCCACTGTGAAACAATCTCTTGATAAACTGTTGGGCCCCACCCTTCTCTCAAGTGACTTGGCCACCACTCAGGTCTGGCACCACACCCCTCTCCTCACTCCAGTACAGACTGCATCCCTCACTGCCCCACCTCCACCCACTCCCTCCTCTTCCATTTATGCTCCTCACAGTAGCCAGAGGGAATGAAATAGAAGGCACTCAGAATAAATCCCAAAACCTCTATCAGACGCTCAGCCCTGCCTACCCTCTAACCTCCTTCTACAATGCTCTGGCCGCTCTGGAAACTCACCTGCCTCAGTACCTCTGCACTTGCTGTTCCTTCCTCCAGGAAGGTTCTTCCCCTAGGTCTTTCATAGAACTGCCACCTTTGTGACATTCCAGTCAGCTGATGTGTCACTACCCCAGCGAAGCTCTCCTCCAACACCAGTTATCCAGCCTCCCACAGCCCCATCCATCTTCCAGCTGGTGTGTCTCTCTCACCATTCTGCTTTCATGATGCCACAGCATTATCAACCCCCCAGAAACTATCTTATTAATTTACTACTTTATCACCTGTGTATTTCAACCTGAACATAAACTCCAAAATGGACCTTCTTAGGCTCTGACCCCAGCACTTGGAATACATGTGATGCTCAATAAATATCTACCAACTGAACAATAAATTATCTGCCAAACGAACAAGTCCATGATTGAATGAATTAATGAATCTACACCATTCCACATCAAATGCCACCCCCCACCCCCAGGGAATAAATGTGTCACCATCTCCAGAAGAAAAGAAAGCCCTTAGGGGCTATACAATATAATGAGTAACTGATCCCAAGACATGGAAATGATGTCAAGCATGCTGGTGCTTTAAAGAATTTATGACTCAGACAAGAGTAGCTGGGGGTAGAGCTCACCCCAGGCCAGGCTACTAGAAGGACTAGTCTCTCCAGTGCAGCAGAGCTCTTTATTGTTCTTTTGTCTAGGAATGAAGTTTCAGATCAGAAAAAATTCCAGTGCTCTTGCCCCAAGCAAAAAGGTTTAATCCCCTGGCACCAAGCAAGTACTCTTCGGAGGCTGAGAGGTTGAAAATATATGATCTGAAAAAGAGAGGTGGGGAAATAAAGGAAGTATCAATAGGATCATCTCTCCCTGGTTACACTGACTGACAAATAGACACACAGGGCTCCACCTGGTCAAAGGTAAGGCCTGAAGCAGCTGTGCCCACACAGGTGACTCGTTCATCATTTATTCCCAAGTCCAAGATGGGGTGTGGGCAGTAGCAGAGACCAGTAAGCATAGAATGAATGAACATAAAAACAAAGGCAGCAAAAATCAGCCAATTAGAAATCACCATCTTAATTGTTCAATACAAATTTCTAATGCAAACAAAAGTTCAAAAGAGTCAGTACACCCTCAGGATAACTGAATAATAGATGAGGGAGGTTTCTCTCTAGAGGAATATTCCAGCTAATAAGTGCAGAGGAGGAGAGAATTAAAATGTCACAATTTTTGCAAACACCAAATGAGATCATGGGTCTAGGCCAGCAATTTTCAATCTTTTTTTTATCTCATGGCACATCTAAACTAATTGTTAACATTCTACAAAAAAATATATTGTACTTCTTACCAATTAACAAAAAATAGTTATAATTCTGATTTACTCACTGCACAGCTATTGTTGTGTTGGCTGTGGTCATTCTTTTATTTGACAATCTCAGGGAAAAGAGGTCAGTGCCACTGACTAAATAGTCAGGTATTGCATGTTATAAAATTTCTTGTGGCGCACCAGTTGACAATCATTGATCTAGTCAATGGCAATTCATGGTGTTCACACTCACTACAGAACATCACAGAAAAAGACAATAGACTCTACATATCTCCTACTGGATACACACACATAAGCAGCAACACCCAGGTTGCCCCTTCCTCACACAAAAAAAATGTGTCCATGGCTGGTTGCTTGGTGGTTAGAGCATTAGCCCTCCAACCACAGGGTCACAGGTTCAATTCCCAGTCAAGGACACCACATACATTGGTTGCAGGCTCAATGCCTGGCCCTGGTCCCAGTGCAAACCAGAGGCAACCAATCAATGTGTCTCTCTCAAATCGATGTCTCTCTCTCTCTTTCTCTTTCTCTCTTCTCTTCTCCTTGCTCCCTCCCCTCCATTCTCTCTCTCTAAAAAAAAGAAAGAAAGAAAGAAGTCAAGTGGGAAGGTGAGAATTGAAAAGAAAAATGTATGTGTATATGTATGTGTGTTCACATCTCAAACCTGAATCTGATCCATTCTCTAAATCCAAAACCCATTTACAGAAAACACAGGGACAGAAAAACATGTTAAACACCACCACCACGACAGGAATACAATCAGCCAGATACAGACTGTGGGCAATCTACTGGAAAAATGACATGGCTTTTCTCAACAAATAAACTATTAAAAAAAAAAAAAAAAAAAAAGGAGGGGGAATCCATAGATTAAATGAGACTTAACAGGTATGATAAGTCTCATTGGATCCTGATTGGAACATATTAAACCTAAAAAGATATTTATGAGAAAATCTGAAATGTTAACACTGACTGGATACTAGATGATGTCAAGCAACTACTTTTAATTATGATAATATTGTCATTATGTCCTTAAAGACTCCTTATCTTGCACAGATAGACACTGAACTATTTAGTTTAAAAATAATCCAGCAGGGGGCGCATGGTGGTGGCTATGCATGTATAAAATCAGAGTGGTCATCTACCTAATAAAAGAGTAACATGCTAATTGACCGTACCTTCGCGACGCCCACCAGCCAATCAGAAGTATGCAAATTAACCCAACAAAGATGGCGGGTTAGTGTGAGAGAGGACGGGGGCGGGGCGGTCTGCACCACCCCAGCCACTCCAGGCCCCTGGGCAGCGTGGGAAGGCGGAAATGTGGCTCTGGGCCGGAGCGGAAAGGCGGCTCTGGCCAGAGCAAAGGCGGTGCCGGCAGTTAGGGGAAGGAAGGCCCATTCTTGTACAAATCTTCGTGCATCAGGCTTCTAGTGAGTTAATAAGAGTTGAAGCTACTTACTTTTTCAAAAAATGTCTGGATGCTTTAAAGACACAAGGTGAACTTGCATGCATATATGCATAACCCATGGATATAGACAATAGGGTGGTGAAGGCCTGGGGCATGGGCAGGCTAGAAGGTGTCAATGGGGGGATAAAGGGGGAGACATATGTACTTATGTAAAACTTTCAACAATAAAGATTTAAAAAATAACATAAAAACTACAGTGTCAAAAAAAAGATAGCTTTGCTGGGTTAAAAAAAAAAAAACAAAGACACAGGGTGACTCTGAGAAGACAGCTAATGATCAGATCACATCTTCTTACTATGGCTCCATGTCACTTTGGGTAAAGCACACAAGGCCCCACACGATCTGCCTGTCACCTCTTTGTTCTCATTTCCCACCACCCTCTCCTTCACTCACCCCTCTGGACTCCTGCCGACCACTCTGAAGACCCTCAAATAAAAAAGGCATTGTCTAACCTCAGGGCCTTTCACTGGTCCTTGTTTTGCCCCAAATGCTCTTCTCCCAGATACCTCACTCCCTTCCCTCACTTCTACTCCAATGTTATCTCACGAAAGAGGCCTTCCCTGACCACCCTGTCTAAAATAGCACCATGTGCTTATGAACTCTCACTCCATGCATCCTCCTTTATTTTTTCCCCACACCTCCTATCTCTTTCTGACTCATTATACCCTCCTTGTTTATAATTTCTCTTCACTAGGGTGGAGACACTTCATTTGTTTTGCTCATTACTGTCTTCCCAACTCCCAGAATAGTGCCTGTACAAAACAGGTGCTCAATAAATATTTGTATAATACATCAAAGACTCAAAATGGGCATCATCTAGAGCAAGCATGTCAAATTCAAAGGCTAGAACGGGCCAAATAAATAAGGTTTAGATTTATGGGGGCCACAAAAAAAATAAAAGCTTCAATTTTCATAGAAACATAGGTTTATTTCGATAGAGACATGCTGAATACAAAGGGCTGAAATAAATGAGTAATCATTAACATAAAATAGAACATTTTAATAAAAATTAACATTTTTTCTTGAACATTAACTTACCAGACACTGAATAACTGCACAAATTAATAAGTGTAACACAAATAAACCTACTTTTTTTTTTCTCCAAAAGTGAAATACTTCCTGTTGCACACACCAAACAAGTTAGTACAAGACTAATGACGTGTTGAGAAACCAAGATGGCAGCATAGGTAAACACCTAAACTGCTGCCTCACACAACATTTTCAAAACTACAACTAAAAGACAAAATGGACATCATCCAGAACCACAGGAAGGCTGGCTGAGTGGAAATTGTACAACTAGAAGGAAAGAGAAAAGCACACTGAGACTCATAGGAGCTGCAGGAGGCAAAGGTACTGAGACGCGCGCACGGAAAGGACTGGCAACTGAGTGCGCAGCTGGCTTTCTCAAGCGGGAGGGAGACAAAAGCTCCCAACTGCGCTGAACTCCAGTTCCAGGCGAGACTCTGGGGACCCAGACTCATACGGGGTGAAACTGGACTGTCAGGAAAGAGAAAAGCACACTGAGACTCAGAGGAACTGCGGAAGGCAGAGGTACAAAGGCGCGCGCGCGGAGAGGGCCGGCAACTGAGTATGCGGCTGGCTTTCTCAAGCAGGAGGGAGACAAAAGCTCCAGACTGCACTGAACTCCAGTTCTGGGTGAGAATCTGGGGACCCAGACTCATTCGGGGGGAAACTGGACTGTCTGGCAGCGGGCGGAAATCGAGGGCGGCTTTCTCTCCGAGTTCCTTGCAGTGATTACCACGGGACACTGAGACACAGGGGCCTATTAGGGCAGGGCTGACGGGAAACCAATGCTGTCTGCTCTGCTCTGAGACTCCGCCCCATCCAAGCTGAGCACAGAGGCTCTTGCAAGTCTTGTCTCATAAGGGTGTCTCCAGCACAGAAGTTCTCCCAGTGTAGACACAGCTGATCCTCACAGCCAAATGGCCCGGAGGTCAATTCCTCCCAGTGATACCAACAACAATCAAGACTTATCTACAACAAGGCTGTGCACACAGCCCACAAAGGGGTGCACCAAGAGTGTCCACCTCAGGTAACTGGGGAGGCTGAGCCACTGGGTTCTATAGGACACCTAGCACACAAAGCCACTCTATCAACTCAGGGAAGCAGCCAAAATGCGGAGACAAAGAAACAGGTCACAAATAAAAGAAATAGAGGAAAGCAAACGACTGGATATAGAGTTCAAAACCACGGTTATAAGGTTTTTCAAGAGTTTTCTAGAAAAGGCCGATAAATATAGCGAGACCCTCAAGGATATGAAAAAGGACCAACTAGAAATTAAGCATACACTGACTGAATTAAAAAATAATATACAGATATCCAACAGCAGACTAGAGCATTGCAACAATCAAGTCAAAGATTTGAAATACAAAGAAGCAAAAAACACCCAACCGGAAAAGCAAAAAGAAAAAAGAATCCAAAAATATGAAGATAGTGTAAGGAGCCTCTGGGACAACTTCAAGCGTACCAACATCAGAATTATGGGGGTGCCAGAAGAAGAGAGAGAGCGAGATACTGAAAACCTATTTGAAGAAATAATGACAGAAAACTTCCCCCACCTGATGAAAGAAATAGACTTACAAGTCCAGGAAGCGCACAGAACCCCAAACAAGAGGAATCCAAAGAGGACCACACCAAGACACATCATAATTAAAATGCCAAGAGCAAAAGACAAAGAGAGAATATTAAAAGTAGCAAGAGAAAAACAGTCAGTTACCTACAAGGGAGTACCCATACAACGGTCAGCTGATTTCTCAACAGAAACTATGCAGGCCAGACGGGAGTGGCAAGAAATTTTCAAAGTGATGAATAGCAAGAACCTACAACCAAGATTACTCTACCCAGCAAAGCTATCATTCAGAATTTAAGGTCAGATAAAGAGCTTCACAGATAAGAAAAAGCTAAAGGAGTTCACCATCACCAAGCCAGTATTATACGAAATGCTGAAAGGTATTCTTTAAGAAGAGGAAGAAGAAGAAAAAGGTAAAGATAAAAATTATGAACAACAAATACATATCTATCAACAAGTGAATCTAAAAATCAAGTGAATAAAAAAATCTGATGAACAGATTAAACTGATGAATATAATAAAATCAGGGGCATAGAAAGGGAGTGGACTGACAATTCTCAGGGGAAAGGGGTGTGGGGGGTGTGGGAAGAGACTGGACAAAAATCGTACAGCTATGGATGAGGACAGTGGGGGGGGAGGGGTGTAAGGGCAGAGGGTGGGGTGGGAACTGGGTGGAGGGGAGCTATGGGGGAAAAAAGAGGAACAATTGTAATAATCTGAACAATACAAGATTTATTAAATTTTAAAAATAAATAAATAAATATTCCAAAGTTTATTCTTAAAGGTTGACATTAAAAAAAAAAAAGACTAATGACGTGTCAATAAGCTGCTAAAATATTTGCTGCTGGTATTAGTGGAGAGAAATGGTGCACCTGTGCATAAGTCACCTAAGGAAAATGAATGCAACACAATTATAGTAATCAGTCATTAGCAAATGTTGTATTCATTGTTAATAATTATGTATAACAGGAAATTGTAAAAATTAAGTTACAAAATTTTTATTAAAACAATTCTTACATTCCGTTATATTGGCTGGGCCACAAAAATATTCGTTGTGGGCCACATGCGGCCCATGGGCCACGAGTTTGACATGTTTGATCTAGAGGTATCATCCTGGTATCTGGGAGCTTCTCTAAGAATCATTTTTAGGGGACACTTCAGAACTGGTAAAGTTGCTGGATGCCTAATCCAGCATTAAGACTTCCCCTTTAACTTAATAATAAAGTATGATTTTTATCTAAGAACAAGAAGGCCATGTGAAATAAAGATATTTCCTAAATTTCCTTGCTACTATATATGGTACTGTGATTAACGTCTGGGCAAGAGCCTATAAGCAAAATTCTTATATGCAACTTCCATTAAGTATTTTTAAAAAGACAGGGTATCCATACTCACCCCTTCTTTCCTGTTTACTGGGATGTAATGGCTGGAACAGGAGCAGCCATGGTGGAGCAAAAAGGGAGAAGGTACCTGGATCTCTGATAAGAGTGCAGCCATGGCCTGCTTATTACTGGGGTCATATGTGTGTGAGAGAGAAATAAATTTCTGTCTTGCTTAGACCATTGTCATTTTGTTTTATATACAACTAGAGGCCCAGTGCATGAATTCATGCACATTGAAAGGAAACTAATTAGAATATTTTAATGTCGCTATTCGCCCTTTCTCTATAATAGAAGTGTCAACCAAATTCATGATCGACAATGACAAATGGAAACACACACATGCGATTGGCACCAGTGAGAGCTTTATATCTATACTAGAGGCCCAATGCACAAATTCATGCACTGGAAGGGTCCCTAGCGGCTGCTGGCTGGTACTCCCTCCCTTCCCCCGGCTGCCTGCCACCACCAGGGCCTCCCTCCCTTCCCTTGGCCGGCCCCACCCCCTGGTCAAACTCCTGGACAACTCCCAGTCAAGGGGACAATTTACATACTATGCTTTTATTATATCCTCTATACCAGGGGTGGGCAAACTTTTTGACTCGAGGGCCACAATGGGTTCTTAAACTGGACCGGAGGGCCGGAACAAAAGCATGGATGGAGTGTTTGTGTGAACTAATATAAATTCAAAGTAAAGGAGCAGAGGGGAGAGCAAGAGAACCAGATAGAACAGCTGGATCCGGCCCGCGGGCCGTAGTTTGCCCACGGCTGCTCTATACTAATAACAGCTTAGATGGCCCTCATGCGCGACATCACCACAAGATAATCATCACAAGATGGCCACGTGCACAGTGGAAGTGGGGCCCGGCGGCCACTCTGTGCGGTGAGGTCTGGGGGTCCCACAGCTCCGCGCAACATGGAGGAGGCCAGTCCCGTCGTCTCCGCCACCTCGCGTGGAGGAGGCGGGTTCTGGCAAAGGAGGCAGGTCATGGCAGGGGAGGGCAGTTGTGGACGATCGGACCAGCACGGGAGGGCAGTTGGGGGCAATCGGGCTGGCAGGGGGGCAGTTAGGCTTCAATCAGGCCAGCAAGGGAGCGATTAGGGGGCTATCAGGCTGGCAGGCAGAAGCGTTTAGGGGCACTCAGGCAGGCAAGCGGTTAGGAGCCAGCGGTCCCAGATTGTGAGAGGGATGTCCAGCTGCCAGTTTAGGCCTGATCCCTGCAGCCAGACATCCCCCGAGGGGGTCCCAGATTGGATAGGGTGCAGGCTGGGCTGAGGGACACCCCCCCCCATGCACGAATTTCATGCACCAGGCCTCTAGTATATAATAAAAGGCTAATATGCAAATCGACCGAACAGCGGAATGACTGGTCGCTATGACACACACTGATCACCTGGGTCCCTGATAAGAGTGCAGCCATGGCCTGCTTATCACTATGATGCTCAATGCAGGAGCTGCCCCCTGATGGTTAGTGTGCTCCCACAGGGGGAGCACCTATCAACCAGAAACCAGGCTCACGGCTGGAATCGCAGCAACAGTGGTGTGAGCCTTTACCACATCCATGGCAGCCCTAAGGATGTCCGTCTGCCGGCTTAGGCCCACTTCCCATGGGGAAAGAGCCTAAGCCGTCAGTCGGACATCCCCCAAGGGCTCCCAGACTGCGAGAGGGTGCAGGCTGAGCTGAGGGACCCCCATCCCCGAGTGCACAAATTTCATGCACCAGGTCTATAGTAGGATATACAGTATAAAAGCCTGAGCAACCATTATGACTGAACGACTGGAATGACCAGTGGACCAGTCGCTATGACATGCACTGACCACAATAGGGCTGACGCTCAACACAGGAGCTGCCCCCTGGTGGTCAGTGCACTCCCACAGCCAACCTCCTGCAGCCAGCCACCCTCCCGCGGCCCCTCCCCCTGGCCGGCCAGTCAGCCAACCTCCCACGGCCCCTACCTCTCCCCGCTAGCTGGCCAGCCCAATTGGGACTGGGTGAGACGCCCCAATCGGCCCCAAATGCCGGCCAGGCCAAGGGACCCCACCCATGTACAAATTCATGCACCAGGCCTCTAGTATATAGATAAACTTGCTTAATTAGACCTGCTTTCTGATTTAGCTAAACTTTTTCCAGCCCAGTGAAGCACCCCAACTTCTCTTTCAGCTAACTGTCAACAACACAGCAGTAAATATCAACACGAAGCACATTATAGATCATTCAGGGAGAACAAAGGGTGAAATATTTAACTGTAGCAGTGTTTGACTATATTCTGTGCAGTGACAAAACCTGAGTCATTTTCAAGTTCCACCACTACTCCAGGACTTCTGTGAGGATCAAATGAGATGAGGCACAGGAAAACGCTTCACAGACACTTGGTTAAAGTGTAAAATGTTTCCACCTGGCTATAAAGCAAGTCGTGTTCCTGGGCTGAAGAAGCTGTAAGGAGGCTAGTCGCTAGGGAGGGGAAGCCGGGCGTTGCTACGTGACGTCATTACCCAGTGCCCACAGGGACCGTTTCCAGGCTGGGCTGGGCTGTGGGCCCCATTTTGTGCCATGGGGTCTTTGGCAGCATCGGCTGCGATTTAGTGGACTGTGGCTCCAGGGTGGCCCGGGGCCTATGTCCCACCTGAGGAAAGCCAAGTGTTGCTTTGTCAGCCAGGTCCATGCTGCCATTTCTCTGTAAATGGCAAGTGTGCATCACAATAGCTCCTGAGTTGAGCGTCTGCCCCTGGTGGTCCATGCGTGTCATAGCGACCGGTCAGACAATGGGAAGGACACTTAGCATATTAGCCTTCTATATATATAGACAGATTTTCTATTATATGCTGTTGAACTTAATCCTAATATACCTGAAGTAAAAAAGCTATGTATAGAATGGGTGGAACAGATACAGTCATCTACACTACTAAAAGAGAAACATGCAAATTGACCATCACTCTGCTACGCCCACCAGCCAATCAGAGTGAGTATGCAAATTAACCCAACAAAGATGGTGGTTAATTTGCATACGCAGGCACGGAGCGAAGACTGAAGACAGTGTAGAAGGAAGAGGAAGGGAAAGCAGAAAGTGGGGTGGCGGCAGCAACAGGAGGGAAAGCGCGGGGCAGTGGCGGCAGGGGGAGGGAAGTCCGCCTCGGCGGGCTTCGCTCCCTTCTCTGCTTCGCTCAGGCCGCAGGAAGCCCTATTCTTGCAGGAATCTTCCTGCAATGGGCCTCTAGTATATTTATACAAATGTATAAAAATGCCCATAAATTGAATGATTCTTCTTGGAATGACACAAAGAAGTAGACAGGAGAGAGGAAACAACCAAGGAAATGATGACATGAGATTATAAAACTTTTATTAGGTTAAATAGGCTGCTGCCCAGGACTAGTAACCAAAGTATATAAAGAATACCTACAAATCAATTAGAAAAAGAAACAAAAGGGATGAACAGGCTATACCAGAACAAGAAACATAAATGAAAAGATATTTACTGGTTTCCAGGGGAATACAAATGAAAACCATGAGATTTCATTTCATATGCATCAAACTGGCAAAAATAAAAAAGCTTCACAATGCCTGGCTGGTGTGGTTCAGTGGTTAAGCATCAACCCATGAACCAGGAGGTCACAGTTTCGATTCCTGGTCAGGGAACATGCCCAGGTTGCATGCTCCATCCCCAGTAGGAGGCGTGCAAGAAGCCGATTGATGCTTCTCTCTCATCATGGATGTTTCTATCTCTCTCTCCATTCCTCTCTCTGAAATCAATAAAAAATATATATATACTTTTTAAAAGGACAGACTGAAAAGTAAAAAGGGACTTGAAATCAATTTATAAAAATAATTATCAGGCCCCAACTGGATATCTCAGTTGATTAAGAGCATCATTCCAATATGGCAAGATTGTGGGTTTGATCCCTGGTCAGGGTACATACAAGAACAACCAATCTATACTATAAATCTATACTATAAATGGGTAATATGCTAATTAGACCAGTTGACCAGATATCTTTCGGATGTCCGACTTCCTTCTGGACAAAGCCACGGTGGCGGGGGCCCAGGCAGAGGCGGTTAGGGGCGATCAGGCCGGCAGGGGAGCAAGCAGTTAGGGGCCAGATCAGGCCAGCGTGGGGAGCAAGCAGTTAGGGGCGCGATCAGGCCAGCGCTGGGGAGCAAGCAGTTGGGGGCAATCAGGCCAGCAGAGGAGGGCAGTTGGGGGCGATCAGGCTGGCAGGGGAGCGGTTAGTCGGCAATCAGGCCAGCAAGGGAGCGGTTAGGGGGCGATCAGGCCAGCCAGCAGAGGCGGTTGGGGGCGATCAGGCAGGCAGGCAGGTGAGCGGTTAGGAGCCAGCGGTCCCAGAATGGAAAGGGTGCAGGCCAGGCTGAGGGACACACCCCCCCCCATACACGAATTTCATGCACTGGGCCTCTAGTTAATACATAAATATGTAAAAAACAAATCAATCTCTCTCTTTCTCACTCCCTCTCCCTTCCTTCCTCTCTCTCTAAAATCAATCAATTTAAAATAAAATAATTATCATCCCCTTTTATTGAGAGCTTTCTATGTACTAGACACAGTTCTAATTAGGTCACCTGATCTCATTTTAACTTCTCATTTAATGCAGGTACTATTAATTATTCCCATTTTCCAGATAAGGAAACTGAGGCCCTAAGAAGATAAGTATTGTGTCCAGAGTTGAGGCAGTGCTAGTATATGAGCATTACGTACGATGGACTTCCAGGAAAGTACCCAAAACCATTGTACTTGGAACTCAAAGGCACCTCCTCTAATTCTCTGCACATCTTTCAAATAGCAGCAGGCCCCCAGGTGTGATAATGTGTGATACACAAACCTCAGTCCCATGCTATTGGGAGAGATCCCAGAGAGCCGCTGACCTTGTTCCATGGAGCTTGGGGAAGCCATTCCAGGATATTCTTATAGAATCAACCGCTGACACTGGGAGCCAGAAAACTGCTGAAGAGGTATCAGCTATTACACAGCAAGACTCTTCAAGCTTACCAATTAATTAAAACCCGTTCAGTCCCAGAACAAGAATTATTGCCTGCGAAAGCAGGGAAGACTAATAAACTGTGCCTGGCCAGTTACCATTCCTATTTCCAAGGCATTCCCTGACCTCCCTACCACAGGAAGACTGAGCAAAACCTAGTGATATAGTCAGCTTTCCATATACAGGGGGTGTATGTGTATGGGTGGTATCTCCAACAAAGCCTTCTCCACCTAGTTAACCTGCACACATCCTCTACATTCACTAGCACCAAGGCCGTCTGTTCCATGCCATATGCACCCAGGCTGTCCAGATGAGCCACTGCTAGGGCTAGACTATGCACATTGAATGGGCTGAGGGACAGGAAGCCAGAAGGTTGGAGGCTACAGGCAGGCCCAAGAACTCGCTAGGAGACCAAGGAGAGGGTGTGTGCATGCCACCTCCCTCCCAGCCACATGTCTGTGGATATGCTGACATCCTACTAAAGCCCCAAATGGAGACAGCCACCCATCCTTGGACAAGGTTACACCTGCACCTGATATCATAAATTCATTCATAAAATAATTTATCCCACACCCACCGCATGCCAGGAACTGGTAGACACAAGGATAGAGACAGATTCCTATGCTTTCATGGAGCATACAATTAGGAGTGGGGATCGGGGGGACAGATAATGCATGTCAAGTAGGAATAAATGCCATAAAGAAAAATAAAGCAGCCCTGCCCAGTGTGGCTCAGTTGGTTGGAGTATTGTCATACACTGAAAGGTTGCAGGTTCAATTCCTGATCAGGGCACATAACCTAGGTTGCTAGTTTGATTCCTGGTTGGGGTAGGTATGGGAAGACAACCAATTGATGTTTCTCTCTCACACTGATGTTCCTTTCTCTGTCACACACACACACACAAATCAATAAGTATTGTCTCGGGTGAGGATTAAAAGAAAAAATAAAGCAGAGTAAAGAGCTAAAGAGTGAGTGATGAAGGTACTATTTAAGGACAGAGGCCTCACTGAGAAGGTGACATGTGAGCAGAGACCTGAAGGGGGAGGGAGCTTTAGGGATACTGGCGCAAGTGTTCTAGACAGAGGGAACAGGCAAGGCAAAGGCCCTGAGGGAGGAGCAGCAGGAGGCCAGTATAGCTGGAGTATAGCCAGCAGCAGTTGAGATGTCTGAAATAAGATCATACATGGGATTTGGGGGCCTGGTGGTTGGGGTGGGGGCACAGGGATAGCTGACACTGAGTACCACTCCATGGCCAAGGTGTGAACACTTTACATATACTAGAAAGGTGAGTGGGTACTGCTCTTTTTCCCCACTTCATCAGATAAGGAAACAGGTCCAGAGAGGGAAAGGAACTCACCTGAGACCACACAGCTTATCTGTACCAGACTGGGATGCCCCATACCACATGGCACAGAAGTTTGCATCCCATAGGAGCTCAACAATGACCCCCATTCCTTTTCCAGGGAGAAATATCCTACATTTCCTCCTCACTCCCTCAATACTCCACCCACCCTTTCTTCACAGTTTGGCACAGACAGGTAAATATTTCATGAAAGAGGCAGGAGGAAAAAAAGGAAGACCAAAAAACCACCAGTCTAGTTCCCGAAAAGGAGAAACAATATTAACTTTCTCTACTCTACAAGTTACTACCAAACTTAACAAACATGACTCACCTAAAAGATGTCCCGAACATAGCCCTGATCACAAAGTAGGCAGGTGAACTCTGGGCTCTTGAGCCTGGTTCTCCAGGCAAAGTTCACCTGCTTGAGCTCTGCAGGCTGCCTCGGCCTTGGTGGTGCCTTCCCCAGCCACTTGCATGTTTGGAATGCGGAAACGGGAACCTGCTGTGCCAGCTCCTAACAGCGACTTATTCAACAGCCACAAGAACATGCCAACCACTGGAGTTCCCCAAGAGATGGCTGGCTGGTGTTTGTGAACAGGCACGTTACCAGAGAGGACTGTTTTGCCAACGGTCCATTTGGGGGAGGGAAATAAAAGGACTCCTTACTCATCAGACACCTGGTCTGAGGAGCCTGAATGGGCTTAAGAAAAAGCTCAAAGGTATCAAAGAGGGCTAGCCTGTTACCTCCACTCAGGAAATAGGCCACCTGTTCTCTGACCGAGCCAGGGCTGGATCTGTGCCCACAGTATGCCCCCTGCCCTGGGCTTGTGCCTGCCTGCTTCGTTCACAATCTCACAATCCAAAGCCGGACTTCTTTCCCTGTGCAGAGAGGGAGCTAGTTCGAAGAGGCAACAACACAACTTAATGATTAAGCATTTCTGCTGGACTCTCTGGCTAGCTCTGGAAGCACAACTGAACGGCTAAGCCTAATTAATAACCACCAAAACCCGAGAACATCTCCGCACAAGGTACCATTCTAAGCACTTCATAGGAATTCTCTCCCCAAGTCCTCACAGCTGTCCTCTAAGTAGGTACTATTATCATTTCTATTTTACAGAAGAGAAAATTCTGGAACAGAAAAGTCATAGGTCCGAAGTCACACAGCAAGAAAGGGGTGAAACAACTCTTGGTTTTTAGTTCTTAACCACTGCACTAGATCTCCTCTTAAGAGAGACCAGTCCTCCCCCTGGGCCTCAGTTTCCTTATCTGTAAAATGGAATGAGTGTGAGAGATCAGTGAAATCTTTATGGTGAACACTTAGCCCCAATCCACAAAAAATGCTCAATAACTATCAGCTGCAATTATTAAATGCTGACCTCACATTCAATCAGGTTCAGCTGATACCTTCACAATGGGGGTAATCATGGTCATGGAATTTAAATTCCGGACTGCTGCTCTGGCCGGTTGTTCAGTGGTCAGAGCATCAGCCCACAGACTGAAGGGTTGAGCATTCGATTCTCAGTCTAGGGTACATACCCTTGGTTGCAGGTTCCATCCCCGGCCCCAGTTGGGGCGCATGCAGGATGCAACCAATCGATGTTTCTCTCTCTCGTTGATGTGGTTTTTTTTCCCTCTCTCTCTCTCCCTCTTCTCCCTCCCTTCTGCTCTCTCTAAAAAATCAATGGAGCCCAGCCTGTGTGGCTCAATGGTTGAGCGGCAACCCATGAACAAGGTCATGGTTTGATTCCTGGTCAGGGCATATGCCCAAGTTATGGGCTCGATCCCCAGTGTGGAACTTTCAGGAGGCAGGAGGCAGCCTATCAATGGTTCTCTGTCATCACTGATGTTTCTATCTCCCGCTCCCTTCCTCTCTGAAATAAATATACATATACATATTTACATATATATATTTACATATATATATATGTACTTTTTTTTAATCAGTGGAAAAAAATATCCTCAGGTGAGGATTAAAAAAAATACATAAATTCTGGACAGCTGAAAGGAAACAAATTAAGAATACTGCCACAAAAAATATATATGCATCCTACTTATTCTGAGTCAGGCACTAAGACAGAGTGGTAAACAAAAGCCACACAGACCCTGCTCTCAGATAGCTTACAGTCGTCTGTGAACACACCGGCATAGAACAGTGAAAGAATAGCAGACAGAGTGCCTGGATGGCACGCTCATTGTGGGCCAGGCACTGCAGTATTCTAAGCCCTTTATCAGCTTTAATGCACTGAATCTTCTCAACAGCCTAACAGGGCAGTACCACTACCAACTCCACCTTACAGATTTGGAAACAAACACTGCAAGGCTAAGTGGCTTGCCTGAGGTCACACAGGGAGCCAAAATGGAGCCAAGACTTGCATCCAGGTGGTCTGGCTCCAGAGCCCATGCTCCATTCCTGAGTCCCTCTGTAGTCTTACAAGGCAAAAAACAGCTTTACACTGTATCTATAAGTAATAGTAACAGGTATCCAGAGGAATTTCAGTCTGCAACATAGATGGTCATTTTCATAGGTTGTTGGGAACAGAAAGCAGGATTATAAAATATTTAATTATTCAATTAGTAAGTCATTTAATATGTTAATAAACTGGGTTAAACTCAGAAGTAAAAATTGGTAGAAGAAATATCAATAACCTATAATTTGAAGATGACACCATTCTATTGGCAGAAAGCAGCAATGATTTGAAATGACTTCTGATAAAAGTAAAAGAAGAAAGTACCAAAGCAGGACTGCAGTTGAACATCAAGAAGACAAAAAATCATGATCAAAGTACACAACTTTAACATAGACAATGAAGACACTGAAATTGTTAAAGATTTTGCTTATCTTGGCTCAGTCATCAATTCAAATGGAGACTGCAGCTAAGAACTCAAGAGAAGGCTGAGACTCAGAAGGGCAGCAATGGAAGAAATAGGAAAGGTCACTAAGAGCAAAGATGCCTCATTAAATACCAAAGTTAGGATCACATACACCCTTATATTCCCAATTACTATATATGGATGTGAAAGTTGGACAGTGAAGAAAGTGATAGGGGGGAAAATGATGCATTTGAAATAGTGTGTCAGAGGAGAGCTCTATGGATACTCTGGATCACTAGAAAGACGAACAGTGGGTCCTGGAGCAAATTAAGCCTGAAACGTTACTACAGACAAAAATGACAGAACTGAAGCTGTCCTACCTCAGGCATACCATGAGAATGCAGGGCTCTTTGGAAAAGACAATAAAGCTGGAAAAAAATAGGAACAGCAGGAAAAGAGGAAGATCAAATATGAGATGGATTCACTCATGAAAGAAGCCATAAGCATGAGTCTAAGGAGCTGAGCAGAGCTGTGAGGATAGGATCTGTGAACATCACTCATTCACAGGGTCACCGAGAGTCAGAGCTGACTCAACTGGCACGTAACTCACACAATACAGTTGACTCTTGAACATGGATTTGAACTGTGTGGGTCTAATTACATGTGGATTTTTTTTTTCTCATTCAATACTGCAATTGTATTCTCTCTCCTTTATAATTTTCTTAAGTTTCTTTTCTCTCGTTTATTTTATTGTAAGTATACAGTATATAATACATATCACATACAAATATGTGTTAACCAACTGTTGTCAATAAGGTCAGTAGGCTATTAGTAAAATTTGGGGGAGTCAAAAGTTATACACAGATTTTTGACTGGGGGTAGAGGGAGCGGTGTGCTAACCCTTAGTTGTTCAAGGGTCAACTGTATGTTATAGCAGAGGCCACATTCTTGAGCACTTCCCATGTGCCAGCTACCGGAGGTAAACACTTAACCTTTATCTTCCTCTTTATCTATACAACCATCCAATGAGGCAGTCCTCAGAGGGGAAAGCTGAACCTCTGAGAGAAGCAACTTGCATAGGAATTGGTCAGGGGCAGAGAGGGGGGTGAGATCCAGGTGTTTCTGAACGGAGTGAATGCTCTCAAACACCATGCACACTGCCCCTCACAGTGCTGCCTCGTCACCCAGTTTGGGATTACCTGAATTTTCAGACAAAAGGTTGACGAGATTGGAGAAAAGGCTATGTCCTGATTCAGGTGATTACAAAACAAAGTTGGTAAGTATTATGACACAAAAGTGGATGGGTATTATGTTCCCACTTTGTTTCACTAACTTCTGCAGCAGATCCAGTTATTTGCCTACCCAATATCCATCGCCCTCTTCCAGTCCTTTTCCAAATAATACTGTGATTTAATTCCTGTAGCCACTCTCCTCCTAGCAGTCATGTGCTTCTGGTGAGGGTGATTTCATCCCCAGCGACAAAGGAAATGTGGAAATCCTGAATGGCCCTTGCCTGTGATTTCCCCAGGCAGGGTCATGTGTCACAATGCTAGCTAGTGAGATATAAGGGAATATAGGAGGCAGAACATCCAGGAAGAGACACATAGCGAGTGAGAGATGCCCTCTTTCTGCAGCTGGATGTGACGACTGGAGCTGTGGCAGTCATTTTATGGCCATGAGAGGAGTCTGAGGACACAGGCACAAAGAGACACGTGAACGATGGCAGAGTGGTATAACAGAGAGAGCTTGCCTACAGGCACTGTGAAACTTCTTAGTCAACCCTGGTGCTACCTACCTATAAGCTTCCTTGTTATATGAGTTCATAAATCTGATTTCAGACAAATTTCCGCTGGGGTTTCCTATTAGAGTAGATTAGTGGTTCTCTCAGAATGTGCTCCCAGGCCCAAGAGTACCATTATCACCTAGAAACTTGACAGAAATACAAATTCTTAAGCCAGATCTACTGAATCAGAAACTGGGTGAAGCCTGGCATTGTGTGTTTTAAGAAGCCATTCAGGGAATTCTATGAGCTCAGGTTTGAGAACCACTGCAGAAGCACACAGAGATGAAGAGTTCAGAGTGAGGCCTCTGGAGTCAAGCTCCTTGGATCCACATCATGTCATCACCATTTTCTGGTTGTGTGACATTGGGTAAGTTATTTAAATTTAGTTGTCTCATCTGCAAAAGGGGATTAATAAGCCCAGCCAGTGTGGCTCAGTGGTTAAGTGGCGACCTATGAACCAGGAGGTCATGGTTCAATTCCCAGAACATGCCCTGGTTGCAGGCTTTCATCCCCAGAGGGAGGGTGTGCAGGAGGCAGCCGGTCAATGATTCTCTCTCATCACTGACGTTTCTATTTCTCTCTCCCTCTCCCTTCCTCTCTGAAGTCAATAAAAATACATTTTCTTAAAAAAAAAAAAGGGGGGGGGGGAGGATGCTCTAGCCCAGTGGTTCTCAACCTTTCTAATGCCGCGACCCTTTAATACAGTTCCTCACGTTGTGGTGACCCCCAACCATAAAATTATTTTCGTTGCTACTTCATAACTGTAATTTTGCTACTGTTATGAATCGTAATGTAAATATCTGTGTTTTCCGATGGTCTTAGGCTCTACAGCAGCTCTACAACCTGTCATGACCCACATGTTGAGAACCGCTAGCAGGGTCGCCTAAGACCATCGGAAAACAGATATTTACATTACGATTCATTAACAGTAGCAAAATTACACTTATGAAGTAGCAACGAAAATAATTTTATGGTTGGGGGTCACCACAACATGAGGAACTGTATTAAAGGGTCGCGGCATTAGAAAGGTTGAAAAACCACTGCTCTAGCCAGTTTGGCTCAGTAGATAGAGTGTTGGCCTGCAGACTGAAGAGTCCCGGGTTTAATTCCGGTCAAGGGCACATGCCTGGGTTGTGGGCTCGATCCCCAGTAGGGGGTGTGCAGGAGGCAGCTAATCAATGATTCTCATCATTGATGTTTCTATCTCCCTCTCCTTTCCTCTCTGAAATCAATAAAAATATATTTTTTAAAAATAGGGGGAATAATAAGACTGCTTATCTTATAGGGTTGTGAGGAGGCTTAATTGAGTCACTTCGTGGTAAGCCCTAGCGAAGTGCTAGCATATACCAGATGTTATATAAATCACTATGTGTTGCTATTACTATTGTTTGCACCCAAAGGCATACCAACTGACACAACTTTCTGAGCACCCGGAAAGCTGCATCCATAATTCCTTGAGGTTTATTTTGCACCCCTGGGACCCAGCCCAGTACTCTGGGTTTCCAGAGATATATGCTTCCCTGGCCAGCATAGGGGTGTGACACATAGGAGGTGCTAAAGGACTTTCTCCCAAGTCCAGACCATCATCATCCCTAAGACTTCCTCCCACAGCTTGAGCTTCCATGGTCCAGCAGGTACTCCCATGGACATTCCAGGCTGGGCACTCTTCTGGCTACTCTAGCCAATTACTTGTGGAATGCCCACAAGTTCTGCCTGAACCAAAAGAGCAACCCGGTCACACAGGTCATGCTGAATATCAGCAAGAGTCCAAGGGTGCTCTTCCCTCTGGAAGCTATCTGAGATTTCAAAACTGGTGGCACCAAGATGCAGAAAGCCAAAGAATGACTAATGCCACCCATAGGTAAGGTACCAGCAGGAAGAAGCAGCCTCTTATCAGGCTCAACAGCAACACTAGGTTCATGAGGCCTTAGGTGGGGCACTGGTGTCACTGACACTGTTGAGCCAGTCACCGAAAGATAGGTGTGGGATGCAGAAAGGGGAAGAGGTCCCCAACTCTGACCACCAACCCCTGTGGCAAGAAAGGATTGGTAAGCTTCCTTGGGCTCCCAAAAGGGAGTTATTAGGCTGAACCTCACAAAATTACCAACATTTAACCATTTTTGACCCACAAAAAGGTAATTTTACATGGTTTAACATAACATAAGCCAGGAAATTCACTCAAATAATGCAATGTCAAGGAACTGGTCATGAGTAAGAAACTGGGATAGTGGTATCTCTGGGGAAGGGAACTGGGTGCCTTATTTTTGTTCCTTTGGTTCCACACATCTGTGGTCACTATTCAAAATTTAACAAATTAATCAACCCTACAATATCTTCCTGTTTCTGTCAGAGGAAAAAACAAACCTGTACTGAATCTTAAGTGATCTGCAAACCTGTCACCTCTCTGTCCCCATTCCCTCTCTCTCCTTTACTTTGCTCCAGTCACACAGGCCTCCTTGTGAGCTCCTATTTCTTACCAGGCCCATGGCCTCAGGGCCTTTGCACTGGCTGCTCCCTCTGCCCAGACACCCTCGCTGCTTACACAGTCTCACCTCCTTCAGGCCTATCTGTACTCATGGTCACCTTCCCAGGGAGGCCATCCCTGGCCAACCAGTCTAAAATGTTAACACCCTCCACCCCAATATCTCATACCTCCTTTCCCTGCTTAATTTCTTCCACTTAGTACATATAACCACCTAATACAGCACACATCTTATCTTGTGTACTGCCTGAATCCCTCACTTAAATGAGAGTCCCATTCAAAGAAGCACTTTATGCCTTGCTCACTGCTGTAGCCCTACTACCTAGAAGAGTGCTCAGCTCAGCGGATACCTGTTGAGTAAGTTTAAAAATCAGATGCAGTGTCAGTATTCGGAGTTTGCTAAACTCAGTTCCAACACAGGCAGCTCCACACTGGAAACTCTGAAAAAATTTAAGCTGCTAAAACAGGTGACAGTGCTCCTAACATTCTCTCCACTCTGGGCTCACCTCAAGGCCTTTGAAGGAAAAAAAAGGACAGAACTGAAGAGGGTGCCAGGGGCAAAGTCTCGGAGAAGGCCAGAGGGTCTGTAGGACTTCCCCTGCTTTCCTCCCCACACACTAAGAACGTGATGTACAGAAACAGGGTTGGAGCTACTGCTACCATTAACCATTTCTACCTACTTGGCAAAAAACGATAAGCAGAAACCCCCAGAGGTGCACTCTTTTCCTGCCCCTTCCACACAAGGATTTCTGCCACACATTTGCTATTAATTTACAGACCCCAAAAGAACAAATGCAATAGGAGTCTTTAGTCGATGTGAAGGGGTGTGCGTGTGTGTTTGTTGTAAAGAAGTTTTAATTGCTGGCCTGATGTGAAATTATCAAGTCCAAGGCACTGTCACAAGCTGCATCTTGCCCCTTTCCATCTGCTGTCAAGTGTCAGAACGGAAAGGGGCCACTTTCCCTGCCTCCCACTGCAGTGCTGGAGGCAAATCAAAAGCTGGTTTCTGGTTCTGTGTGGGGCCTTAACAAAGCCCCATCAGTGGAAGGGCCTGTGCATGTCTGTCCTGAGGGGAGGATGGAAGAGGATATGAGGATCTTGTTGGAACTTGTCCTTGAAAAAAAATGTAGGAGGGGCCCCATGGTCAGGTGCTGGAGAAAGAGATCTTCCGGAAGAGGCTCTCAGCAAACTGTGGCTGTTTACTCAGAGCAATGGGAAAGCATGTGGCCAATGGAGCCTAGCAGATGTCCTCAATACTATTAGATGCTACTTTACCAAAGTGTTTCTGAAGCCTTGGGCCAATTATTGACTCATTTCACGAAGAAAAAAACACACCATTTTTTGTTTGTGATTTTTTAAAATATATTTTTATTGATTTCAGAGAGGAGAGGGAGAGAGATAGAAACATCAATGATGGAGAATCATTGATTGGCTGCCTGCTGTACGCCCCACACCGGAGATCAAGCCCGCAACCTGGGCATGTGCCCTAACCAGGAATCAAACCCTGACCTCCTGGTTCATAGGTCGACACCCAACCACTGAGCCACGCCGGCTGGGCCACACCGTTTATGTTGTACAAATGGACTGAGCAGAGGCAGGGAATTCCCTCACCATACACTTGGTATTGAAACATACAAATGCTGAGTGAAATTTGTGGTACTTGTTTCTAATTTTTCATGATAAGCCATTCAAACACACAAAGGTGAAAGGAAGAGTTTAATAAACCTCTGCTTGCCATATTTAACAGTTACCAACTTATGCCAATCTTACTTCCTCTTTATTTAACTGTACGCTTGTCCTCTCCACTCCTTGCCTATCTATATTATTTTGAAGCAAATCCCAAACATCTTAACAGTTCATAGGTATTTCAGAAAGTATGTCTTACAAGATAAGGCTGTTTTTCTTAAGGAGAACCACAGCATCATTATCATATCTAAAAAATTAACAAGAATTCCTTCATAATATCAAATATCCAGTTCATTTTTATTTTAAAGAAAGGGGAAGTGCAGATTCCTGAATCATAAAAAAAAAAGCCAGTACCCAGAGGGGTGCTAGTCATTATGGTCCTGCTTGCCCATCCTATTCATCCATACATCCATCCATGGAGACTGCAGACTCTGGAGCCATTGGCTTGCATTTGAATCCTGGCTTAGACACTCATCACCTTTGTGGCATGCACTGAGTCTCAGGACTTCAGTATCCTTATATGGGAAATGAGACTAATAACAGTATCTACCCATGGAGTAGTTATTGAGATTAAAAGAGATATTACACAAAAAGCAGGTATAGAAGTGCCTTGTACACACCAAGAGCTCAGTGAATGCTGGTTAGTATCATTAATTCAGCCAACAGACACTTACCAAGCATCTTTTACATGCCAAGTATTGTCCAACAGTAGGAGATAGAGTGGTAAGAAGGTTAAAAGCCTTGTGAATCACCACCCGGGGACAGGGATTGGCACTAGGTCATCACCTGGAGACATAAACAGACTCAGAATCTTTCAGCACCTGCCGTGTTTGGGGAGAAGGCTCAGATTCATCCTGCCTCTGAGATGGAGAACCCTGAGCCAAGAAAGTAACTAAGAGTCTAGAACTATGACTCCCATAGAGTTGACAGAGGAAAACACTGTCATCCCTCTCCTCATGTCCCCACCCAGCAGTGCCTCTTTGGGTCAGAGCAAAGGCAAGATTCATATGCAGAGTAAGCCCTGCTATTGCTGAGCTCACAAGAAGATGCCACTCAGCTTTCACAGGAGGCTACAGCTGTGAGAGACAGAGTTAGCAGACAAAAAGAGAAAATAGGTGTCACACCCAAAGAAGCCATTTAGAAAGGAGCTTTCAATAGGCTGGGCTCCCTCATTCTTGCTGCCCACCCTCCTCCCAGTCCCCCAAAACTACACTCTGTACTGGGAAGTAAGACCTATTTCAAACAAAACCTAGAGCTCAACTTAAGGAGTGGACCTAGCAGTTGCTCAAGTCTAAACCAGCACCAATATTGACTCGAGGACTGATGCTAACAAACTGGGAATTCATTTTGCGCAATGAGTCCTTCCCTTGGTTTTCATTGCACAAAACACAAACCCCATCCCCCACAAACACCATCTAGTGCAGGGGTGGGCAAACTTTTTGACTCGAGGGCCACAATGGGTTCTTAAACTGGACCGGAGGGCCGGAACAAAAGCATGGATGGAGTGTTTGTGTGAACTAATATAAATTCAAAGTAAAGGAGCGGAGGGGAGAGCAAGAGAACCCTCCGCTCTTTCGGCTCCGCGGGCCGGATAGAACAGCCGAACGGCCCGGATGCAGCCCGCGGGCCGTAGTTTGCCCATGGCTGACTAGTGCAACACATACAACAGTATGGCCTCTGCATCTGAGTTCATATTCTGCCTAACCTTCAGCAAGTGGCTCCTCATCACCATACCTCAGCTTCCCCATCTGTACAATATCTGCCACCTCAGAACACAGGGCACAGCCCCCAAGCACTAAGAACAGTGCCAGGCCTATAAGGCACCTCTGATGGGCAGCAGCTGTGAGGTTAGCTATACCTGCCTACAATAAATATGCTTTTCATCACTCATCTGCCCTTACTCACCAATATAAAACAGGGATGCCATATTTGATCTATGTGTGTCTCTCTCACACCCTAAGCCCACACTGTACAATACATGAGCAACTGAAATGTGGCCAGGGCGAATGGAAATGTACTGAAAGTGTAAAGTGCACTATGTTTTGAAGACTTCATATGGAAAAAAAGAATGTAAAGTATATCAATAATCTTTACATTGATTACATGTTGAAATGATAACCTTTTAAACTAAATAAAATGTTACTAAAATTAATTTCCTCTGTTTCTTTTGACTTTTTAAAAATGTGGCCACTATAAAATTTTAAATTATGTCTGCATCAGTAGCTAGCACTATATTTCTAGTGGACAGTATTTCCACAAACCCTACCGGTGTCTTCTTATTCACCTTCATACTGTCAGTGTCCAGCATGGTGCCTGGCACATAGGTAGGAAAAAATGCTTCATACATCGCTGGAGGAAAGAGGCTCTTCGTACTTATATCCTGGTCTTAAAAGTACCTGCTCTTCACATCTAACCAGGCCTGCTCCATTCAAAATATTTAACCACCTATAAGACCCAGGATATACCAAATCAAAAGGGACCAAGTCATGGTGGCTGAAGCAAGGTCCTGGGCCACACAACCACTTGAGTTGCTGGCTCAGTACTTTCAAATACTCTTTCCCCTGCCAGCCCAAGTCACCTTGCAAAACTCACCTAAATGGAGCATTTACCTTATTAACTCTCCTTGGACGCCTGCCCTATTTCCTGTTAACCTGTGTCTGGTGTAGTAGCCAAGCAATCAACCTTGTTTTGAGGATAGGCTCTGCTGCAGGGCCTTCAGTTTTGAAGCAACCAAACATTCCAACAGAAATTGACCCCACTGTGTCTTATTGTCAGAGGAAACAATGCTCAAACCATTCCTGCTGCCACGAGTTAGGTACTAGATATAGTCTACAGGTGTCAAACAACATGTAAAGGAAATGCTGCTTCCACTTCCTAAACTTGCCTCAGCCTACTGGAGAGGGCCTGGGAAGAGAGGGATTAAGCATGAGTGTGAAGGAGTCTGGAGTCAGCTTCCTCACTTGTAAAGCAAGATCCATAAACTTACCTACTTCATTGACTCCTGAGAACTAACTGAGGAAAAGTATGAATGGTTAGAAAAATTACTACAGAGTATGCATTAGGTAAACGTTAGATGCTTTTATTATCATTATTTTACAAAATTATAGTAGTTCTAGAGGCCCGGTGCATGAAATTCATGTGGGGGAGAGGGGGAGAGGGTCCCTCAGCCCAGCCTGCCCCCTCTCACAGACTAGGAGCCCTCAGGGGATGTCCTACTGATGGCTTAGGCCCGCTCCCCTCTGCAGGAGGTGACTGGGTTGATCAGGGGAAGGTGCCAGCCCCATTACCCTGCTGCTGCTGCCACTGCCACAGCTGCAAAGGTGTTTTCATCAACATGGACTCCAGTCCCTTCACCATGAAAAAAATGACAACTTTCTTTAGGCATTTTCAAGATGTGTCTTTCATAGGATATGACATTTCTTTCTTTCTTTCTTCCTTCCTTCCTTCCTTCCTTCCTTCCTTCCTTCCTTCCTTCCTTCCTTCCTTCCTTCCTTCCTTTCTTTCTTTCCTCACCTGAGGATATGTTTCCATTAATTTTTAGAGAGCAGGAAGGGAGAGGGAAAGACAGAGAGAAACATCAATGTGAGAGGGACACTACGATTGGTTGCCTCCTGCATGAGCCCTGACCTGGGCGGGCCCTGGCCAGGGAGGAGCCTGCAACCTAGGTATATGCCCTTGATAAGAATCGAACCCGGACCCTGAGGTCGGCAGGCCGAGGCTCTATCCACTGAGCCAAACCGGCTAGGACAGGATATGACATTTCTTAGCCCCTCCAGCAGCTGTCCTTAGTTTTTTCCTCCAGGAGTGTGGTGGAAAAACCCTAGATCACCTTCTTGGATTCTTATTACCCAAGTTACGAAGAACACTGCGAGTGGTGGTGTACAGGGAGCTTAGCCAGTGAGCGGTCAGAAAAGGTGTTTCCTCTGCAGCTCATGTGCAGAGGATCCCC
Organism: Plecotus auritus; assembly: GCF_963455305.1. Lineage (NCBI taxonomy): Eukaryota > Metazoa > Chordata > Mammalia > Chiroptera > Vespertilionidae > Plecotus > Plecotus auritus. The sequence continues at coordinate 34,800,994 of NC_137785.1, read as the reverse complement.
TGCATTGTATCCGCTGGGCTGGGGGCTTGCCCCAAGCTACGCGGCAGTCGTCAGGAGCACACCCCAAGCCCAGCGGACACAACATGGGGCTGCTGGGCTGGGGGCTTGCCCAGGGCCATGCAACGGCCGCTGGGAGCATGCTCCCAGCCCGGCAGCCCCTGCGTTGTGTCCGCTGGGCTGGGAGCACGCCCCCAGTCCAGCAGCCCCGCATTGTGTCCGAAGCCCTCCCTCTCTCTGCGGCCTGAGCACTATGGGCCCCGCCATCTTTGTCGCAGTGACGGTTAATTTGCATATTATCCTTTTTATTAGATTAGATGAACTTGAAAAATAGGAATTTGCTCTTCTCCAGCCACAGTGACACTGTTTTTGCAGCAAATTCATTTCTATCTCTGTGCCTTTGCACTTGTTGCTCCCTCTGACTGAAATGTTCTGCTCCCAGCTCTTGGTTCATTCCAGTCTCTCAGCTCATGTGCCTTCCCTGACCATCCAAGCTGAAGTAACCATCCCTTCCTCACCACCAGCTGCCCCATCATCCATGCTCTAGACCAGCCGTGGGCAAACTACGGCCCGCAGGCCGGATCCGGCCCGTTCGGCTGTTCTATCCAGCCCGCGGAGCCGAAAGAGCGGAGGGTTCTCTTGCTCTCCCCTCCGCTCCTTTACTTTGAATTTATATTAGTTCACACAAACACTCCATCCATGCTTTTGTTCCGGCCCTCCGGTCCTGTTTAAGAATCCATTGGGCCCTCGAGTCAAAAAGTTTGCCCACCCCTGCTCTAGACCCTCCCCCTGTCATTTCACCCGCTATACTTAAAACCATCTGAAATTACCTTGTTTATTTTGTCTCCCTAGCTAGAATATAAACCCTAGGAGAGCAAAGATCTTGTCTGTCTTGTTCCCTGACTAGGGCTTATGCTTTTAGCCACTATGCTACACTGCCTATGTACCAGGATGCTCAATGGATGTGTTTATGAAGGTAAAATCCCCCAAACAACCTAAATGTCCAGCAATAGAAGAATGGTGGAATAAAGCATGGTCTCTCCATAGTTAGAAGAATGTGAGTCTAGCAGTTAAAAAGAATGAGTCGGATCTGTATGTAATGATTTGAAGGGAGATGCCCTGTCAATAATTGAAAAACTCAAGTTACAAATATATGTGACTTGATCCCTATTCCTCCTTTTTGGGAGTGGTGAGGGAGAAGGAACAAAACAATCAATATATGCATATATACATCCATTTAAGCACAGAATAAGGTGAGAGCATTCACACAAATCTCCAAGGTCAGAGTGCATATCCATTTTGTTCACTACTAAATCTCTAAACCCAAACAATAAACACTTAATAAATACTTGCTGCTGGAATGAATGGCTATCCCTGGAGGAGGGAAGTTAGAGTGGAGGGTGGCACCCATTATTTTCCTTATACATATCTGTATTGTTTGACATAGTATTACAATGAGCATTTATTTCTTTGCGTAACTTTTTAAAAGTCAAATTCAACCCATTCTCACACACATAAATTAAGGCCATGAGCAGAGCAGTCCTAAGAAACAGGAGCAATACCAGTCTTATGGAAAGCTAAAAACAAACACTTTACCTTAAAGGAAATGACTGTTTAATTCTTTTATTAAAACACAAACACATGTCATAGCTGGTATGGCTCAGTGGATAGAGAGCATCGGCCTGAGGACTAAAGGGTCCTGGGTTTGATTCTGATTAAGAGCATGTACCTCAGTTGCAGGCTCAATCTTATCCCCAATCCTGGTTGGGGCTCATGTGGGAGGCAACCAATCAATCTGTCTCTCTCGCATCAATATTTCTCTCTCTCTGTCTCTCCCTTTCCCTTCCACTCTCTCTAAAAATTAATGGAAAAATATGCTGGGGTGAGGATTAACAAAATTAAAATAAATAAAATAAAAATAAAATGATTTGGCAAATTAAAAAAAATTAATTTAGATTTTGTGAGTTAAACATATAACAAGGTTGTTACCATAACAAGCTGTTACCATAACCTGTGTCATTTGTTAAACCTGTTTGAAATATATAGGCAAAATCTGCTTTACAGAAAAAAAGGGCACCAATTACTGCACTTCTAAACTCCATTTTTTTACTTACCTAACAACTGAAATGTCTGAAAAACAAGTTCACATTTAAATCTTAGACCATTCTACAGATTGCTAAAAATCATGTGTTGTCCCTAATAATTAAGAACAAAAAATTTTTAAATGTCACTGCTTTATTTCCTCAGATTAAAAAACATTTAAGTAAATTTGATGGCCACCACAAATTTAATTAAAACCACAGGTTCCCAATAATGGGTTTCTGACAACAGACTCAACCTAAATGGGCATCTAATAAATTCCCTTCTCAGTCTGTTTCCAGGTGTGTGCTGCCTCCTGAAATGCCAAGTAGGGCCACCTTCCCTTACAGAATATTCTAACTTGCTGACAAGGTATGACTTTTCAGAAATAAATGAACAACTCAGCCAAGCTTTGCCGGGCTAAAACTGTAGAAATGTGTCCTGAAAGCAAAGCCTTGACACCACACCTGTGGCCATTGCAGTCTGGCCAAATCTATATTGTCTTCTCTGCTCCTCACTAATACAATGTGTTACATACATTAATCCTTGGCAACTTCACAGAAACAACTCAACCTAGTCGGAAAAGGCTACCAGTGGCCCAAGAGGACTTTTGGTGTCCACGAGATGGGAAACCAAGGTTGGCCAAAGAAATGACATTTCTTGCAGATGGCAGCTCCATCCTTCTTGCCAATCAACTAGACCTGGGAAGGCTGGGAGAGAAGAGCAACTTCCAAGTTTCTGGCTTGGACAATGGGTCAATGTTGGCCCATTTGCCAAGATGGTGGCTACTGGTTCTGGGAGAAGGGGTTTAGACTGAACATGTTGAGTTCATAGTAGCCAAGGGACAAGTCACCAGGGGACATCAAGGAAGCACAAGCATCAAGGAGCTCAGTGGGCTAGTATAATTTTGAAACAAAGTGCCCACAGAACTGGAATGAATGTGCTGACTTGGGGGGAAGAGTATGTGAATGAGCAGAAGGCTGTTGCTAGCAGGTCAGCACCATCTCTTCTCAGGTCCTTATACTGCAGTATGTTCCACAATTTAACCTTTAGTGAACAAAAATGGGGGAGAGGAGGCTAATAACCTTGTCTCTGCTCTGCCCTATGAAGCAGCAGCAAAGGCCTATCAAGAAAAACAAGATGAATTAAGTGCTTACTATGCACCCGGCCCGGTGCTTAACACTAAACATGAATTATCTCCTGAGATCATAAAAACAAGCCTGGCTCAAAAGTCCTATGACTGCCACTTCACAGGTGGGATACTGAGGCTGGAAGTGAATGTGGGGAGAAGCTCAGGGCTGTCATGTCACAGCCCACAGTCAGGCAGCCTCTGGACCAGGAGAACACTGAAGAAAAACAATTATTTTACATAAGAGCTGTTACTTAGTGAGAGAATACAACCTCAGCAAATCCTTACAACCCTCTGAGGCTGATATAACAAATGAGGAACATGAAGCTGCAGGACAGGAAGTAAACTAGACCAGTTTTGAATCTATCCCAATGGGGAGACTAAGACTATAGCCAGAGCCCCACCCTCAAAGGATCTCTAGGGCACTGGAAAAACGCTGAATAAAAGGGACCATTTAGTGAATGCTATGTGCCAGGTGCTGCTCTAAGCACTTTACACATGGTATTCGCATTGCATCCTCAAAACAACTTTATGAGGTGACTATTAAAATCCCCATTTTATAGATCGGAAAACTGAGGCACACATTGGTGGAGTCAGTTCACAAGGTCGCACAGCTGGTAAATGGAAGAGCCTAAATGTGAATTAGGGTCTCTCTGCCTCCCAAACCAAAGCTCTTAACAAAATAATTTCAGCCAACAGCAGCCACCCTGCATTGACTGATAACTATGGACTCCGCTTTTTACATGCACACCCTCAACTAATCCTATGCGGTTGCTAACACCTTCACCCCATTTTTCCGGAGCTAACAATAGCGCAAACACGTAATAAGTGCCCTCTGTGTGCCAAACGCTTTACTCGCCGCCAGATCTCAACATCTCAAAAGAGTTCCCAGCAAAGGGCAGATCCTCTTCTCCCCCCGTTTTACCGAAAGGGGAAACTGAGGTTGGGCACGGTTTCCCTAGATCGCAGCTCCGGGGAGTGGCAGAGCCAGGACGCGAACCCACTGCACCCCGACTCCCACTTCATGCTCTTCCGCACAGAGCCGGGTTGCACGTCTAGAAAGTTGAGCCATGCGGATACGAGCCCTTCCAGGTCTGGAGGACTCCAGTCCCGGCGCCGCCGCCCCCCAAACTGGTGCCCGCACCTGGCCGGCCGCCAACCTTCAGAGCACTCTCGCTTGCGCTCCAGTAGACACCGATTCCCCGCCATCCTTAAGTGAGGCGCCCCCCTGCTCCTAGAGCCACATACCTGGGCATCCCGGCTGCCCGCCTCGCGGGCCCCACGACCCCGGCGTCCGGCCCCGCACCGTTCGCTAGAGACGCCGCCAGCTCCGGTGGCCCGAGTGACTTCCAGGCTGCCCACTTCCAAGCCGCTTCGAGCGGAGCCTCCTGGGAACTGTAGTTTCGCCCTAGGCGGCAGCAAGCTGAAAAATGCCTGGTGCGCAGGTGCCGCAGGAGCGTAGGCGCAGCACCGCGCCGCCTTCTGGGAATGGTAGTCCACCTGTCGCCTCCCTGCCGCTCCAACCTTCAGAGCACTTCCGCAGCCCCTAGCGGAGTGAGGGGTGGAGGCGTGTCTTCTGCAGACTCCAACCCGGTTGTCACGCTCCTTACTCCGCGAGGGGGGGGTTTTCCCTTCCAGCCCCGTCCGCCTCCTTCTTCCTTTCGGCGGACCCTCTCCCTCCCTCTCCGCTAGGCGCGAGGTACTTACGCCGTGGACGCGTGCCTGGGGAAAGGCGGGGACAGTACAGCGCTAGACTCCCAATGGAGAGGAGCGGCTGCAAAGGACATCTGTGTGTGTTCGCCGGCCAACTCCAGTCTAAATTGCCGCGGGCCCCGCGGGAAGGACTTTTTTTGCCTTTCGAGAGCGTGTGCGCGCGCGCGCGCGGTATCTCGCGCTGGGCTTTTTACTGCCGGCTGCGGGCCAGTGCGCAAGCGTGCTCACTCCCCTCGCGGGGTCAGTCCGCCGGGCGCGAGGTGGGGAGGCTAACTGCTGTGTCCGCTCTTGTCCTCCCAAGGCATTCCCCAAGGTCGCTCCTCAGGCGCTCCTTCTAGGTCTGGTCCTTCACCTAGGAGCTACTAGGTGTGCTGCCGCCTCACACGCCATATCCGTCCCTTATTACGAGCCCTGTCTTCGCAGGTAATAGGCGCGGCCCGAACTTGAAGAGGCAGACACTGCTTCCTCCCCCGCCACCTAGAGGACCGGGACGCCCGAATGTGTAGAGAGGGACTCAAGTGTGGTCGCCTTTTCCCCGTTTAGGCATCTCCAGAGCTTTGCCTTGGAGGGGAGCCTCAGGACCACTACCCAGAGGTCTGCCGGGAGGCCTTGTTAGCTACCGTACATTTGTTGAAAATACTTTCTGAGGGAGACTAGTATTTGTTGAGTACCTATGGCCTGTGAAATTTCGTCCAAATTTAGTACACTTGCTCACGTAATCAATATCTGACCCTTAAAAACAAGGCGGGGAGGGGTTGCTACTCCTACTCCGTGCAGGCGTCCTCAAACTACAGCCCGCGGGCCACATGCGGCCCGCCGAGGACATTTATCCGGCCTGCAGGGTGCCGCTGCCTGTCCTGCTTAGCAGCCGACCCGTCCCGCGCCGCAGTGTGCATAGGAATTTGTTCATAGTTTTTTTTTTTAAACTATAGTCCGGCCCTCCAACAGTCTGAGGGACAGTGAACTGGCCCCCTGTTTTAAAAGTTTGAGGACCCCTGCTAGGAGATTACCGAGGTAATTGGCTGGAACTGCAAGGACCTCTGGTCAAATAAACCCAGTCATTACCCTTCCCACCCAATCCGTCCTTCCAAGAAGATCAGTAAGACTTGAAGCTGGGAAGCATATATATCTTCTGGGGAGAGAATAGGGGTCATTAATCTGCTCATTCATTAAACAGAAATGTTTTTAGCACCTACTTCATGCCAGGTTGGGTGATTATGGGGATACAAGAGAAATCAAGACAGACTGGGTTCCTATCCTCAAGGAGCTAAATCCAGTGTGGGTATCAGACCACCATTGGAGAGAGACAATCTAAATCGATACTGTTTAATAGAAACATAATCCAAGCTACATATGCAACTTTAAATTTTACATTAAAACTTGAAAGGTGAAATTTTAATTTATTTAACTCAATTTATTCTAAATAAGTTATATATAATGAAAAACTTTTAAATTGCTTCAATTTTGAAATTTTAGTTAAATAAAATTAAAACTCCAAGCCCTGGCCAGTGAGGCTAGGTTGGTTGGAACATCGTCCTATACACTGAAAAGTCAGGGATTCAATTCCTGGTCAGGGTACATACACAGGTTGTGGGTTCAATTCCCTGTGGGGATGCATGCTGGAGTCAACTGATCAATGTTTCTCACATCGATGTTTCTCACATCGATGTTTCTCTCTAAAATCAATTTAAAAATATATCCTTGGTGAGGATTAAAAGAAACAAAAGCTCTGAGGCATTAAAAAAGATATTCATTTGTGGCATGGGTTGTCATAGCAAAAGGTTGGAGACTACCCAATGTCCATTAATAGAAGTTTGGATATTAAATAAATGATAGTTTGGCCACACAGAGGAAACCATGCAACTGCCAACTGTTGGAAAATGAAACAGAACTATATGTATTAATATGAGTTCATTTCTAGGATATATTGAGAAAAATGCAGAACAGTGTATAAAGCATACTACCATTTGTACAAGAAAAAGAATTTTTACATATATGCTTATGTATGTATAGAAAAAAGTATAAGGATAACCAGGGTTACATTTGTGAAGGATAAACAACGGGTGATCAGGTGTGAAAAGGTGACTTTCTTTTCATTATATGCTCCTTAATATATTTTGAATATTTTTACCATGTCCATTTTTAAAGTTTGTTTAATTAAATGGAGGATGAGAGTTAAGTCATGGGATCACTGTAAGAATTAAATAACATAAAATACCTGCCTACCACTTTACAACCTAATCAATTCTGGATGCTATCATTACTCCCAGTAACTCTTCTACTCAATAGAAAGTGGCCCACCCTGATAATGTATGTTTGTCAGCCTGGAAATTGTTTCTATAAAGATAGTTAAGTATACTAGGTGTATTGGTTAATACTGCAGATTTTGTAATCAAAGAAAACACGATAATTTCAAGAGAAACATCAAAAGTACTTTATTCAAAGTAAGTCCATCGCTAGCTACACATTTCCCCCATCTTTCAGGTAATTTGTGGATACCGTCACAATAGAACTTTTCTTGTTTTGAGGCAAACCATTCAGAGACCCAATTTTCCACTTCTTTGTATGTTTTGAAGTGCTGCTCAGAAAGCGCATGTGCCATCGATTGGAACAAGTGGTAATCTGAAGGAGCAAGGTCTGGTGAATACAGCGGGTGGGTTAATACTTCCCAGGCAAGATCTTTTAATGTGTCTTTAACTGATTTTGAAGTGTGTGATGGTGCGTCATCATGAAGCAAAATTACTTGGCCGTGTCTTCTGGCACATTCTGGTCATTTCACGATCAAAGTGTGGTTCAAATTGATTATTTGTTGTTGGTAGCAATCAGTATTAACGGTTTCACCTGATTTTAGAAGCTCATAATACACCACACCTTCCCGATCCCACCAAATGCAGAGCATTGTCTTCTTTCTGAAGCCATTTGGCCTTGCAGTCGATGTTGATGGTTGACCTGGATCAACCCATGATTTTGTGCTTTGGGGATTCTCAAAATAAATCCACTTTTCATTGCCAGTCACAATTTGATGCAAAAAAGACTTTCATTCACGCTGTTGAAGCAACATTTTACAGCTGACTTTTTGGTTTTCTATTTGTCTTTCGTTCAGTTGATGTGGCACCCATTTTCCTTTCTTTAAAACCTTTCCCATTGCTTGTAAACGATTGGAAATTGTTTGCTGAGCAATGTTTAATCTTTCTGCAAGTTGTTTTTGAGTTTGACATGCATGTTCATCCAATAATGCTTGTAATTGTTGGTCTTCAAACTTTTTTGGTTGACCTGGACGTTCTATGTCTTTCACATTGAAATCATCACTTTTAAAGCGTTTAAACCAACATTCACAAGTATCTTGACATGGAGCTTCCCGAAGTATATGATAACTTTTTCTTCAAAATAAAGTAATGAATTAAAACTTCCCGCAAATGCTCCTTTTTTGGCATGAAATTTGACATTTTTAAGCATAAAAATATCTATGATGTTAACATCTTCAGAAAATTTGACATATGAAGTTTTGAAGCTTGCTGTCAATACAACAAAATAGCATACATATCAAATCGCATATATATCAACATATGTGTAATTTCATCTATTAAAAAAATCCACATTATTAACCGGTACACCTAGTATTTCACCTATGAAGTCAGAGTAAGACCAGAGTAACATTCCCAAGCCCTAGGGACAGACTTGGGCTTCTTACCAGTAATGTCATTCAAAAAAGTATAATAAATAACCCAAGATTGTCCTTTAGCTTTACAGCCCCTCTGACCTTACAGTCAACTCATTAGGCCATTCTAATACTAGCTGGGCTCTCTGCACATGTCCCCAAATATGAGAGCCACCTGCAAAACCGTGGGATCTGTGCCAGGCCCTACCTCAGAGAATGGAGCACACATCACCTTCTTGTTATAAGTACTCATAGCACTTTGTTAGTTATCTTCCTAAAACTGAACCACTAGCATAATTTAATGTTTTAAGATTGAGAAAATTAAAAGTTGCAGAAAGTTTCAAAGAATAATATAAACCATCACCAGAATTTACCATTGTAATTAATTTTATGACTATTCTTTGATGTCTGCCTTCCCTGCTGAACTATAAGCTCTTTGGCGCAAGAATTGTATACCTTCACACTCCTACAACAGAGCATATGGAGCCATTGAATGACTCAAAAGGAGCCCAGGGTGGGCAATAGTGTCATGGAATGCAGTGCCCCCTACACCTAGTTGTATATTACAAAGGCAGGGCTCATAGGATGGTGGCCTTCCAACATACCAACTACTGACAATATGTTGGAGGGGACTGCAGCTAAGTAAAAGGATGTAGTGGCAGTGTCACAAACCTGGTTTGTCTCCATAGGTAGGAGGACATACCATGTCTTGGTCCCAAATACTGACACCCAAGTTGGCTGGAAGGCTTGAATTCTCCCATTAGATCATCTTTGGGTTATCGAGATACTAAGAAGTCAAGACCATTGAGGTTAGGGCATCTGGAGCTCACTCTGGACTTGCTTTTAAGGATGGGTAATGGGATTAGGGAGTTACATATGGGAGTTTTAGGAGAGAAGTTTCCTTTGAGGTAGCCTGAGGAAGCTGGCATATGGGATGGGAGAGAGTAGCAAAAATAGAATAGGCTTGGGGTTTGAGGGCCTTCTTTTTCACTAACCACTAAGGCATATGCTCCCAAAGGGTCCCAACCACTTGCTTTTGGAAGGCTGGTTAAAAGAAGTTGGACCCAGAGGAGATATTAGGAGCAATGGGCTGCAAATTTGTGGTTAATGATGACTCTTTCAGCAGCTCTGAGGCCTCAAGGAGCCAGTGGGGTAAATTTGAGCTGTGGGACCTGGCCTACAGGGCCAGCCACTAATGTGCAGGATATGAAGCAAATCCCACTGGGTCCTGAAAGGTGGTCCAAAGCAGCAGCAAGTGCAGGGTTACAGTAGAATAGACTGGAAAAAGATATGGCAGAAGGACAGCACTCAGTTTGGGGGAGAATGGAAAGAGACAGAGGGATGCTGATGTCTGACAGCCAGTCCCCAGTTCCCATTAGTGGGTTTGTGGGTCAGAGAGCTTTCTTAGCATCAGCTAGCAGAACCTCTTCTTCACTCTTATATAAAGAAGAATCCTTAACTATATAGATTGGATCTTAGTTTTGAATCTATGTAGCCTTGTGAACACTGTTTCTCTCTGAGTTCACATTCCTTGCATTTACAATGTAGATGATATCTGCCTCTCAGATTTTTTTCAAGAACTAATGCAATTGATATGAAAGCTTTTTAGTGGGCTCTAACCCATTCTACATATGAGATGATGATGATACATTTTGTCTGCTGCTGCCCCCAAACTCCAGCCATGAAGTCTCTGGCAACACAGGGTCTATGCTTAGCCATACTAGCAGGTGGGTGTTCTACTGACCTTGCCTCAAGAGGTGGAGGATAAACTGGACTGAAACTCGAATAGCTCTCCAAGCCAGTAGTTTGCAGACTTTACTGTGCAATAAAATCAGCTGGAAAACTTGTTAAAACTCAGATTTGTGGGCCCTATCCCTCAGTTTCCAATTCAGTAGATTTGAGATGTGGTCCAATAATTTGCATTTCTAACAAGTTCCCAGGTGATGGTGATGCTGTTGTCCTGGGGAATCATACTTTGGGGAACCACTTCTTCATTTTTAAAATCTTTATTGTTGAGAGTATTACAGATGTCCCTCTTTTCCCCCCCATTACACCCCTCCCTCCACCCAGTTCCCTCCCTACCCCAGCCCCAGATATTCACCACCCTACTATCTATGTCCATAGGTAAGATCTTTGGTTAATCTATTCCCACTGGACCCACCCCTTCCTTCTGAGATTCGTCACTCTGTTCCATGTTTCCATGCCTCTGATTCTTTTATTCAACAGTTTATTTTGTTCATTAGATTTCTTTTTTGTTTATTTAGATTTTTAGATTCAATTGTTGATAGATATGTATTTTGCCATTTTATTGTTCATATTTTTATCCCTTCTTCTCCCACTCCCCCTCCCCTTCCTCTCCCCTCCCCTCCTCCTCCTTCTTCTTCATCTTTGTCGTCTTCATCTTCTTCTTCCTTCTCCTCCTCCTCCTCTTCCTCTTCCTCTTCCTCTTCCTCTTCCTCTTCCTCTTCCTCTTCTTAAAGAATACCCTTCAGCCCAACCAGCATGGCTCTGTGGTTGAGTGTTAGCCTATGAACCAGGAGGTCAGAATTCGATTCCCGGTCTGGGCACCTGCCTGGGTTGCGGGCTCGATCCCCAGTAGGGGGCGTGCAGGAGGCAGCCCATCAGTGGTTCTCTCTCACCATTGATGTTTCTCTCTCTCTCTCCCTCTCCCTTCTGCTCTGAAATCAATATATATATGAATACCCTTCAACATTTCATGTAATACTGGTTTGGCAATGATGAACTCCTCTTTTTCTTGTCTGTGAAGCTCTTTATCTGACCTTCAATTCTAAATGATAGCTTTGCTGGGTAGAGTAATCTTGGCTGTAGGTCCTTGCTATTCATCATGTTGAATATTTCTTGCCACTCCCTTCAGGCCTACAAAGTTTCTGTTGAGAAATCAGCTGACAGTCATATAGGTGTTCCCTGGTAGGTAAACTAACTGCTTTTCTCTTGCTGATTTTAAGATTTTCTCTTTGTCTTTAACCCTTGGCATTTCAATTATGTTGTGTCTTTGGATTCCTCTTCTTTGGGACTCTCTGCACTATCTGGACTTTTAAGTCTATTTCTTTCAGCAGGTAGGGGAAGTTTTCTGTGACTATTTCTTCATATACGTTTTCAACTAGAGCCCCAATGCACAAAATTCGCAGCCGCGGATTCGTCCGGAAGGTCATCTGGAAGGTCATCCAGATGGTCGTTCCGCTGTTTGGGCGTTCGGTCAATTTGCATATTATGCTTTTATTATTATAGATATCTTGCTCTCTATCTTCTCCTTCTGGCACCCCCATAATTCGAATGTTGGTATGCATGAAGTTGTCCCAGAGACTGCTTACAATATCTTCACATTATTAAAAAATAATTCTTTATTGTTGAAAATATTACATATGTCCCTCCTTTTCCCCCCATTAACCCCCTACAGCCCACATGCAACCCCACTCCAGGCCTTTACCACCCTATTATCTGTGTCCATGCATATACTAGTTGTGCCAGTTAATAATGTGGATTTTTTTAATAGATGAAGTTACACATATGTTGATATATATGCGATTTGATATGTATGCTATTTTGTTGTATTGACAGCAAGCTTCAAAACTTCATATGTCAAATTTTCTGAAGATGTTATCATCATAGATATTTTTATGCTTAAAAATGTCAAATTTCATGCCAAAAAAGGAGCATTTGCGGGAAGTTTTAATTCATTACTTTATTTTGAAGAAAAAGTTATCATATACTTCGGGAAGCTCCATGTCAAGATACTTGTGAATGTTGGTTTAAACGCTTTAAAAGTGATGATTTCAATGTGAAAGACATAGAACGTCCAGGTCAACCAAAAAAGTTTGAAGACCAACAATTACAAGCATTATTGGATGAACATGCATGTCAAACTCAAAAACAACTTGCAGAAAGATTAAACATTGCTCAGCAAACAATTTCCAATCGTTTACAAGCAATGGGAAAGGTTTTAAAGAAAGGAAAATGGGTGCCACATCAACTGAACGAAAGACAAATAGAAAACCAAAAAGTCAGCTGTAAAATGTTGCTTCAACAGCGTGAATGAAAGTCTTTTTTGCATCAAATTGTGACTGGCAATGAAAAGTGGATTTATTTTGAGAATCCCCAAAGCACAAAATCATGGGTTGATCCAGGTCAACCATCAACATCGACTGCAAGGCCAAATGGCTTCAGAAAGAAGACAATGCTCTGCATTTGGTGGGATCGGGAAGGTGTGGTGTATTATGAGCTTCTAAAATCAGGTGAAACCGTTAATACTGATTGCTACCAACAACAAATAATCAATTTGAACCACACTTTGATCGTGAAATGACCAGAATGTGCCAGAAGACACGGCCAAGTAATTTTGCTTCATGATGACGCACCATCACACACTTCAAAATCAGTTAAAGACACATTAAAAGATCTTGCCTGGGAAGTATTAACCCACCCGCTGTATTCACCAGACCTTGCTCCTTCAGATTACCACTTGTTCCAATCGATGGCACATGCGCTTTCTGAGCAGCACTTCAAAACATACAAAGAAGTGGAAAATTGGGTCTCTGAATGGTTTGCCTCAAAACAAGAAAAGTTCTATTGTGACGGTATCCACAAATTACCTGAAAGATGGGGGAAATGTGTAGCTAGCGATGGACTTACTTTGAATAAAGTACTTTTGATGTTTCTCTTGAAATTATCGTGTTTTCTTTGATTATAAAATCCACCATTATTAGCCGGTACACCTAGTATGCATACAAGGTTTTTGGTTGGTTACCTCCCTCCCACCCACTATCCCCCACCTTACAAGATTCCATACTCTGTTCCATGCTTCCTTGTCTCTGGATCCATTCCATTCATCAGTTTATTTTGTTACTTAGATTCTACATATGAGTGAGATTATGTGATACTTGTCTTTCTCTGACTGACTTATTTCACTTAGCATGACACTCTCCAGATCCCTCCATGTGGTCTCAAAGGGTAAGAGATTCTTCTTTTTTACTGCCGCATAGTACTCCATATATAAATTTACATCAGGTTTTTTATCCACTCATCCACTGATGGGTACTTGAGCTGTTTCCAGATCTTAGTTATTGTTAATTGTGCTGCTGTGAACATAGAGGTACATACGTTTTTTCTGATTGGTGCTTTGGCTTTCTTAGGATATATACCTAGAAGTGGGATCCCTGAGTAAAATGGAAGTTCCATATTTAATTTTTTGAGAAAACTTCATACTGTTTTCCATAATGGCTGCATCACTATGCATTCCCACCAGCAGTGTACTAGGGTTCCCTTTTCTTCACATTTTAAAAAATATATTTTATTGATTTTTTACAGAGAGGAAGGCAGAGGGATAGAGAGTTAGAAACATCAATCAGCTGCCTCCTGCACACTCCCCACTGGGTATGTGCCCACAACCAAGGTACATGCCCTGGATTGGAATTGAACCTGGGACCCTTCAGTCCGCAGGCTGACGCTCTATCCACTGAGCCAAACCAGCTAGGGCTTTTCTCCACATTTTCGACAGCACTTTTCATTTGTTAATTTGTTAACGGTAGCCATTCTGACAGATATGAGGTGATACCTCATTGTCATTTTAATTTGCATCTTTCTGATGATCAGTGACTTTGAGCATTTTTTCATATGTCTCTTGGCCATTTATATATCCACTTTGGAGAAGTGTCTATTTAGGTCCTTTGCCCGTTTTTTTTTTTTTTTTTTTAATATTTTATTGATTTTTTACAGAGAGGAAGGAAGAGGGATAGATAGTCAGAAACATCGATGAGAGAGAAACATCGATCAGCTGCCTCTTGCACACCTCCTACTGGGGATGTGCCCGCAACCAAGTTACATGCACTTGACCGGAATCTAACCTGGGACCCTTCAGTCTGCAGGCTGACGCTCTATCCACTGAGCCAAACCGGTTTTGGCTGCCCGTTTTTTAATTGGATTGTTTATCTTCCTTTTGTTAAGTTGTATGTGTTAGTTATATATTTTGGATATTAACCTTTTATCAGATGTATCATTGCCAAATATGTTTTCCCATACAGTGGGTACCCTTTTGATTTTGTTGATGGTTTATTTTGCTGTGCAGAAGCTTTTTTTAAAAATAAATCTTTATTGTTCAGATTATTACAGGTGTTTCTCTTTTTTTCCCCCCATAGCTCCCCTCCACCTGATTCCCCACCCCACCCCATGCCCTTACCCCCCGCCACTGTCTTCATCCATAGGTGTAAGATTTTTGTCCAGTCTCTTCCTGCACCCCTCACACCCCCTTCCCCCTGAGAATTGTCAGTCCACTCCCTTTCTATGTCCCTGATTCTATTATATTCACCAGTCCATTCTGTTCTTCAGATTTTTTATTCACTTGATTTTTAGATTCACTTGTTGGTAGGTATGTATTTGATGTCATTTTGTTGTTCATAATTTTTATCTTTACCTTTTTCTTCTTCTTCCTCTTCTTAAAGAATACCCTTCAGCATTTCATGTAATCCTGGTTTGGTGGTGAGGAACTCCTTTAGCTTTTTCTTGTCTGTGAAGCTCTTTATCTGACCTTCAACTCTGAATGATAGCTTTGCTGGGTAATCTTAGTTGTAGGTTCTTGCTGTTCATACTTTGAATATTTCTTGCCACTCCCTTCTGGCCTGCATAGTTTCTGTTGAGAAATCAGCTGACAGTCGTATGGGTACTCCCTTGTAGGTAACTAAACGTTTTTCTCTTGCTGCTTTCAAGACTCTCTCTTTTTCTTTTGCCCTTGGCATTTTAATTATGATGTGTCTTGGTGTGGTCCTCTTTGGATTCCTCTTGTATGGGGTTCTGTGTGCTTCCCGGACTTATAAGTCTATTTCTTTCACCAGATAGGGAAAATTTTCTGTCATTATTTCTTCTAATAGGTTTTCAATATTTTGCTCTCTCCCTTCTTCTGGCACCCCCAAAATTTGGATGTTGGTGCACTTAAAGTTGTCCCAGAGGCTCCTTACACTATCTTCACATTTTTGGATTCTTTTTTCTTTTTGTTTTTCTGGTTGGGTGTTTTTTGTTTCCTCATATTTCAGATCTTTGGTTTGATTCTTGGGGTCTTTTGATCTACAGTTGAATTTCTGTATATTCTTTATTTCAGACAGTGTATGCTTAATTTCTGACTGGTCCTTTTCCATATTTTTGGCATTCTCATTAAGGTCCTTGAAGGTCTCACTAAGCTCCTCGGAGGTCTCATCAAGTTTCTCGACGGTTTTTAGAAGATTCTTGAGTAACCTTATAAATGTGGTTCTGAACTCTATGTCGTCCAGTAGTTTGCTTTCCTCCATTTCTTTCATTCGTGACATGTTTCTTTGTCTCTGCATTTTGCTGCTTCCCTGTGTTGATGGAGTGGCTTTGTGTGGTAGGTGACCTATAGGGGCCAGTAGCTCAGCCTCCCCAATCACCTGAGGTGGACGCTCTTGGTACACCCCTTTGTGGGCTGAGTGCCAAGTCTTGGTGTAGTTAAGCCTTGATTGTTGCTGGCACACTGGGAGGAACTGACCTCCAGGCCAATTGGCTGTGAGGACCTGCTGTGTCTATAATGGAAGAACTGCTGCGCTGGAGACACGCTTATGGTGCAGGACTTGTTTCAGTGGGGCTTTGGTGCTCACTGAGTCTGTCTCTTGAATGTGTCACTTATGGATGTGAGGAGTTGAAATCTGGTGTCTCACACTGACCACTAGGTACACTGGCTTCTGGATCTCCAATGGGGTGCAGGTCAGCTACTGTCTGAGGCCACCCAGCAGGCGCTACAGCGAGAACAACAGTTTTTCTCCTCTTTGCTTGGGGTTTGGAGGTTTTGGAGCTGTCTGACCCGGGCTGCAAGTTTGCTAGGTTAAGCTGCGATAGGGCAGGCCATTCATATGCTAAAGCCGCTGCTTGGAGCTTGGGTGGGTTTGTAGGTTGTGCAGGGTGGGGTCTCAGGGCGTCACTAGGCTAGGGTGTGGCAAACAGCGATGGCTGCCAGTAAGCCGGCTCTGTGTCTCCAACTGCATCCCCGTGTCCCATGCCCAAGTGCAGTAAACAATTATTCCTGCGCACAGCCCTGCAAGCAAGCCACCCTCACTTTCCGACCCGATGGCAGACAGTCCAGCTTCTCCCTGTAGGAGTTTGGGTCTCCCGCATCTCCCCAGAAACTGGAGTTCGGAGTAATCGGGAGCTTGTCTCCCTTCGGGTTGAAAAAAGCAGCACTCCCAGTCCCCTGCCGCCAGCCCGATAGGTGCGCCTGTGTACCTCAGCTTTTCAGCGCTTGTGTACATCTCAATGCTCTTTTCTTCTAGTTTAAGAACTTCCACTCAGCCAGCTTTCCCATGGTTCTGGGTGATAGACTTTTTGTCTTTTAGTTGTAATTTTGAAATTGTTGTGCGAGGCAGCAGTTTAGGTGTTTACCTATGCCGCCATCTTGGATCCTCTCTCTGCAGAAGCTTTTTATTTTGATGTAGTCCCATTTGTTTATTTTCTCCTTCATGTCCTTTGCCTTAGGAGATGTATCTATAAACATATTGCTATGAGAGATGTCTGAGATTTTGCTGCTTATGGTTTCTTCTAGGATTTTTCTGGTTTCCCAACTTATGTTTAAGTCTTTTATCCATTTTGAGTTTATTATTGTGTATGGTATAAGTTGGTGGTCTAGCTTCATTTTTTTTTTTTGTATGTATCAGTCCAATCTTCCCAACACCATTTACTATTGAAGAGACTCTCTTGACTCCATTGTATGCTCTTGACTCCTTTGTCAAGTATTAATTGAGCATAATGGCTTGGGTCGATTTCTGGGTTCTATATTCTGTTCCATTGGTCTAAATGCCCGTTCTTGTGCCAGTACCAGGCTGTTTTGATTATGGTGGCTTTGTAGTATAACTTGAAATCTGGTATTGTGATTCCTCCAACTTTGTTCTTTCTCAAGATTGTTGCAGCTATTTGGGGTCTTCTTTGGTTGCATATAAATTTTTGGAGTATTTGTTCTAGATCTGTGAAATATGCTGTTGGTATTTTAATAGGGATCGCATTGAATCTGTAGATTGCCTTGGGTAGTATGGACATTTTAATGATATTGATTCTACCAATCTATGAACACGGTATATTCTTCCATTTGTTTATATATTCTTCTATTTCTTTTTTCAACGTTGTATAGTGTTCTGAGGACATTTCTTTGCCACCTTTGTAAAGTTTATTCCTAGGTATCTTAATTTTTTTATTGCAATGGTAAAGGGGTTGATTGTTTAGTTTTTCTTTTTGTGAGGTCATTATCGGTGTATAAAAAAGCCATTGATTTTTGGGTGTTGATTTTGTATTCTGCAACTTTGCCAAACTCATTTTTAAATCTAGTATTTTTTCTTTTTTTGGTGGAGTCTTTAGGGTTTTCTATGTATAACATCATGTCTTCTGTGAATAATGAGAGTTTTACTTCCTCCTTTCCAATTTGGACGCTTTTTATTTCTTCTTGTCTGATCGCTGTGGCTAGGAATTCCAGTATTATGTTGAATAAGAGTGGTGAAAGTGGACATCCTTGTCTTGTTTCTGTTCTTAGGGGAAATGGTTTTAGTTTTTGCCCATTGAGTATGATTTTCACTGTAGGTTTGTCATATATGACCTTTATCACGTTGAGATATGCTCCCTGTATTCCCACTTTGCTGAGAGTTTTTACCAAAAATGGGTGTTGGAGCCCTGGCAGGTTTGCCTTGGTGGATGGAGAGTTAGCCTGCAGACTGAAGAGCACATGTCCAGGTTGTGGGCTTGATCCCCAGCAGGGGGCGTGCAGGCGGCAGCCATTCAATGATTCTCTATCATTGGTGTTTCTATCTCTCCATTCCTCTCTCTGAAATATATATTTTAAAATATATTAAAATATATTTAAAAACATATATATTTTAAAAATGGGTGTTGGATTTTGTCGAATGCTTTTTCTGCATCTATTGATATGATCATGTGATTTTTGTCTTTCAGTTTGTTTATTTGATGTATCATGTTTATTGATTTGCAAATATTGTACCAGCCTTGCATACCTGGAGTAAATCCCACTTGGTCGTTATGTATGATCTTTTTAATATATTGCTGGATCTGATTTGCTAATATTTTGTTGAGGATTTTAGCATCTATGTTCATCAAGCATATTGCCTTGTAATTCTCTTTCTTTATAGTGTCTTTATCTGGTTTTGGAATTAGGATATTGCTGGCTTCATAAAAAAGAGCTTGGAAGTGTTCCTTTCTCTTGAATTTTTTTGAATCATTTGAGGAGGATAGGTGATAGTTCTTTGAATGTTTTGTAAAACTTCCCTGTGAAACCATCCAGACCCCAGCTTTTGTTTGCTGGGAGTTTTTTTTATTACTGCTTCAAATTCATCAGTAGTTATCATCCTAGTCAGGATTTCTGATTCTTCCTGATTCAGTTTTGGGAGATTGTATTTTTCTAGGAATTTGTCCATTTCATCCACATTTTCCAGCTTGTTGGCATATAGTTATTCATAGTATTTGCTTCAAATCCTTTGTATTTCTGTGGTGTTAGTGGTTATTTCTCTCCTTCATTTCTGATTTTTTTTTTTATTTGGGTCTTCTCTCTCTGTTTCTTGATGAATCTGGCTAATGGTTCATCAATTTTGTTTATCCTTTGAAAAACCCAGCTCTTGGGTTTTATTGATTTTTTTGCATTGTTTATTTAGTCTCTATGCCATTTATTACTACTCTAATCTTTATTATTTCCTTCCTTATACTTACACTGGGCTTTTCTTATTGTTCTCTTTCTAGTTCTTTAAGATGTAGAATGAAATAGTTTATTGTTTATTTTTCTTGTTTGTTGACATAGGCCTGTAGTTTTATGAACTTCCCTCTGAGGACTGCTTTTGCTGTGTCCTAGAGATTTGGGGTTGTTGTGTGTTCATTTTCATTTGTTTCCAGGAAGTTTTTTATTTTTATCTTGATCTTGTTGGTAACCCATTCATTGTTTAATAACATGCTATTTAGCCTCCATGTGTTTGAATGTTTTTGGGTGTTTTTACTGTAGTTAATTTTTAACTTAATTCCAATGTGATTTGAAAATGATGCTTGATATGATTTCAATCTTTTTGAACTTGTAGAGACTTGTTTTGTGTCTTAACATGTGGTCTATCTTTGTGAATGATCCATGTGCACTTGAGAAGAATGTATGTTCTGCAGCTTTGGGGTGAAGTGTTCTATAAATGTCAATTAAATCCATCTGATTCAGTGTGTCCTTTAGAGTCTCTGTTTCCTTGTTAAGTTTTTGTCTGGAAGATCTATCCAGTGAAATTAGCGGGGTGTTAAATCCCCTATGACTGTATTGCTGTTGATCTCTCCCTTAAAGTCCTCTAGATGTTGTTTTTTATATTTAGGTGTTCTTATATTGGGTGTATATATGTTTACCAGGGTTATATCCTCTTGTCAGATTGATCCCTGTAGTATTATGCAGTGATCTTTGTTGTCTCTTGTGATAGCCTTCATTTTGAATTCTATTTTGTTGGATATGAGTATTGCTACTCCAGCTTTTTTTCTTTTCCATTTGCATGGAATGGATTTGTTTTTCTATCCCTTCACTCTCATCCTGTGTGTGTCTTTTGTGAGGTGGGTCTCTTGTAGACAGCATATAGTTGGGTCATGTTTTTGTATCCATTCAGCTACCCTATGTCTTTTTATGGGAGCATTTAATCCATTTACATTTAAGGTTATTATTGATAGGAACTTATTTATTGCCATTTTAATTCTGTATGCCTAGGTTTCTCTCTCTATTCTTCTCATTACAGAAGTCCCTTTAGCATTTATGGTAATGCCGGATTGGTGGTGATGTACTCTTTTAGCCTTTTTTTGGGGGGGGGGGGGATGGGGGAGTCTGGGAAGTTTGACCAACTATTTTTGAATGATAGCCTTGCTCAATATAGTAATCTTGTGGCCTGTATTGTTTCTGATGAGAAATCAGGTGTCAGCCTTATGAGAACTCCTTTGTACGTAACAGTTTGCTTTTCTCTTGCTGCCTTTAAGATTCTCTCTTTGTCCTTAATTTTTGGCATTTTAATTATGATGTGTCTGTGTGTGGGTCTATTTGGGTTCTTCTTTCATGGAGTTCTTTGTTCTCCTGAACTTGTGTGACTTTTTCCTTTACCAGGTTAGGGAAGTTTCTGCCATTATTTCTTCAAACATGTTCTCTATCCCTTCCTCCCTTTCTGCCTCTTCTGGCACACCTACTCTATGGAAAAGCAGCTGCTAACAGCTTGGGTGGGGCTGCAAATTGGATGGGGCAGGGTCTCAGGGAATCACCAGGGTGGAGTGAACAGTGTGAGCTAGGCTGAGGGAAACTCAGATATGCTGCCAGTCAACTCTGTGACAGCACAGGTCCCCTATGAGGACCCCTATCTGGGAGAAAGCTGCCCCCAAGTTCCTGCCCTGATGTCAGACAATCCAGTTCCTCCCCATATGTCCCTGGGTCCCCCAAAGCCTCCTGGTCCTGGAGCTCAGAGGGATCAAGTCCTAGTAAGTTCATGCACCAGCCCTTTAAAAGGAACACACGGGTCCCAACAGCCTCCAATGTACTCAGCCTCAATCCCCGCTAGTTTTTCCAGCCCAAAGTTAGGGGACTTCTCTGAAACCCAGGGCTGGGGGTCTGGTGTAGGGTTGGGACCTCTTGTTCCTCATGCGTGGCCTCTGCAGAGATGATCTCCCTCCCAATTAAAAAGAAGCACATATGGGTATCAGATCAGCCTGTTTTGCGCCTCCACCCCTCCTACCAGTTTTAAAGTGCTTTCTTCTGTACTTCTGTAGTTGTAGGACTTCCATTCAGCCTGGTACCATCTTGGTTCTGGGGAACCACTTTAAACTGAAGGTTCATGTTTTCTTCATCTGGCAGGCTCAAGGATGGCCTCCATTGCCCTCTTCTGGCCAAACTATAAACTTACTTCAGGTTTCCAGAGCAAGAGGAAAGTACAAATTATGGATTGGAAGGAAATACTTGTCTGAAACCAAACCAGCCTAAAAACAGCAATCATAATTGTTTGTCGTTTTAGAGTATACTTTAAAAAGTATTCACAAGAATTATTTGATCTTTGCAACAATCCTGTGAAATAGGCAACACTGGCATTTTCATTTTACAAATGAGGAAAACAAGCCTATTGTCAGGAGAGTAATGAGAGACTTCCTGGCAAAGGGGGCTTGTTAAAAGTAGGATTTATTCACAATCCATTTGGGAAAAGTACAGGTTAGTTTTCATGAAGGCCAAAGATAAGGGAGTGCAGAATAGGATGATGAACAGATGATTCATATGTAAGGGAGCTACTTGATTCCAACAGCCTGGGAAAAATGGCTGGATCCTTTCTCCAGCTGTGCTATGTGGGCTAACCCTTAGTCCTAGGCACCCAACATCTCAGTTTCCTATTTCAGTAGTCAGACTTGAATGTCCATGGAATCATCTAGGGAGCTTGTTACAGGTGAAGGTCCTTGAATCCCACCTCCAAGGTTCTGTTTCAGTAGGTTCAGAGCAGGACCTGGGGATCTGCACTTTAATACATACCCTCTGCCTTTTGGAACTTTGGGAACTCCTAGTCCATGCAAAATGTTCTCTTAGCACACCACCAGCAGCAAAGAATTATTATTTGCCTGGGATGGTATTCCCTTCTAGCCCCTCTCTGCTTCCCTCACCCATAAATCCCACTGGGTTATGATAATTAAGATTCAGTCCTCAACTCTTTGATGTACTCTCTCCAAACCTCCGTTTTCTTATCTATAAAATAAAATAATACCTACCTTACTGGGCTTGAGTGAGGGTTAAATGAGAAAATATGTCCTATATATAGTTCATGTAAAAAGTGTGCAATAAACATGAGTTCATGGATCTTGCCTTCTGATTCCTAGCTCCTCAAAAAGTATAGTGGCTAAGCTGGCATGTTCTGGATTTCCACAGGTTTTTAAGGAATGGTCTTGAGCAGGACCAGGGATAATCAAGGTGATGTCTGCCCCCAGACTCATTCCCCTGTGGAAGGATTTTAAATACCTCATAAGTGACATACTTAAAAGCAAGGTAATGTATATGTAGGACATAAACGTTATTGGCCTCTGTCTATCTTAATAGTTATGAGCACTTCTGAGAGCATAGATTCGTGGAAGCAGGCAGAGGAGACCATAAAGACAATTGTCACCTTAGGAGGAAGTGGACCATCAATTTCCAAATGAGTCTAGGGACCTTTTGGAAAGACACTTTTTTTAAATCCTCACCTGAGGGGGGGAGGGAGAGAGAGAGAGAGAGACAGAGAGAGAGAGAGAGAGAGAGAGAAGCGATGTGAGAGAGAAACATCAATCAGTTGCCTTGTGTATGCACCCCAACTGGAAATCAAACCTGCAACCTAGTATGTGCTCTGTTGCTGTTAATACTCCCCAAGGGTATTTTTTCATTGACTTTTTAGAAAGAGTGGAAGGGAGGGAGGAAGGGAGAGAGAGAGAAAACTTGATGTGAGAGAGACACATTAATTGGTTGCCTCCTGCACATACACCAAACAGGGCCCGGAATCCAACCCCTCAGTGCATGGGACAACACTTTAACAACTGAGTCACACCAGCCAGGGCTTGCAAGGACATTTTGATAGTGGAAGGTGAACACTTTGGAGGTTTGTCAGAGGAACTAGCCCTCTGGGAAAAGAGATTTTTCTAAAAAAGAAAGGAGCCCTAACTGTTTTGGCTCAGTGGC
Source organism: Plecotus auritus (assembly GCF_963455305.1). Classification (NCBI taxonomy): domain Eukaryota; kingdom Metazoa; phylum Chordata; class Mammalia; order Chiroptera; family Vespertilionidae; genus Plecotus; species Plecotus auritus. The sequence continues at coordinate 34,777,732 of NC_137785.1, read as the reverse complement.
TGGGGTACCTACTTACGGACTGAAGGGTCTTGGGTTCGATTCTGGTAAAGGGCACATACAATTCAATTCAGTTTAGTTCAGGACATGTGTGGGAGGCAACCAATCGATGTGTCTCTCTCACATCAATGTTTCTCTCTGTCTACCCCCCTCCCTCCCACTCTCTCTAAAAATCAATGGAAAAATTATCCTCAGGTGAGGATTAACAACAAAATAATAATCCTATATAATAAAAGGCTAATATGCAAATTGACCGAATGGTGGAACTACCGGTTGCAAAGATGTGTACTGACCATCAGGGGGCAGACGCTCAATGCAGGAGCTGTCCCCTGGTGGTCAGTGCACTCCCACAGCAGGAGCATCACTCAGCCAGAAGCCCTGAGCTGGGCTCATAGCTGGCAAGCGCAGTGGCAGTGGAGGGAGCCTCTTCCACCTCCACGGCAGTCGGATATCCCCCGAGGGCTCCCGGACTGCGAGAGGGCGCAGGCTGGGCTGAGGGACTCCCCCCCAAGTGCACAAATTTCGTGCACCGGGCCTCTAGTAATAAATAAAAGAGAAAGGAGAAGGTACTAGAGAAAACATTTGCTAAACTCAGTTTTACTAAAGTTGACTCTGTGTATAAGGATCCCAATTTCATGTTGAATAGCACATGCTCTGTCACTGTGGGATAATATATTTTGTATATATCATCATCCTTTGTCAAATTTAAAGGCCAGGTAGGGTGTCCTAGAAATCTTATTTAGTGCACTTCTAAGCCTTAGTAACTTAAAGCTGCACTGCCTTTTGGGACACTGTTACATTGTATGTGGGTATATGGCAGTGCTCTTTCCTAATTAATGTGTTAAATGTGTCTTTCATGGCATATGTACCTTTTAGATAGAAGGGAGAATGTTAGAGGATAAATATAGTTAACTTCATATTGAGAAGAACATCAGTTTCCCCTGTGCTCATACCATAAAATTTGCCCATAGAGGCCCTATAGAGGTTTGGTTCTCTCATGTTGGGGGTTTTATTACATGCTTGTTAAGTGTAGGTGTCCACAAGTGATACGTTGTGCATGTGTGGGTGTAACACAAGTGATCCTTGAGGGTGTGGCATGACTTTTGGAACTGCTTCAATTGTAGCTTGAGTGAGAATATATTTAGTGCATTTGTGTCCTGCTCTCTTACTTTATTCCATGCCTCTCCCCAGCAAAATTTAGATGACCCAAAGAATGACGTAGTTGTGCTGAGTGACCGGTCTGAGATCCTATTCAAAGAGTCTCGCCATCCTCAAAATATGCCACTTATATGCTATTACTTCAGTGATGCCGACTTCTTTGCCTCTCTCTCATGGGTGACAAGCACAAAAGAAATACAGGTAAAACCGCCTACTCTTTCTTCTTTTTAGCCCATCCTACAGGGGCCTTGCCCATATAAGCCCTCACCCAGTGACCTGGAGAGCATGCGAGATTTTGCTCCCAGACATATGTCCTCATAATGGCTTAAATAAACTCTTATTTTTTTAAAAAAAGTGACCTGGATCAGGAATTCTCCCTCATACTTTCTCAAATTACAGTCTTCACATTAAATAGATTTTATGGTTTCCCTAAAGTAGGCCAAGGTCAAGGAAAGAATCCTATGCTTCCTGCTTCTACAACCACCATAACCAGGGGGTAAAATTACTCTAGAATCCTCTAATTCCTCCTTGGTATGAGATTAGGAAAAAACAGCTGAATATTCTGACCTTTCCTTTTCTACTGTAATTTCTAGGCACTTTCCATCTTATTCTCTTTTAGGCTGTAGTATGGATGAAGAGCAAAACCGAGGACATGGTTGAGAAGAGAACATTCTCCATGACTGAACGATTGCCACCCATCCAGTGTATGGTACACACAGGTTCCTTTCATATCCTTGTGGCCTACTGTGGTGACTTGCTTCTGCGGCTCTTTGGGGACCACTTTCGGTCATTCAAACCCCTTGGTATAGTGCCCTGCCGCTTTAACATCAACTGCCTCTGCTATGACCCAGAAATGAAGATGCTTCTGTCAGGTATCCTGGGGGCAGTGGTCACCTGGACCATTGAGCAAAGTGGCAGGGGCCTCCAAATCGCCCACATGGTTTCCATGCCTGGTGATGAACTTGTCCAGGACATCATATTGAATGGCCCCAATGGCTCCCTCCTAGCCCTGTGTGAGACTGTGGTGAGGGTACTTGAGCGCCAGGGCCAGAGTGAGCTAGGAGAAGTGAAGAGGTTCACTTCTACCACTAGTGGCTCATCTATCACCTGCTGCTTCACCTGTTTTGATCAGGGCTTTCTCTATGCTGGAAACAGGAATGGGTACATCCAGGTATGGAACCTCAGTCAGAGCTACTCTTTCCACAGTTTCAAGGCCCATTCCTCATCAGTGATATGTATCTGCAGCCGGCCAGAAGCCCACACCCTGCTAACAGCTGGTAAGGAAGGTTTCATTAAGGAGTGGAACCTTACTTCTGGGAATCTGCTGCGGCAACTAGAACTTGGCGAGGAATTGTATCGACTCCAATTTATTGATAACATTACTTTCTTCTGCCAAACTGCCCATACTTTCTCCTTGCGCCGTCTGCCCTGCTTCTATAGCCTCTTCAATGTTTGTGGCTCTGCTCCAGAGCAGGTTCGTCGGGTCCGCTGTGGTAATAACTGGTTCCGGATCCTATGCACTACTGAGGATGGCTTGTTACGCTTTGTGTCCCCAGTAACAGGGGATCTTCTGGTTCTCACCTGGCCCTTCTCAATCCTGGACCAGGCTGTGGATTGGGCCTATGACCCAGATAAAGAGGAGCTCTTTGTAGCAACAGGGGGCTCAGAGGTGCTGGTCTTTGACACAACCCGCTGCCCTTGCCCAGCCAAGTATCTTTTATGCACCTCACCAAATTCTCAGGACTCAGTACAATGTATGGCTTATGGGCATTTCCACCTGGGTCGGGGTCTAGAAGGACTAATGTTTTCTGGATACCAGAGTGGTATGATAAGAGTTCTTTCCCAGCACAGCTGTGCCCGAATAGAGAAATTCATGCACTTTGGGGCTGTATTGGCCCTCTCTACACTGCCTGGAGGGCTTTTAGGTGGTCGAGAAAACTCTTTGCTTTGTTCTTATGGAATGGATGACTATATACGCCTATCAGAAGCTGTGCTTAATGGGACCAGAGTACATCTGCGTCCTCTAGCTAGCATTCTCAGCAGCTGTCACCTAAAACACCTGATACTCTTGCCAAAGTCTGTGGGTGCCATCACAGAAACTAACTGCCTGCGTCTCTGGAAATTCCATGATTTTCTGCCCTCTGAGACACAGGCAAAGTTTATAGAGACATTGCCTCTGCACCAGTGTGCAATTACGTCCTTTGATGTATGCCTGACCTTGAGTCTTTTTGTCACAGGTAGTATTGATGGCTCTGTCCGAATATGGAACTTTCACGGTAGACTTGTAGCCATGCTGGACTCATCATTGCATTTTGGTCCACTCTGCTTTGCAAATGACCGGGGTGACCTGCTTGTGACTTTCAACCAGAGTCTTTATCTGGTATCCTGTTTAAAACTACTTCCTCCAACCCTGTTGGTTCGCCTTTCCTTTATGAGCATCACAGATGATGTGCTAGAAATCCCTAAGCCTTTCATACCAAGCTTTTTCTTCTCCTTTGAGACCATGTTTGTGCCCAAATATATCTACCTTGGACAAGGGCAACAAGTATTAGTGGGTCTGGAGAAACTTGTCAATAAGCGGGCCATTGCCTTTGACCATACTGTGCCACATGTCATAGAAGAAGATGAGCAAGGAAGCTCCATATTACTGTCTACCCCAAGACCTGGTTCCTTGAATAAGGAGGACACTGCTGTACGCTTGAGGAAACCTTATCCCCATTATGTGGTTCCTCCCCAACTACAGTTGACTGCCTGGGATGGACTCAACCCTTATCAGATACTGAAATGCTACTTTGGTTATGGGCGGAAATGGCCCTTTGCTCCTGATTGCTATATCCCTAACTCAGTGATTCGTGCCCGTCTTTGGCCAGAGGGCAGCCCAATATACCTACAGTGCAACCTGCATTCACCCATTCGGAAGTTGGAATGGGACAAGTCTCAACAATTCTTCTGGCACAGTAAGGTAAGACCTATACATGATATAAAAGAACAACCACAGGAAAAGGAAGATGAAGACTTCATAAAAAGGAGAATGTCCAAGGATATAACTTATAGTGTCCTTACAGACCCAACAAACCGTAGTTGGCTGGGAAAAAAGATGAATGAAGTAGCTATTAACAGCTTGATTGAGACAATCCTCAACATTATGATTTATGCTCCTCCTCCATTGAAGTACCAATACTGTGTTAGTGCACTAGGGCAAATCTTTGCTTCTTACCAAGTGTCTCCACCCCTGCGCTCTGAAACAGCCCATCGTCTGCTGGATGATACAACCAATTCTAATCCACTGATCCGAGAGCTAGCCTGGGAAGGGCTGAATCGTCTAGGAATTATCACTCATCTCTTTGCCATGGCTCTGGCCCAAGGGTTAATGGACAAGGACCAAAGAGTGAGGAATAAGGCACTGAGCCTCATGGCTGACACTGGAATTCACTCTAAGACTTCACTCTTAAACTTGATCCAGAATCGAGATACTTTCCAGGGGATGCAGTAAGTTCTTTGTGCCTTCCTCAATTCTTTACTAGCTTCTAATTTTCTTCTCTCCCTTCCCAGTTTTCCCCTTTCATTCTCTCACTATCTCTTCATCCCTGTTCCTTGGCTTTTCCTGTTCTTTTTCCTTGTTCACAATCTTTCCCCATTCCTAGACTATTTTGACAACCCTCTGACTCTTCAGTCCTTTTTCCATTTCTTCTATTCCTGCAGCCTCCCTACAGATCACTCCATTAATTGCCATTTATCTTCCTAGACATTTCCTTTCTTCTTGACCATCCTTTAACTTTACATACACCGTCTCTGTTGTCCACTTTGCTAAACCCCCTGCTTGTTCCACATTAGTTCTTTTTCATTTTCTCTTGCCCCTAATTCAGCATGCTCCTTCTCTTTTAACTTTCACAGGCAGGAAATGATTGGTGAAGAAAGCCTGGACAATCTGCTGGGGATGCGTGCCACAGATCTCCAAATTCTTCATACTCAAGTGGAGCAGCGATTAAATGAAAACCTGACCTTGTCACATGGAGATGAAAAGCCTTTTTTTTCTTTAGATGTCTCAAGGAGTCCTAAAACAATAACCATTCTCGATGAAACTGATGTAATTCCGGACGAATCTGAAGTTGTCATCAAGCCCAGCAAAGGCCACAGACGGGGCCGGGCAGGGGGAAGAAAGCATAGTATGTATGAGGTGATCCAGTTCATGCCTCAGAGTCCCCAAGAGGCAATGTAGTTTAGGGTTAAAGTGGGTCAAGAGGTATCAGATAGGACTAGAGATAAGTGGAAAGATCTTTTCACAGAGAACCTTCCTAGAAAGAATCCACCCAAACTCGGGAAGACTCCAAGGCCTGGGTGGGAACACTGGCCTCAGCCCCCTCTATTGCTATTTCTTTTATAGAAGTCCTCCTAGCTCATACTAGATATTGGAAAATATTTTATTTAAGCCTCCCATACTTTCTTATCTATATCTCCTGATTTTCTCTGCAGCCCAAAAGAAGTTGAAAGAGATTGGCACAGAGCCAAGTCCCTTAGAAGGTGAAAGTGATCAGAGTAAAGTTGCACCAATTGAGATGGAGGATACAGCCACCTATTCGAGTTCTCCAATTTATAGTTTACTAAAAATTTCTAAAGATGCTGAACAACAGCCTCCAGAGAAAGATGTCTCAAAGGATATTGCAATGACCCTGAGGATGCTAAGGAAAATACAAGACAAAAGAGGCAAGAAAACAGCTCAGAAATACATAAAGAGGCACAAAAAAAAGACAAAACAAGATGAAGTTATATTTGAGGAACCACTGTCTGATGTAAAGGAAGAACCAGTTGTGAAGAAGGTGCAAGACATAGGGCGGGGTGCCTTTGGAGCTCCTGGACACAGGGCTACCCCTGGAGATGGCTCATCCTGGCGAGATGATCTATGTCGTCTTATGACCCTGAGGATATCTGGTTCCCAAACAACAATGTTGGAATCTCTAAACACTGAGTTAGTAACCATGGCTCAGAAGGTGCTGGCAGATAAGCGCCCCAGCTGGGAGCTCTTTGAGAAGATCTGTCCCCTGCTGAAGAAAGAAAGTGAAGTTCTGCTTGAGGACCTTGACTGGGATGTAGCTTGGCCAGAGGAGAAACCAATTTTTATTCATGAAGGAGCAATTAGAGAGGACATGGTGAGCAGAGACACTAAAGAAATACCAGAGGGGCAGGGTCAAGTACAAAAGGAAGCAAGGGATATACAGGAATTACAGGAAATCCAGGTGATTCCCAAAAAGGGGAAGAAAAAGAAAGTTATTTTTTTAGAACCAGGTGACCTAATCAAGGGGAAACTAATACTGAAACAAGAAGATAAGAAATCCTCTAAGAAGCCCTCTGTGCAAAAGAGGAAAGTAGTTCAGAAGGAAATAAAAGTGGATAAAAAAGAGAAGAAAATGACCACAAGAGAGAGGGATGTGAGTCTGGAAGTGGGAGAGAAGGCCAAACTAGAGGAGAAAGTGGTTGAGCAAGAAGTAAGACCAGTTACAGATGAGAAGAAGCTGTCTTTGCAGGATTGGAAAAAATCCTGGGATGAGTGGAAACAGGCTCATGGTGATACAAGGATATCCTGGGATGAATGGAAGAAAGCTTGGGAAAGGGAGACTCTTGAGGAAGAGGAGAAACCACAAGAGGACAAAGAGAAGCTACCTATAGATGAGGAAAACCTGGCTGGGGAAGAGAGGAAGCTGGGATGGGATGAGGGGGCACATGTCTGGGAAACTATGTCAGACAGGTCCAGGGAGCAAAAGTTCAAGGATGAAGAGGAATTGACCCTGGAGATAGAATTGTCTCAGGAGTGGGAAAAAGAAGCAGAAGAAGGAGAAGAAGGAGAAGAAGGGGAAGAAGAAGGAGAAGAAGGAGAAAGAGGAGAAGAAGAAGAGCTGTTGACAGAAGAGCAGAGACAGATCCAGGAAGAATATAAACAGGCCCAGGTTGAGAGGAAACGAACCCGAGCTGAAAGAAAACGAGCCCAAGAAGAGAGGAAGCTGGCACAAGAAGAAGAGAAGCTGGCACAAGAAGAGGGAAAACTAGCTCAGGAAGAGAGGAAACTGGCCAGAGATCACGGGAAACTGATTCAGAGAGACAGGAAAATGGCCCAGGCAGAGAGGAAGTTTGTCCAGAAAGAGGAAAAACTGGCCCAAAGAGCAGTGTGGCTAAGCCAGGGAGCAGAGAAATTGGCCCAGAATAGGACGAAACTGGCCAAAAAATTGGAGAAACTGGCTGGCAAAGAAGAGAAAATAGCAAAGAAAGGAGGGAAGCTAGCTGAGGTTAAAGCAATATTGGTCCCTAAAATGGAGGAAGTGGTACAGAAGGAGCAAGATATGGCATGGCAGGAAAAGGAACTAGCCCAGGAATTGGAGGAGATGACATGGGAAGAGGAGGAACTGGCTTGGAAAGAAGAGCAACTAAATCAGGAAGAGGAGGAATTAGCTAAGGAAGAGGAGAGACTGGCTCAAGAGGAGAAGACACTGGCCTGGAAAGAGGATAAACTGGCTATGGAAGAGAAAAAACTGGTCCAGGAAGAAGAGCTGCTGATCCAGGAAGAGACTAAACTGGCTGAGGAAAAAGAATTTCTGCCTGAGGAAGAAGAAAGGCTTGCCCAGAAAAGGGAGCAGTTGATGGAGAATAAGGAAAAACTGGCCCAGGAAAGGGAAATTTTGATCCAGAACAAAGTGGAACTTGCAAATAAGAAGAAAATACTAGCCCAGAGGAAGAAGACTCTGGATCAGGAGAAGAAGAAGCTGGGTCAGGAGAAGGTAAGATTGATTCATAGGAAAGAGAACTGGCACCAGCTTAAAGAAAACCTTTCCGAGAACAAAAATAAACTACTGCAAGTAAAGGAGAAACTGGACATGTACAAGGAAAAATTGTTTCAGGTAGAGGAGACACTGGTGAAGGAAAAGGAGGAAATTTTCCAGAAGAGGGAGAAACTGGCTGACGTAGAGAAAAAACTGGCCCAAGTAGAGGAAAACCTGGCTGAGAAACAGCATAAGCTAACCCAGGACAAAATGAAATTCACTATGGAGAAGAGGGCAGTACTTCAAAAACTGAACCTGCTCAGTAAAGAAGATGATATTACTAAGAAAGAAAAGACATTGGGCATGGAAATGAAGAAACTGGCCCAGGAGAAGATGAGACTGGCTGAAGAAAAGGAAACTCTCTCAGAGGGAGAGATTCAAGAAACCTCAACACAGAGGAAACTGAATAAGAATGAACTAGAACTACTTAAAAGGAAATTGTCACTAGAGGAGAAGATACTGACATATGAAGATAGGATATTGGCCACAAAACAAAGTAACATTGCCAAAGAAAAATTAGAATTTGCCAGAGGAGAAAGAGTTTATGCCCAGGAAGAAAGGAAGCTAACCAAAGTAATAACGAAGCTGACTAAAGGAAACATTTCCAAGAAACTATCAAAAATGAGCAAAACAATCTTAAATGTATTTCAAAACCTTATCAAAAAAGAAAGGGTACTAACCCAGGAAGAAACACAGATGACACAGATAACAAGGTCATTCTTGGATCAGGAAAGAATTTTGAGCAAAGAACAAAAAGAACTTGATGCCAGAAAGTTGGATATTTCTGAGGAACAATCAGAGATGACCAAAGATGAGGAGAAACTGGCTAGGAAACAGAGAAAACTGGCCAAGGAAATGAGAAGAATGATAAAGAAAGAGCAAAAAATAACTGAGGAGGAAAACAGACTGTCCAGGCAACAGAGACATATCATGAAGGGAGAAGAGGAGTCAGGAACAACAGAAGAAGAAGAAGAAATGACATTTCTTAAACAAAAGCAAAGTAAGAAAAAAGCACTAAAGAGAGTTGAAATGCCACAGGAAAAATTTCCCAGTCAGGGGGATGAGGTAGAAAGTGAAGAGAGCTTTTCTGGAAAAATGGAAAGCCTGTTAGATGAAGTAGAGCGAGAGAGTTTGTCTGAGGAGGAGGAGGAGGAGAAGGAAGAGGATAATGAAAGGGAGAAGGAGAAGGAAGAGGATAATGAAAGGGAGGAGGAAGAAGAAGTGGAAGAGGAGGAGGAAGAAGAGGAGGAGGAGGAAGAAGAAGAGGAGGAGGAAGAAGAAGAGGAGGAGGAAGAAGAAGAGGAGGTGGAGGAAGAGAAGAAGATGGAGGACAAAAAAGAGGTGGAGGAAGAGGAGGAGAAGAAGAAGACAAAGAAAAAGAAGAAGAAGAAGGCAGCAGCAGTGGCAGCAGAGGAGGAGAAGGAAGAAGTGTTTGAGAAGGATGAAAGCATGATTAAGGAAGAGCTAGAAAGTTTGAGTGAGAAAGAAGAGGAAGAGGCGCGAAGTTCATTGGAAGAAGACATAGACAAGGAAAAAGAGATCTTTAAAGAAGAAAAATTATTTAAGTCACAAGAAAAAAGAGAAAAGGATCTAGAAAGAAGAGAAACAGTCCCTTCTATTAGAAAAAGAATCCCTGAGGTCAAAGGCAGGGATATAAACCTGGAAATTCCAAAGATCCCTTCCAAGAAACTGATCTCAATAGCTCTGGGGAGGGAAAAGACTATACCAGTGCCAGAGTCTAAGAAACAAATATCCTGGATAGATAAGGCCGCAGTACTTGAGACACCCAGGATATTCCCAGAGACAAAGTTTATGGATAAGCAATGCGAGCTATTGAAGAAATATCAGCCCATTCCTCTACAAGTTTTGGATACAGTTTTGGAGTCCCGAGAGCCAGATTTCAAGACCCCATATTTATCCCACATATTGAGGAAGAGCAAAAAAGAACAGAAACTCCAAGGCAAACCACTAGGGGATCGGTGGCAGTGGCTTTCGAAGCGTCATCCATCTCTGATGGGACAAACTAAGGTACAATTACCTGTGCCCCAAATCCCAGCTGAGGAAATATTTGCAGATGTAAGCCTCTCAGATATAGAGTGGATCCACCATGTCCTAGAACGGATAGAGGCAGGAAAACAGCTTTCCAGAGATAGTTTCCACAGATTGTGTCAGCTTGTCAAAGACCTTATCTCAAAGGGAACCTTAGAATGGATGCATCTAGCCAAACTTGAAGCTATCATTTACCGTCACAGGCAGGTTCTGGAATCACAAAGCACATGTATCTCAAAACCCAGTAAGAAGATCATGGGTCCTAAATACTTGAAAGTGATCCCTCCTATAAAAAGGAAGGAAAAGGAAAGCCATCTAAAACCGTTGGCTTTTTCCTCATTAGCTAACAAAAGGATTCCAGACCCAAAGGCTATAAATAGGCAACTTCTAGCAGAGCCTTATAGGAGTGCACGGGCAGAGCAGATATTCAGTGCCCTTAAGGAGATGGAGAGGCAACATGTTTATCCTGCTACAAGAGACATTGTCACAGGTGCCCATGCCTCTGTAGAAAAACAAATGCTAGCACTGATGTTTCAAAAGGACTTATGGGCTTTTAAGGATAAAGGCAGGTTTCCCAGATTGCCCAAGATGGAGAAGACAACACAGCCCAGCTCTAAAAAACAGGAAGAAATGCCTCTATGGGAGACATTTGTGGCACTCTACCATGTTTTACGGATGTTGCAGGAGCGATATGCAGAAGACAATGCTGCTTGGACAGAACAGTTCTACCACCTCATGGACCTGTACCAATTTAAGTCGCCCGGAATCCAGAGATTGCTACAAGAGCTGCTATTGAGAGAGGAACCCCAATCCCATAAGATCATCTACAAAGAGGCCCTAAAGGCCATGGAGCTGGTTCCCGGGGAGCGATTGTTCTACCACCTGTTTTGTGGTCGCTCTCACATCCCTAGAGGTCCTCTAGAGTTCCAGGAAGTGGTGTCTCTCTCAGGACAGAACAACGTGCATACCATGATTCCAATGGGCATTGCGCATTATGGCATTTTAGAACTTGCCTGGAAGAGCCTGCCCCAAGCTGATATTCACCTCACCAATGAATTGTCCCACATTGTGGCTCCTACCCCCTAATTTGGGACTGACTGGACATCAGGACTTTTCATTCCCACCTGGAGAAAGGTCTTGCTACCAGATCTAGACCTTTATTCCTAGGACCCATACAGAGGTAGGGCCAGGCCAAAGCCCTTTCCCTACCCAGCTCCAGAAGCCAGCTTCTATATGTGGAATAAAGATCAAGTTCTCATATCCTACAAGCTCTGTGATATGTCCCTTTTCTTCAAATGTTGCTTTTCCAGAAATGTAGCCATGGATACCAGATACTTACATACTCCAAAGAGTCGAGAAAACTTACCAGAAGCCCTGGCCAGTGATCAGTTAGTTGGGCATTGTCCCATTCACTGAAAGGTCAACAGTTTGATTTTTAGTCAGGGCACATGCCCAGATTTCAGGCTCCATCCCCAGAAGGGAGCATGCAGGAGGAAGCCGATCAATTTTTTCTCTTTCCCTCTCCCTTCCTCTCTCTCTAAAATCAATAATAATTTTAAAATATATATATTAAAAAAAAAAACAGAATCAAGTGGTGCTCACCCTCTGGAGGCCTTCAGACAGAAGAGTCTGTCCTTGTCCTCTTCCTTCTTGTCTCCCATCATCCTCACCTAAAGACTATATAGGAAGGAAAGCACCTGGCACAAAAATGAATGTAAATTTTACATTAATATGAGGCATTGATGTAATAGAAAAAATTGATTTTTGAATCAGAAAACCCAGCATTTTCCCCTTAGTTTTGGGGGTTAGACAGTGGAGGCAGGTTCTATTTCCCTGATCATAGCATGCTGATGACTTGAATCCAAAACAGCAGGTGTGTTAGATGTTGAGGAGACCCTCAGAGTAAAGGAAAGAGCTTCAACAAGTTGTAGCTAGTACTTCATTACTGGATGGCACTAAGGAAAAGGCCATTTGAGATTAAAGCAGAAAGAAAAGGAGGGAAGCCTTTTCTTTCCTCCTTTCATTTCCTTTTCCAATACCTGGACATAGGATTTGGGGAAGATGCTAGAATTTGGAAGATTAAGTGAAAGTTCACATAGCTCCCTCTCCTTGCCCTGTTGCCTAGGGACTTATAATCCTTTCCTCTAGCAATTAAGGAGACAAGAGTTAAGGGAAAGGGCTAGTAAAGTGGAGGAAGTTGTCACTGCCAGTAATCATGTTCCTTTCCTGATCTTCTCTCCCCACTATGGAGATTTTAGAACTGCCTCTTTCCAGTTAAGCTGAGTCTTCCAATAGCTTCTAGCAAGTAGCCCACCTGTGCCATTTGCTACTTCCATTTCACCTCTCTTCTTACTTTACTTCTTCCACCTGAGTTTGATTTTGTGGTGAAAGAGAACATTCTGAGAAGTTGGGTTCACCTTGGAGGCCAAGGGTAATGACAGCCCTAGGTATATAGTTGGGCTCTTCCATTCCAGACTACATATTAGGCCACATGGAGTATATGAGAGCTATGAGCATGTGGCAGGGAGCCTTAAAAGGAATGACTGACCTAACAGCTGGACAAGGCAGCAGAAGTAAGCATGGTCCAGCTGGCTCTGTATTCTCAACCTGAATTATTTCTCCTTTTTGGCCTCTATTTATTTGTCTGTGTCAAAAAGAGAATAGTGCACAAATTACAAACGTCAGGCATGAAACAGGGCATATCACTACAGGCCCTACAGACGTTAAAAGGATAAAGACTATGAGGAACAACTCTATGTCCACGAATTTGACAACATAGATCAGATGGATGAATTCACTGAAAGACCAGGAAAGGGAATAGCAATACCTATCTACTTTATTTTGCAGTGGGTCCTTTGTAAAAAATTAAATTAAATTAGTGAACCCTGGCTGGTATGGCTAAGTGGTTAGAGTGACAGTCCGCCCACCAAAGGGTCATGGGTTCAATTCCCAGCCAAGGGCATGCACCTGGGTTGTAGGTTCGATCCCCAGCCCTGGTCAGGGCACATGTGGGAAGCAATCAATTGATGTGTGCCTCTCACATCTCTCTCTCTCACTCACTCACTCACTCACTCACTCACTCACTCAATCACTCCTTCCTCCCATTCTCTCTAAAAATCAGTGGAAAAATATATTCTTAGATGAGGATTATAAAAAAACAGAAACAAAAACCCCACAGTGACAAAACAGTCTATTGTGGTTCTAGAGCAGGGGTGGGCAAACTTTTTGACTCGAGGGCCACAATGGGTTCTTAAGGATCCGGCCTGCGGGCCGTAGTTTGCCCAAGGCTGTTCTAGAGTCAGGAAGTCTAAGAAAGGCTCTTCAGAGTACTCAAAACCTGAGTACTGGCTGTGACAGCCTAGAAATCCCCATCTTTGTCAAAATGGCAGTGAGCAGGACTTGTTTGTATTTTTTTTTTATTATGAAAAATTTCAATCACAGAAGTTCAAGAGTATTATAATGAATCCCCAGATCACATCACCTAGATTTAATTATAAACATCTTGCAAAAATTGCTTCATTTTTTTCCTTTGATGAAATATTTTTAAAGATCCTAGATATCATCTTTCAACCCTAAATACTCTGATACTCTAAAAAAATAAAATTTTCTTACATGATGACTTTCACATCTAACAAAATAATTCCTTAATATCATCTAATACTCTATGCACAGTTTCCTGGTTTTCACCCCAAATGTTCTTTTACACTTAGTTTGAATCAGAATTCAAACAAGGTCTACATATTGATTGTTACACTTCCTAAGACATATTAAACATTTATATTCCCCTCTCCCCAGTTTTTTTCCACCATTAATTTGTTGAAGACTGATTCTCCATATTTTGGGTTTTTCTGATAGAATTTTGCAATCTGAGGTATGGATGTGCTTCAAGGGACCATGAAGCTTCTGAAATTAGATGAAAAAGAATTGTGTTAAGTACCCTTAACGCCCTCTGGGAAAAAGTCTGCAGCTTTCATGAGGTTCTTGAGGAAGTCCTTAACACAAACATGTTAAATCACCACTTAAGGAGAGCACAAAGACATCTATCTGGGCTTTAGCTCAGACATTGCCAGTAGATGAATGATCTTCAACCAGTAACTTCTCACTGGGCTCTAGATTTCTAATTTTTGAAAGGATGGTTATACTTCAGACCTCTCCAGGATATAAGAAATGGTTTCCAGCCCCCTATCCTTCTCCCAGAATGTGAGCTCTGGGTAATATATGAGACTTTCCCTACTGTACACAGCTACCAACTGCTTTGAATCAGGAAATAGGTAATAGGGAGTTGACCTTGGGTAAGACCTCAAGGGAGAAGGATCTTACATTTCTTGGGAGCATATTACATGCACCAACTAAGGTGAGTGAATAAAGACACTAGATTGAGATTGGGAAATGATCCTGACAGCACACAGAAATTCCTAGATGGCTTGGATCTGAGAACTGAGCCTGAGCACTCAAATGTTTAGAACAGGGAGACATAAAGGAGGTTGTAGTGATGCAGCTACAAGCCAAGTAACGCTAAAGATTGCCAGCAACCACTAGAAGCTAGTAGAGACACGTGGGAAAGTTCTCTCTCAGAGCCTCCAGAAGAACCAACCCTGCTAATACCATGATTTTGGACTTTTGGCATTCTGAATTGTGAACGAATAAATTTCTGTTGTTTTAAGCCCCCCGGTTTGTGATAGTTTGTTATGATAGCTCCAGGAGGCATTAAGTGTGCTCATTGCTACTGGACTGATTTTGCTCTGAGGCCCTTTCTGCAGTCACAGCTAGGACATATATGTATGTATATATACAGATATACACACAAACATATATGCATATATATGTATACACATAAACACACTTATATGCATACATATACATATTTTAGAGATCATGCATTCATACCAATACCTCTAATTTCAATCTATCCCCATAGGAGTCATTGTTGCCTGTCCCGATTTCATATTTGTATGTCCTTTCTTCCATAGTGAGTACCCTGTCTCCCAATACCATAAACACACTTTCTTCTTTACTCAAGTCTATGATACATTTAAAATAGTTTCAGAATCTGGTAAGATATGTACACATATAATACCTTAATAAAAATTTGAAAAGAAAAAAAAAATAAAATAAAATAGTTTCAGAATCACTTTTCCCATACCATTATAACATACAAATTTATTAAAAAGAGTTCAGGATTTGTTTGCAATTTCCCCCCCATATACACCTCCAACCCTGCCCAAGATTGAGCATATTTGCCAAATACTGTACACATAAGGTACTTGGATTAGTTCATCCTTCCATTCTTTAGGGTTATGTTATTCATTTGAAATACAATTAGTTTCATTTCTGTCACTTTCCTTTCAGTTATAGAATTCCCTCCTTCCAATTCCTAATTTATTTTTGCTTAAATATGTATAATGTTATCATGCTTTCAAAAGTCAACAGTACACAAAAAGTATACTCAGAGAAATATCATTCCCTCCCATATTTCATCTATCCCATTTTGCTCAACATACTCTTATAGGTAGTCAGCTTCAATGTTTTCTGGTTTGTTTTTCCTGTTACTTTCTGTATCAGGAAAAGAAAGCATATCAGGGGAGGATTCTAGAAAGACAGCAGAGTAGAAGCACCAGGAATCTGTTTCCCTACCTCGACAATTGAATTGGCTGAATCTGTCTGATGTAACTATGTTGGAACTCTGGAGTCTATAGAAAGCTTGCAACTTCCAGAGGAAGACTTGGATGGTAAATTGTAGTTAATTTTGATCAATTTCGGCTCTTAGCACAGTAGCAGCTACCCATCCCCCATTCTCAATCCAGGGGTAGGTGGCTGTGCATATGTTCCCAGAGCAGCTTATACACAGCTTGTAGGAGCCAGGATAGGTATAAAGGACTCTGTCTTCCAAATATTAGATATCTGTGCTCTCATTGCCAACTATTGTGTCTGAGCACAGAGGTGTAGATGAAGAGATGGACAACTATTAAACAATATACCTCCTCCATAGTTTCAAGCCTGTTCCGCTCTGGTTGAAGTTTCTTCCAGGGGCTTTAAAGGGCTGATGCCCTTTGTTTCCCACCACCACTCTGTTTTTGGAATGAGGTGCTAAACAGTATCCCATTAAAAAACAGCTGCACAGTCTGAAGGTGACGACCAGCAGGAAGGAAGGGAGGGAGAGAGTGTGAAAGGGTGAGGGAGCGATAGAGGAGTGTGTGGACGTGTGTGGTGTGCATGTGTATGAGCTAGAGACAGTTAGATCCTGCAGGTCTTCCAAGGGGCTGCCAAACCGGGCTGTCTTTTTTTAAAAAAAATATATTTTATTGATATTTTACAGAGAGGAAGGGAGAGGGATAGAGAGCTAGAAACATCGATGAGAGAGAAACATCGATCAGCTGCCTCCTGCACACCTCCCACTGGGGATGTGCCCGCAACCAAGGTACATGCCCTTGACCGGAATTGAACTCGGGACCCTTCAGTCCACAGGCCGACGCTCTATCCACTGAGCCAAACCGGTTTTGGCCAAACCGGGCTGTCTTACACGGCGGAGCCCCGCTGCCACCGCGGATACTCGGGGGGTGGCCAGTGCAGGCACAGAGACCACGCCATCTTGAAAAACAGAGCTGCTTGAGACTAGGATCTTGGCCTCAGCACCACCCAGTCTGGTCTCAGATGCAAACCGGGACCCTGCAGCCACTGGGGACAGAGATCTGCGACCACAGCTGCAGACCCACAGACACCAAGAATCCAGACATCCCAGCCGCAGATTTCTGTGAGTCACAGAGCCCATACCCCTCCCTGCAGACTCATGGCAGTGCCATAGGAACTGCTAGACCCGCCATTCACATGGGCCACAGTGCAGCTACAGGAATTTGAGCCTGGGTGAGCGTGGACACTGGAAATCTGTTCCCCCGCAATGCAATTGGGTGACCAAACTCCAGGCCCACACAGGGCAGCAGTGCCACCTGACTTCAATTCTGGGCAAGCGCACATGGAAGTTTGTTTTCCACAGTGCAGGAGTGGACTTCCTGCCGACACAGTGCTACTGTGCAACCGGTCCCCCAAAATGACCAGGACCCTGATTCTCTGGGAGGGTGAGAGGCAGCACTGATGCTCACATCAGTGACTTGACTCAGTTTCTCATCGCATGTGCCTGGGAACCCTGATTCCCAGTGCATTCACACTAAGAGCCAGTGACTCCAAATCTTGGCGCATGTGCACTTAGGGACCCTGATTCTTGGCGCGAGGCCACACCAAGCAACAGAGACTCTGATACTTGATTCTTGGTGTGGGCACAGGGGAACTCTGAATCCTGGAACATGCTAGGGGACTCTGATTTTTGGCACATGCCAGTGGGATCTCTGTTTCAGTGTGGTGCAGGTCGGGTCCCTGATTCTAGGTGCGCGTATGAGCCCACACTGAGCACCGGTGACTCTGATAGTGGGCGAGCGTGGCTCCCACCAACCCATGGCAGCCACACATCTTGGTGTCAGAGCTCTTCAGTGACACTCGAGTGGTGCGAAGCTCCCATTTCACATGCCCCCGGCCCACTCAACTTGACATTTGAACCTTCTGGTGATAGAATTGGGAGACGACACAATCCCCAGAGGGAAGAAAATGAGGAGTCGCCAAGAAAGGAAATTAGTGAAATGGAAGCATGCAACATGACAGAAAAATAATTCAGAGTAATGGTTGTACAGTTCATACACCGGGTGGATGAGAAAATCAAGAACCTATGCAAAAATCAGGAAGAGAGAGAAACCAAGATGGCGGCATAGGTAAACACCTGAACTTGCTGCCTCGTACAACCACTTCAAAACTACAACTAAAAGATAAAACGGACATCATCCAGAACCACAGGAAGGCTGGCTAAGTGGAAATTCTACAACTAGAAGGGAAAAGCACACTGAGACTCAGAGGAGCTGCGGAAGTGAAGTGCAGAGGTACAGAGGCGCACATGCATGGAAAGGGCTGGCAACTGAGTATGCAGCTGGCTTTTTCAATCCGCAGGGAGACACGAGCTCCCGACTGCTCTGAACTCCAGTTCTGGGCGAGACTCTGGGGACCCAGACTCACATGGGGAGAAACTGGACTGTCTGGTAGCGGGTGGAATGTGAGGGTGGCTTTCTCTCAGAGGTGTGCTTGCAGCGATTACCAAGGGACACTGAGACCTGGGGGCCTCTTAGGGCAGGGCTGATGGGAAGCCATTGCTGTTTGCTCTGCCCTGAGACCCCACCCCATCCAAGCTGTGCGCAGAGGCTTTTGCATATGAATGGTCTGGTCCTTTGAAATCTAAACTTACCTAACAAACTGCAGCTGAGTCAGAGAGACCCAGAACATCCAAAAGAAGGCCCAAGGCCCCACAGCAGCTTGCATTGCTTCACAGCTGGGCCTCATCTGGGCACCTCCAAAACCCAAACAAAAAAGAGGAATCTGCAGATCTCTCTGTAGCTCCTGCTGGGTGGCCTCAGGCAGAGGCTAAATTAGCACCTCCTTGGAGATCCAAGAGCCAGTGTACCCAGTGGTCAAAGTGGGACCATCCAGATTACAGCTCCTCAGATCCATAAGGGACACACTCAGGGGGCAGACTCAGTGAGCACCAAAGCCCCACTGAAGCAAGTCTTGCCTCATAAGGGTATCTCCAGCACAGAAGTTCTCCCATTGTAGACACAGCTGATCCTCACAGCCAACTGGCCTGGAGGCCAATTCCTCCCAGTAATACCAACAACAATCAAGGCTTAACTACAACAAGACTGTGCACACAGCTCACAAAGGGGTGCACCAAGAGTGTCCACATCAGGTAACTTGGGAGGCTGAGCCACTGGGCCCTATAGGACACCTAGCACACAAAGCCACTCTATCAACTCAGGGAAACAACCAAAATGTGGAGACAAAGAAACAGGTCACAAATATAAGAAATGGAGGAAAGCAAACTACTGGAAATACAGTTCAAAACCACGGTTATAAGGTTTTTCAAGAATTTTCTAGAAAAGGCTGATAAATTTAGTGAGACCCTCGAGGATATGAAAAAGGACCAACTAGAAATTAAGCATACACTGACTGAAATAAAAAATAATATACAGATATCCAACAGCAGACTAGAGGAACACAAGAATCAAGTCAAAGATTTGAAATACAAAGAAGCAAAAAACACCCAACCGGAAAAGCAAAAAGAAAAAAGAATCCAAAAATATGAAGATAGTGTAAGGGGTCTCTGGGACAACTTCAAGCATACCAACATCAGAATTATGGGGGTGCCAGAAGAAGAGAGAGAGCAAGATACTGAAAACCTATTTGAAGAAATAATGACTGAAAACTTCCCCCACCTGGTGAAAGAAATAGACTTACAAGTCCAGGAAGCACACAGAACCCCAAACAAGAGGAATCCAAAGAGGACCACACTAAGACACATCATACTTAAAATGCCAAGAGCAAAAGACAAAGAGAGAGTATTAAAAGCAGCAAGAGAAAAACAGTTACCTACAAGGGAGCACCCATATGATTGTCAGTTGATTTCTCAACAGAAACTATGCAGGCCAGACAGGAGTGGCAAGAAATATTCAAAGTGATAAATAGCAAGAACCTACAACCAAGATTACTCTACCCAGCAAAACTGTCATTCAGAATTGAAGGTCAGATAAAGAGCTTCACAGATAAGAAAAAACTAAAGTTCATCAGCCTTTCTGCTGGTGAACGCCATGGAGTAAGCATCATTGGAATTTCCCCTGTTGCAGTCATCATGTCTAAGTCTGAGTCTCCCAACGAGCCGGAGCAGCTGTGGAAGCTCTTTATCGGAGGTTTGAGCTTTGAAACAACCGATGGGAGTCTGAGGAGCCATTTTGAGCAATGGGGAATGCTCACGGACTGTGTGATGATGAGAGATCCAAACACTAAGCGCTCCAGAGGCTTTGGGTTTGTCACCTATGCCACTGTGGAGGAGGTGGATGCAGCCATGAATGCAAGGCCACACAAGGTGGATGGGAGAGTTGTGGAACCAAAGAGGGCTGTCTCAAGAGAAGATTCTCAAAGACCTGGTGCCCACTTAACTGTGAAAAAGATTTTTGTCGGTGGTATTAAAGAAGACACTGAGAACATCACCTAAGAGATTATTTTGAACAGTATGGGAAAATAGAAGTGATTGAAATCATGACTGACCGAGGCAGTGGCAAAAAGAGGGGCTTTGCTTTTGTAACTTTTGATGACCATGACTCTGTAGACAAGATTGTCATTCAGAAATACCATACTGTGAATGGCCACAACTGTGAAGTAAGGAAAGCCCTATCTCAGCAAGAGATGGCTAGTGCTCTGTCCAGCCAAAGAGGTCGAAGTGGTTCTGGAAACTTCGGAGGTGGTCGTGGAGGTGATTTTGGTGGAAATAACAACTTTGGTCGTGGAGGAAACTTCAGTGGTTGAGGTGGCTTTGGTGGCAGCCATGGCGGTGGTGGATATGGTGGCAGTGGGGATGGCTATATGGTTTGGTAATGATGAAAACAATTTTGAAAGTGGTGGAAGCTACAATGATTTTGGCAATTACAACAATCAATCTTCAAATTTTGGGCCTATGAAAGGAGGAAACTTTGGAGGCAGAAGCTCTGGCCCTTATGGTGGTGGAGGTCAATACTTTGCCAAACCACGAAACCAAGGTGGCTATGGTGGTTCCAGCAGCAGCAGTAGCTATGGCAGTGGCAGAAGGTTTTAATTACTGCCAGGAAACAAAGCTTAGCAGGAGAGGAGAGCCAGAGAAGTGACAGGGAAGCTACAGGTTACAACAGATTTGTGAACTCAGCCAAGCATAGTGGTGGCAGGGCCTAGCTGCTACAAAGAAGACATGTGTTAGACAATATTCATGTGAATGGGCAAAAAAACCCTCGAGGACTGTATTTGTGACTAATTGTATAACAGGTTATTTTAGTTTCTGTTCTGTGGAAAGTGTAAAGCATTCCAACCAAGGGTTTTAATGTAGATTTTTTTTTTTTGCACCCATGCTGTTGATTGCTAAATGTAATAGTCTGATCATGATGCTGAATAAATGTCTTTTTAAAAAATAAAATAAAATAAAATAAAATAAAATAAAATAAAGGAGTTCATCACTGCCAAGCCAGTATTATATGAAATGCTGAAAGGTGTTCTTTAAGAAGGGGAAGAAGAAGAAAAGGGTAAAGATAAAAATTATGAACAACAAATACATATCTATCAACAAGTTAATCTAAAAATCAAGTGAATAAAAAATCTGAGGAACAGAATAATCTGGTGAATATAATAGAATCAGGGGCATAGAAAGGTAGTGGACTGACAATCCTTGGGGGGAACGGGGTGTGGGGTTGTGTGGGAAGAGACTGGACAGATCTTATACCTATGGATGAGGACAGTGGTGGAGGGGTTAAGGGCAGGGGATGGGGTGGGAACTGGGTGGAGGGGAACTATGGGGGAATAAAAGAAACAACTGTAATAATCTGAACAATAAAGATTTAATTAAAAAAAGAAAAAAATCAGGAAGAAATAAAAAGTGATATAGCTACAATCAAAAACACCATGGAAGGTTTCAACAGTAGACTAGAAGAAGCAGAGGACCGAATTAGTGAGTTAGAAGATAAGGTAGATAAACAAGCTCAATCTGAACAGCAACTGGAGAGAAAAAAAATTAAAAAGCAGGAGGAGAGCCTAAGGGAGCTTTGGGACAACACAAAATGAAATAACATATGTATAATAGGGCTGCCAGAAGGACAAGAGGAGCAGCAAGGATTAGAAAATCTATTTGAAGAAATAATGATGGAAAACTTCCCGGATTTGGGGAAGAAAAACTTATACAAATATAGAGAGTCCCAAGCAAGATGAATCCCAAAAGACCCACAGCAAGACACGTCATAATTACCATGGCAAATGCTAATGACAAAGAGAGAATCTTAAAGGCTGCAAGAGAGAGACAGAGAGTTACCTACAAAGGATCCCCCATCAGATTATCAAATGATTTCTCAACAGAAACAAATCAAGCTAGAAGGGAATGGAAGGAGGTATATAAAGTGATGCAAAGCAAAGGACTGAATCCAAGAATACTCTATCCAGCAAGACTATCAATCAAAATAGAAGGGGAAATCAGGAGCTTTGAAGAAAAAAAAAAAAAGGCTAAGGGAGTTTATCACTACCAAGCCAGCAATGCAAGAAATGCTAAAGGGAATGCTGTAAAAAGAAGAAATAGAAAGGGAGGAAGGAACACAGGCATAAAGTACAGAAATGGCTACAAACAAGTACCTATCAATAATAACATTAAACGTAAATGGATTAAATGCTCCAATCAGAAGACATCGAGTGGCTGAATGGATAAGAAAACATGACCCATATATATGCTGTCTACAGGAGACCCACCTCAGAACAAGGGACTCACACAGACTGAAAGTGAAGGGATGGAAAAATATCTATCAGACAAATGGAAAAGAAAAAAAAAGCTGGGGTAGCAATACTTATATCTGACAAAATAGACCTCAAAGTGAAGACCATAACAAGAGACAAGAAAGGCCACTTCATAATTCTAAAGGGATTGATAAGAGATATAACTCTGGTAAACATTTATGCACCCAATGCAGGAGCACCCAAATACATAAAACAACTTCTGGAACATATCAGGGGAGAGATTGACAGCAACACAATCATAGTAGGAGACTTTAATACCCCATTAAATCACTGGATAAATCTTCTAGATGAAAAATTAGCAAAGAAACATCAACCATAAATGACTCACTAGATCAGATGGACTTAATTGATATCTTTAGAACATCCACCCCAAAACTACAGAATATATATTCTTCTCAAGCACACATGGGACATTTTCAAAGATAGACCACATATTGGGACACAGGCAAAGTCTCTCCAAATCCAAGGATTGAAATCATATCAAGCATCTTCTCAGATCACAATGGCATAAAATTAGAAATCAATTACAGTAAAAACAATCACAAAAATTCAAACACTTGGAGGCTGAATAGCACACTATTAAAAAATGGCTGAAACCTGTTTGGCTCAGTGGATAGAGCGTCGGCCTGCAGACTGAAGGGTCCCGGGTTCGATTCCGGTCAAGGGCATGTACCTTGGTTGCGGGCACATCCCCAGTGGGAGGTGTGCAGGAGGCAGCTGATCAATGTTTCTCTCTCATTGATGTTTCTAGCTCTCTATCCCTCTCCCTTCCTCTCTGTAAAATATCAATAAAATATATTTTAAAAAAAATGAATGGGTTACCAAAGAAATCAAAGAAGAAATAAAACACATCCTGGAAACAAATGAATGAAAACACAACAATCCAAAATCTTTGGGACACAGTGAAAGCAGTCCTGAGAGGGAAGTTCATAGCATTACAGGCCTACCTCAAAAAACAAGAAAAACTGGTAATAGACCATCTAACTCTGCAACTTGAAGAATTACAAACAGAGCAACAAGAAAAGCCCAGTGTGATCAGAAGGAAGGAAATAATAAAGGTCAGAGCAGAAATAAATGACATAGAGACCAAAAAAAAAAAAAAAAAAAAAAAAAAACCAAAAAAAAAAAAAATACAAAAGATCAACAAAACCAAGAGCTGGTTCTTTGAAAGAATAAACAAGATTGATAAACCTCTAGCCAGGCTCACCAAAAAGCAAAGAGAGAGGACTCAAATAAACAAAATCAGAAATGAAAGAGGTGAAATAACAATAGACCACACAGAAATACGAAGAATCATAAAAAAATACAATGAGCAAATCTACTCCAACAAACAGGTCAACCTAGAAAAAATGGACATATTCCTTAAAAAAATATGACCTTCCAAAACTCAACCAAGAGGAACAAAAAATCTGAATAGGCCAATAGCTATGGAGGAAATTGAAGCAGTAATCAAAAATCTTCCAACAAACCAAAGCCTAAGACCAGACGATGTCACAGGGGAGTTTTTTCAAACATTCAAAGAAGATATAAAACCTATATTCCTCAGACTATTCAAAGAAATTCAAGAGGAAGGAGCACTTCCAAGCTCTTTCTATGAAGCCAGCATTACCCTAATCCCAAAACCAGATAAGCATTACCCTAATCCAAAAACCAGATAAAGACAATACAAAGAGAATTACAGGCCAATATTCCTCATGAACATAGATGCCAAAATCCTTAACAAAATTCTAGCAAATCAAATCCAGCATTACCTTAGAAAATCATACACCATGACTAGGTGGGATTTATCCTGGGGATGCAAGGATGGTACAACATCTGCAAATCAATAAATGTGATACACCACATAAACAAACTGAGAGATACAAACCATATAATCATATCCATTGATGCAGAAAAAGCATTTGACAAAATCCAACACCTATTTTTGATAAAAACTCTCAGCAAGGTGGGAATAGAAGGATGATAATTAAAGCCATATATGACAAACCCACAGCCAACATCATATTCAATGGGCAAAAACTAAAACCATTTCCCCTAAGAACAGGAACAAGACAGGGATGCCCACTCTCTCCACTCCTCTCTGACATAGTACTGGAAGTACTAGCCATTGTGATCACACAAGAAGAAGAAATAAAAGGCATCCAAATTGGAAAAGAAGAAGTAAAACTGTCCATATTCTCAGATGACATGATATTATACATAGAAAACCCCAAAGACTCCATCAAAAAGCTACTAGACTTAATAAATGAATTTGGCAATGTAGCAGGATACAAAGTTAACACTCAGAAGTCTATGGCTTTTCTATATACCAATAATGAACTCACAGAAAGAGAAATTAAAAAAGCAATCCCATTACCATTGCACCAAAAAATTACGATACCTAGGAATAAACTTAACCAAGGAGACAGAGGACCTATACTCAGAAAATTTTAAGACGCTAAATAAAGGAGATAGAGGAAGACATGAACAAATGGAAGGATATACCATGTTCATGGATTGGTAGAATCAACATCATTAAAATGTCCATACTACTCAAAGCAATCTATAAATTCAATGCAATCCCCATTAAAATATCCATGGCATACTTCAAAGACCTAGAAAGAACTCTCCGAAAATTCGTCTGTAATAAAAAAAGACCCTGAATAGCTGCAGCAATCTTGAGAAAGAAGAACAATGTTGGAGGGATCACAATATCATATATCAAGCTATACTACAAAGTCACTGTTCTCAAAACTGCCTGGTACTGACACAAGAACAGACATATAGACCAGTGGAACAGAACAGAGAACCCAGAGATTGACACAAGCCAGTATGCTCAATTAATATTTGACAAAGGAGGCAAGAGCATACAACGGAGACAAGACAGTCTCTTCAGTAATGGTGTTGTGAAAACTGGACAGATACTTGCAAAAAAAAGAAACTCAACTACCAACTTATACCATACACAAAAATAAACTCAAAATGGATAAAGGACTTAAACGTAAGATGGGAAACCATAAAAATCTAAGAAGAAGCCACAAAATAGCAGACATTTGTCGTAGCAGTATTTTTAGCGATACAGCTCCTAGGGCAATGGCCACTAAAGAGAAACTAAACAAATGGAACTACATCAAAATAAAAAGCTTTTGCACAGCAAAAGAAACCATCAACAAAACAGCAAGAAAGTACACTGCATGGGAGAACATATTTGCCAATGTTATTTCTGATAAGGGTTTAATCTCCAACATTTACAAGGAACTCATACAACTTAACAAAAGGAAGATAAACAATCCAATCAAAAAATGGGCAAAGGACCTAAATAGACACTTTTTT
This sequence comes from Plecotus auritus, assembly GCF_963455305.1. Taxonomy (NCBI): domain Eukaryota; kingdom Metazoa; phylum Chordata; class Mammalia; order Chiroptera; family Vespertilionidae; genus Plecotus; species Plecotus auritus. The sequence continues at coordinate 34,752,020 of NC_137785.1, read as the reverse complement.
GAAAGAGGACATTCAGAAAGCCAAGAGACATATGAAAACATGCTCAAAGTCACTAATCATCTGAGAGATGCAAATCAAAACAACAATGAGGTACCATCTTACACCTGTCAGAACAGCTATCATCAACAAATCAACAAATGACAAGTGCTGGAGAGGATGCGGATAAAAAGGAACCCTTCTTCACTGCTGGTGGGAATGCAGAACTGGTGCAGCCACTGTGGAAATCAGTATGGCATTTCCTCAAAAAATTAAAAATGGAACTGCCATTTGACCCAGTAATACCACTTCTAAGAATATATCCCAAGAAAACAGAAACACCAATCAGAAAGGATATATGCATACCTATGTTCATAGCAGCACAATTTACAATAGCTAAGATTTGGAAACAGCCTAAATGTCCATCAGCAGATGAGTGGATTAGAAAACTGTGGTACATCTACACAATGGAATACTATGCTGCTGGAAAAAAGAAGGAATTCTTACCATTTGCAACAGCATGGATGGATCTGGAGAGCATTATGCTAAGGAAAGTAAGCCAGTCAGTGAAAAATAAATACCACATGATCTCACTCATTTATGGATAATAAAGAACATTACAAACTGTTGAACAAAAATAGTCGGAGGCAAAGAAGCATCGAACAGACTATCAAACTACAGCAGGAAGGTACGGGAGGGTTGCGGGCGGGGGAAAAGAGATCAACTGAAGGACTTGTATGCATGCATATAAGCACAACCAACAGACTCAAGACACTGAGGGCGGAGGGATGAGGGCAAGTGCTGGGGGGTAGGGGAGGCCGGCGGGAGGTCAGTGTGGGAAAAAAAGAGACATATGTACTACTATTTGTAATACCTTAAACAATAAAGTTTTAAAAAAACAACTGCATACAGGAAAAATTAGAAAGTGATTAAAAAGTGATGCATTCCAGGGAAAGGCTCATGAAAGACCTGAGAAGACTAAGTTTACACATCAGGTTGACCCTTGACATAGAGACAGCCTATAAAAATTAAACAAACAAACAAATAAAACAATAAAACAGCAAACCAGGGATGAAAGAGAGTCTCATTTCCAGTGTTATCAAATTACTAGGTTCAAATGTCCAGTGTTAAAAAAAAAATCCACAAACAACACAACAAAAAAAGGGCATATGAAGAAACAGGAAAGTATAAACCACTCTAAGGGGAAAAAATCAAATCAACAGAAACTGTCTATGAAAAGACCTGATTGTAGGTATAATAGATAAAGACATTAAAATAATTGTCTTAAGCTTAAAGAACTAAATAGATGTAGTGAAAGGAAAAAAAAAAGTATGAACATAATGGAAACATCAATACAGAGAAAACCTAAGAAGAAATGCTGAAAAGTACAATAACTTCAATAAAAAATTCACTAGAGGGATTTAAATGCAGATTTGAGCAGCCAAAGAAACAGTAAACATGAAGATAGGACAATGGAAATGATCAAGTCAGAGGAAAAGAAATAAAAATGACTGAAGTGAGCTTGGCTAGAGTGGTTCAGTGGTTGAGTGTCAACCTATGAACCAGGAGGTCACAGTTCGACTCCTGGTCAGGGCATATGCCCAGGTTGTGGCCTCAATCCCCAGTGTGTGGCATAGAGGAGGCAACCAATAAATTATTTTCTCACATCATAGATATTTCTATCTCTCCACCCCTCTCCCTTCCACTCTGAAATCAATAAAAATATCTTTAATAAGTGAACAGAACCTAAGGGACACCAATAAGCAGACCTGCATATGCACTGTGGGAATGCCAGAAGGAGAAGAGAGAGAGAAAAGGACTTAAAAAAGAAAGAGACAAAGAAGTAAAGTAAGAAAAAGAAGAGAACATGTGAAAAAGTAATGACTAAAAACTTCCTAAATTTGAGAAGTGATTTATAAACATCCAAGAAGTTCAACTAACTCCAAGTAAGATGAACTAAAAAAGACTGAAACCAAGACACATTATAATAAAAGTTTCAAAAAAGACAAAAACTTAAAAGCACCAGTAAGAAGCGAACCACCATAAGTGATAATTTGCCACTATAAGAATATTATCAGTTAATATCTCATCAGAAACTCTGGAGACAAAAAGGCAGTGGGATGATATATCCAAAGTGCTAAAAGAAAAGAATCATTAACCCAGAATTCTATATCCAGCAAAAACTGTCATTTGAAAATGAAGAAGAAATTAAGACATTCCCAGATAAACAAAAGCTGAGGGAGTTCATTACTACTATACCTACTCTGTAAGAAATGCTCAGGGGAAAAAAGAACTAAATAAAAAAATAAAATAGAATAAATGCTCAGGGAGTCCTGAAAGGACACTTGACAGAAACACAAAGCTATATAAATAAAGAACATAATAAAGGTTAAGGACATAGGCAATTATAAAAGCTAGTATTACTGTAAGAGTTGTAAGTGCATTTTCTACATGTTTTAAGAGACTAATATATTTAAACTAGAGGCCTGGTGCATGAATTCGTGCACGGGTGGGGCCTGACTGGCTCGCCCCAATAAGGCCGGGTCAGCCAGGGTTAGGGGCCATGGGTGGTTGGCCGTCCTGCCTGCCCCTGATGGCGGGGGGGAAACCGATCAGGGACAGGCGGGCCATGGGGAGTGGCCGAGGGCGGTTGGCCCACCGGTCAGCTCCTAATCAGGGTTTGGGGGCCCAATCAGGGGATGGGATGGTCGTGGGGTGGGACCACAGGTGGTTGACTAGTCGGCCCCGCCCCCTATTCGAACTGCATCTTTTCCAGGAACTCATAATAAATTACTTAAAATATATAAAATAATGAATGCTGATTTTGGTTGCTGAAACTTTGAAAAAGGGTTAGCTATAGAAATGTGTTGGTCAAATTACTTCACTATGAATAGATGGGCTCTAATGTAACAAGTTTCCAATCAATCCAGTCCATTCTTCAACATTTTCAGAGAATGGAGAAAAGGGACTTGAGGGGAACATCTTTGTAGCTCACAACTCACTAATTTAGCAATTCGTACAGAGAGAAGGATAAAAGCTGCTGAATAGTAGACTAACTCACCAAAACTAGGTCCTGACTGTTATGATCATAAACATCCTTATCAAGTGCACAATAAAATAGCCTAATATTATTTAATATACAACAATGGATATTTTCATATATTATAAAGAACAGAAAACATGGAAGGTTTATAATCTAAACTGAACACTATATATATATATTACACACACATAAACACACACACACACAAATTACACCCCTTCTTTATCTTATAGAAAAGATTGATACTAAGAAACTTTATAAAGAAAATAAAAGAAAAGGCAACCTTTACAAATATAATATAGGAGACTAAGTTTATACCTTGGTATATAGAAGGATTTTTTATTTTTCATTTATCTTTAAATGTATTTTATTGATTTTTTTACAGAGAGGAAGGGAGAGGGATAGAGAGTTAGAAATGCTGATGAGAGAGAAACATGGATCAACTGCATCCTGCACACCTCCTACTGGGGATGTGCCCACAACCAAGGTACATGCCCTTGACCAGAATCAAACCCAGGACCCTTCAGTCCACAGGCTGATGCTCTATCCACTGAGCAAAACCAGTCAGGGCTAAAAGGATTTTTTTAAACAAAACCCAAAAGAGTACAAACCATAAAGAAAAATTTATAAATCTTATATTGAAACAGAGAATTTCTATTTATTAAAAGAGTCCTAGAAAATGAAAATGTAAGCTATAGATTAAGAGAAGATATCAAAAATGATTTGTATAAAGTTCTATAATCTATATATATATAAAAGGCTAACACTTAAAGTGCCCCTGTAGGATTTGGACCAGGAGTTCTATTGCTTGCTATGATGTGCGCTGACCACCAGAGGGTGGCGTGGAATGAAGAAAGGCCCCAGCTGGGGAAGGTAGGCCCCGGCCAGCAGCTGGCAGGAAGGCCCTGGCTGGAAGCCGGAAGGCCCTATTGGCCCTGATTGCTGGCCAGGCCTAAGGATCCTACCTGTGCATAAATTTTGTACACTGGGCCTCTAGTCCTATATAATAAAGAGGTAATATGCAAATTGACCATCACTCCAACACACAAGATGGCCGCCCCATGTGGTCAAAGATGGCTGCCCCCATGTGGACACAAGATGGCCGCCACAAGATGGCCGCCACAAGATGGCCAGCAGGGTAGGGCAGTTGTGGGTGATCAGGCCAGTTGGGGAGGGCAGTTGGGAGGAACCAGGCCTGCAAGGGAGGACAGTTGCGGGGCGGGGGGCCCAGGCCTGCAGGGGAGGGCAGTTGGAAGCAACCAGGTCTGCAGGGGGGGCAGTTGGGGGGGGGACCAGGCCTGCAGGGGAGGGCAGTTGGGAGCAACCAGGTCTGCAGGGGAGGGCAGTTGGGGGAGACCAGGCCTGCAGGGAAGGACAGTTAGGGGTGACCATGCTGGCAGGGGAGGGCAGTTAGGGGCAATTGGGCTGGCAGGGGAGCAGTTAGGCATTGATCAGGCTGGCAGGGGAGTGGTTATGGGATGATCAGGCTAGCAGGCAGAGGCAGTTAGGGGCAATGAGGCAGGCAGGCAGGCAGGCAAGTGGTTGGGAGTCAGCAGTTCTGGATTGTGAGAGGGATGTCTGACTGGATTGGGCCTAAACGGGCAGTCGGACATCCCTCGAGGGGTCCCAGATTGGAGAGGGTGCAGGCTGGGCTGAGGGACACCCTCCCCCCGCCCTCATGCATGAATTTCATGCACTGGGACTCTAGTGAACAATAAACAGACAAGGAAAATGAGTACAGAACTTTATTATTATTTTTAGTACAGGACTTTAATAGGCATTTCACAGAAGAGTAATGACCAATAAACATTTTTTTAAAAAAAGCTCAACTGCCCAGCCAGTGTGGCTCAGTGGTTGAGTGTTGACCTATGAACCAGGAGGTCATGGTTCGATCCCCCATTAGGGTACAATCCTGGGTTGTTGGATTGATCCCCAGTGTGGAGTGTGTAGAAGGCAGCTGATCACTGATTCTCTCTCATCATTGATGTTTCTATCTCTCTCCCCCTATCCCGTCCTCTCTGACATCAATAAAAATATATTTTTTAAAAAGCTCAATCTTAATCATGGAAGTATAAATTAAAATAAAAATGAGATTCCATTTCCTAATCATCTACCACAGTGGTCGGCAAACTGTGGCTAGCGAGCCACATGCGGCTCTCGAGCCGCGGTTTGCCGCTCTGTTGATTAATGAGTTTGCCCACCACTGACCTAGACTCTCGATTCCAATAATTACAGGCTGTTGTTGTTCCTTGTGATTAAGCCCCTATCCCAGTGGTCAGCAAACTCATTAGTCAACAGAGCGGCAAACCACAGCTTACGAGCTGCATGTGGCTCGCGAGCCGCAGTTTGCCGACCACTGATCTACCAGATTTGCGTAAACTTAAAATTCCACAATTTCAAATGTTAGTAAAGAGGATAAATTGGAAAACCTTCGGACATTCTTGCACATTTTCTAGTAAAGTTGAAGATATTTGCATGCTCCAAATGCCCTATGTTAAATGATACCATATTGCTAATATGTAGCCTAAACAGAGGTTGGAAAACAATGTGCTAAATCCTGCCACTGCCTGCCTTTGTAAATAAAGTTATGGAACACAGCCATTCTGTTACATATGGCCCACGGCTGCTTTCATGCTACAATGGCACAGAGCCTATTCCCTCTATGTCCTTTTATAGAAAGTTTGCCAGCCTCTGCCCTAGAGCAACCTCTGCAAACACATCAGCAAAAATGTATAAGAATGTTATTTAAAAAATATTTTTATTGATTTTTAGAGAGGGAGAGAAACATTGATGTGAGAACAAAACATCGACTGACCGCCTCCTACACACCCACTACCTGGGATCGAACCCATAATCCGGGCATATACCCTAATCTCGAATTGAACTGGCAACCTTTTGGTGCACGGGATGATGCCCAACCAACTGAGCAACACTGGCCAGGGCTACAAGAATGTTTGTAACAGTACAGTAATATCAAACTTTCAAACATTTTTATTAAGAGAATGATGAAAAATTGTGATACAGTCATGCAATAGAATATCACAGAGCAGTGAAAATGAATTAAAGCTAAATGGCTATATCTCAGGATCATATGTAGACAAAAAAGCAAGTAAAAATTACATAAAATATTTATATAAAATTAAAAATATGCATAAACAACATATTTTGGGGTAAGTAGTTGAAACTATAGAGCAAAGCAACAGAATTATAAACACAAAATCCAGCATAATTGATATGTGTGAAGGGAAAGAATCTAGATATCTAGGGAGCTTCAAATTTAATAGTAATAAAAAATAGGTAGTTGGTACACAGGTGTTTGCTGTATTGTGAATTGTTATACCTTACATATTCTTCATAAATATTCTTTTTTATCTACTCAATATTTAATAGAGGCTATCTTTGAAAGCCATGAATTAAAAGGAGTTAAATTATTTTGGTAGGTCATACAAAATGAACTCAATCATTGCACTGCAATGGAACCTCTAGGCAACTTCTCAAATAATATTGTAAAATATAATTTCTGTTATTTGAAAACTTGGCTTTATTAGGCAAGGGTTTCACACTGGGTGATTTCTCCTCACCCACCTATATTCTTGTCAGTTGTTCCTTAACCATGTCTATCTCATGATCCAATAAGAAAATTATAATGAGCTTAAAAACTAACCATCTTGGATAATAGTAAAAGATGAGGAATTGGTCAGACTCTGGCTGTTCAATAATTAAGGCCCATTTCCATGGTTATTAGGGAAGCAAGGCCATCCCAGGAAATGCTAGAGAAAGGTGTGAAATATGGAAAAACAAATCTACCAGCAGAGTAGTCTTTGTATAGCTCTGAAAAGCTCTAAGCATTTTCTGAGAACATGGAGCAAGGTTTCAGATTCACAAAGTAAAGAAACAAGGTGTTCCAGATGGTAGATTTAAAAATTTGGGAAGATGTCCTTCTCTAGCTAGATGAGATCTCTCTAGTTTCCCAACATACAATCTGTAGATAAATTCCTCTGAGTTCAATTATCTCTGCTTCTCTTAGGAGAAGTCTTGAAGGTCCCTGGCCCATGCAATAACAAATGTTTAATCACCCAAAGCCAGGGTCAAGATCCAGGAGAATGCTATCATAAATAAGGAACTATTCAAATATGTTACAGGATTCCAACAGGTGTAGCATGGTTAAAAATTATAACCAATAGATACCATGTAATCTTTAATATACACTAGGGTAGGCAAAAGTAGATTTATAGTTGTAATACAAAAAATAATACAATAATAAATAATAATACAATAGTAAATTCTGTTTTTCATGTACTCACAAATGTAAACCTACTTTTGCTCACCCCATATGTCCCAAAAAAACATACACCATATTAACAAACTAGAGGCCTGGAGCCAAAATTCGTGCACTGGGGGGTGTGTCCCTCAGCCCAGCCTGCACCCTCTCCAATCTGGGACCCCTGGAGGGATGTCTGACTGCCTGTTTAAGCCCGATCCTGGTGGGATCAGGCCTAAAGGGGCAGTCGGACATCCCTCTCACAATCCAGGACTGCTGGCTCCCAACTGCTTGCCTGCCTGCCTTCCTGATTGCCCCTAACCGCTTCTGCCTGCCAGCCTGATCACCCCCTAACCACTCCCCTGCCAGCCTGTTTGCCCCTAACTGCCCTCCCCTTCAGGCCTGGTCCCCCTAACTGCCCTCCCCTGCAGGCCTGGTCACCCCTAACTGCCTTCCCCTGCAGGCCTGGTCCCTCCCAACTGCCCTCCCCTGCTGGCCATCTTGTGGCGGCCATCTTGTGTCCACATGGGGGCAGGATCTTTGACCACATGGGGGCAGCCATCTTGTGTGTTGCAGTGATGGTCAATCTGCATATTACTCTTTTATTAGATAGGATAGAGGCCTGGTGCATGGGTGGGGGCCAGCTGGTTTGCCCTGAAGGGTGTCCCGGATCAGGATGGGGGTTCCCTTAGGGTGTGGAGCGGCCTGGGCAAGGGGCCTGTGGTGGTTTGCAGGCCGGCCACGCCCCCTGGCAACCCAAGCAGAGGCCCTGGTATCTGGGGTTTATTTATCTTCTACAATTGAAACTTTGTAGCCTGGAGTGGAGCCAAGCCTTCTGCTTGCTCCATGGTGGCAGCCATTTCTGTTGGGGTTTATGTATCTTCTATAATAGAAACTTTGTAGCCTTAAGCGGAGGCCTGGGCCGGCCGTGGGCAACCCTAGCCTCCTGCTCTTTCCAGCTCCGTGGCTGCCCCCGTTTCTGTTTGGTTTTATGTATCTTCTATCATTGAAACTTTGTAGCCTTGAGTGGAGACCTAGGTCGGCAAGGGCAGGTGGAAAGCTTGGCTTCCTCCATTGCTGGGGAAACCCATGCCTCCCTCTTGCTCTCTGTGGCAGTAGCCATCTTGGTTGGGTTTATTCGGTCCTGATTGGCTTGTGGGCGTGGCTTGTGGATGTAGCGGAGTTATGGTTAATTTGCATATTACTCTTTTATTAGATAGGATGTTAACATCTTAGTGATAAATATTCAAAATATATTCTATCATTACTTCAAAACACAAATAATCTGTTCTAAATATTAGGAATATTTGAAAAGCATATGAACTGTACTGCAACATTTTATGTTTCAAAAAATGGAAAAAGCATATTACAAAATAGTATATAGTATTTATATATGTATATAGTATATATAAAATAGTATATAGTGCCATAAATATTTATTACTCTTCTTGGTTGTGAGATTACCAGTGATTTTTAAAAATTATCTTTTTCTTACATTTAATTTTGAAATTTTCAATAGTGACTATTTATTATGCTCAAGAATGTATATATTTTTGTAACATTTTTATCATTGGTTAAATGTAAGCCATTCTCAAACAATAAGAGAAGGAGCAGGGGTCCTCAAACTACGGCCCGCAGGCCACATACGGCCCGCAGAGGACATTTATCCGGCCTGCCACATGCCGCTGCCTGTCCTGCTTAGCAGCCGACTTGTCCTGGGCCCGCAGTGCGCATAGGAATTTGTTCATAGTTTTTTTTTAAACTATAGTCTGGCCCTCCAACGGTCTGAGGGACAGTGAACTGGCCCCCTGTTTAAAAAGTTTGAGGACCCCTGGAATAGAGACTCCAGATAATTTTTAAAGAATTGCTGTATTTTTACTAAATGGAGTTTATTGTAACTTCCCAAAACTTGAATTAGTTTTTTATTTTGTGAAATATACAGTTGTGTTCATTTCCTATCCAGATAATAATTACTGAAAATTATTTGAACCTTTTGAACTAAATCAGTACTAGTCTATTTAACTTTACCTCTGACCAGCCCAATTAGACCAAATGATCCTGGACTGCTATCAAGTCACCTTGTTCAATCATCTTCAATTTCATTTAATTAATAAGATTATAAAAATAAAATCAGCAAGTAAAGCTGACTTCACAAAACTCATTTATATTAAGAGATCCCTTAGGTTCTTTAGATTTTGGACATGAGAAGCAATAGTACCTGTGGCAAGAATATATTCCTCCTGTAACTTCTAGAACATGAATTTATAAATTGGTAATAACTTTTATATGTTCTCAGAGTTACTTTAGTGCAGCTCTATCTTGTTCACTAGGCTAAAAACAACTTTTCATCTCTGTGTATGTCTCAAATACTCAAAGCAAATACCCAGTATCCTGTATATTATACTAAACTGATAAATGTCCTAATTTTTAACCCAACTCTTCATTTTTATTGATTTCTTAGAAGTAACAATCTGACATGTACCCATAAGTGAAGACACAAGAATGTTCAGGGGAGTATTATTTATTATATTGTAAATAATGGCAACATAATATTCATCAAAGAGGAATGTCTTAAATTTTGGTAAATCTAAACAATGGAATACTATCTATCCAGCCATTCACATTAATAATGTCAAGGATAGATGTCATTGATGCAATACTGAGTAAATTTTTAAGATTCATTTTTGTTCATTTAAACTTTTTAATTTTAATAAGCCCAAGTTTATTGGATGCATAACATTCCATTGCATCGGTGCCACAAATTACTTACGGATGTCTTTGTTCAGGATATATATTTGAAAATATCAACTCAAAAATTCCCTCAGAAAGTAGATTTTACCAGTTCTGGGACAGGGAATGTATAACATGTCTGGAATATCTATGTCAAGTAAGGCCCAGCCGGCAAGGTTCACGGTTGAGTGCCGACGTATGAACCAGGAGGTCACGCACAGTTGATTCCAGGTCAGGGCACAGGCCCTGGTTGCCACGATCCCCAGTGTGGGACATGCAGAAGGCAGCCAATCAATTATTCTCTCTTATCATTGGTGTTTCTATTTCTCTCTCCCTCTTTCTTCCTCTCTGAAATCAATAAAGATATATTTTTTAAAAAGTAAGGGAGTGCTCAAAGACAAAGGGGAATATAGGAGCTAGCTTGAGAGGGCAAACTTGCGACAATTTGAGCAATCCAAAAAATGATAATAAATGGGCTAAAATACATTGTTCCTTGTATTAAAATACTTTGCATGGAAAAAAATAATCTATGCAGTAGTAATAACTCAAAGGGAGAAACAGAGGGGAAAAAAGGAAAAGGGGAAAAAGGTAAAGCTCTTTTATAATAAAGAAGGAATGATAACATTAAAAAAATCACCATTGTGACCCTTAATTTAATAACTTATTTAGGCAAGGATCATTAATGGATGCTAAAGCAATTAGGTAAAAGGAGTTTGTTATGCTTAACAAAGAAAAAAGGTAACTTTTACCATAGAGAAATCAGGTGCACATACAACTTAAACCAAAGTGCACAAATTCAGTATCACCAATAATGGATCAAATTTAAATTATGTGTTCCTTGATATGATAAAATAAGAACACAGCACCACCCATAGTATTCTTGCCAAATATATTTAAACTTAACTTAGTCATGACAAAACAAATCCAGAATGTTAGACATTTTGCAAAATGACATTCTAGATTCTTCAAAAATGTCATTATGAAACACAAAAACAGGTCAGGGGAATACCGCTCTATATTAAAGAAACTAAAAATAAGTACCCTCTCTCCACCATGTGAGAAAACAGTGACCTGGCAGCCATCTGTAAACCAGGAAGGGGCTCTTACCTATATCAAATCAGTCTCTTGGAACTAACCAAATCAACCTTGGACTTTCCAGCCTCTAGAACTGAGAGAAATAAATGTTTGATGTTTAAAAAAAGATGAGTCCATTCAGTACAATATATGACTTTGATTTAAACTGTGGTTCAATTTTTAAAACAGACATACAGAATTGTTCCTTTGGGGAACATTTGGGGAAATTTAAATAAGGTTATATAACAGATGACATTACAAATCAATGTTAAATTTCTTATGTGTATTTATGATATTATTGAGGTTATGCAGGAGAACAACCTTATTCTTAGAGGTGCAAGTTAAAATATTTAGTAGTGAAGTATATAACATGTGCCGTTTACTCATAAATATTGAGCAACAAACAAAATATATGTAAATAGTTGTAAATAGAGATTAAGCAAATGGTGCAAAATGTTTAAAAACTGGTGAATCTAGATGAGGGATATACAGTATACATCATTACACTATTCTTTTAGTTTTCCTGTAGCTTTAAAATTTTTCAAAATAAAAACTTAGGGAAAAATTAAAAAGACCAGAGTGCCTCAAATACTTTCCTAGAATCACTAATTGAATGCTTGACTAGTATGTACTGGTATAAATTCAATCTTTTGGAAGAAAGTAAAAACTATTTGGCAGTATCAACAAAGACTGAAAGAAAATGATCCAGTGCCAGGTGAAAGGGCAGGGAGAGACTGACTCCATGTTCCCTTTGTTCCATATCTTCCACCTCGTGGAGTCAGGTTCCCGCCCTAGAACCTCTCCAAGAGCCCAACCCACACTTTTGAATTAGCCAATAGAAATGCAAGGGGAAGGTAAGCTGCGCCCTGCCCCCATGTGCAACCTGACCCCGACCAATCAGTGGAGGCCACACTACCTCACCCCTCCTACCTCTCCCAGGCCCCCTATAAATCAGCGCGTTTGGGAGCTGACTCTCTCTCTCTCTCTCTCTCTCTCTCTCTCCACCTCGCTGCTGCACCGGTGGGTGTGTGTGTGGGACTGAGCTCGAGCTAGCTCGATTAAAAAGGCTCTTTGCTTTTGCATCGGACTCGGCTCCCTGGCGGTCTTTGGGGATCACGAAATCTGGGCATAACATTTGGGGGCTTGCCCGGGATCCCCAAGAACCTCAAGGGACCCCCGATCCGGAGAGTCTGACTGGCCACGGTAGGTGTCTGTCTGTTCCTTGTCTCTTTTTTGTGTGAGCTCATTTCTGAATCTCTGGTAGTGCCCGAAGCGGTCTAGGTGGACGCACCGGAGGACCACGGGCGGGAGGAATCGGGAGACGTCCCGATCCTCCTTCAGGAGGGATGTGTATTCCCCTCACGAGGGACGTGTATTCCCCTCGAACCTCTGGGACGAGGTGGGTCACTCCCACCGATCGGCGTGAGGCCGTCGTCTGCACTTTCGGTTTTGTCAGTTTTTGTTCCAACGACTCGCGTTGGAAAGCTTGTCTCAAGGGCCCTTTGTTTGTCTGTGTCTGTGTTTTTCTGTTTTGTTTTGTGGACTCTGTTGACAGACATCATGGGACAGACTCAAACCACTCCTTTAAGCATTATGGTTGATCATTTCAAAGAGGTTAAGGGAAGAGCTAGCAACCTCAGTGTAGAGGTCCGGAAGGGCCGGTGGTAAACTTTATGTTCCAGAGAGTGGCCGACTTTTAGTCGGGTGGCCGCTGGAGGGGACCTTCGACCTCCCCACCATCCACCGGGTGAGGGACATCGTCTCTCAGGCCAAGAAGGGACATCCTGATCAACTCCCTTACATTATTACTTGGCAGGACCTTGTGGAAGAGCCACCCTCCTGGCTTAAGCCCTTTCTGTCCCAGTGCCCCCCCCCCCCCCCCCCCCCCCCGGAGCCGAAACCCATACTTGCTTTGCAGGAAACGGAGAAGGTGAAGAAGAAGAAGGCCCTCACCCTGCCATCAGCTCCCCTCTACCCTGTCTTTCAGGGGGGAACTGAAGAGGAACTAATCTTTCCTCCCTCATATCAGCCCCCTAGGAGTCCATAGGGGGGCGATCCTCCCATGCAAAGGGAAGCGGACGCCACGGGGAGCGGAGTTCCGGGAGCGGCTACGGTTCCGGTTGGCTCCCAGATGCAGATGGCAATCAACCCCATCACTATTGGCCTTTTGCCACTAGTGACCTTTACAACTGGAAGGCTCAGAATCCTAAGTTCTCTGAGAAGCCAGCAGGGCTTATTGATCTGTTAGATTCTGTCCTTTTCACCCACCAGCCCACGTGGGACGACTGCCAACAGCTTTTACAGGTCCTGTTCACAACTGAGGAGAGGGAAAGAATCCTCAATGAGGCCCGGAAAGTGGTTCCAGGCGTGGACGGGAACCCAACCACCAACCCGGTCCAGATAGATGTCTCTTTTCCCTTAACTAGGCCTGAATGGGATTTCAACATGGCAGAAGGTAAGGAGAGGCTCCGGGTCTACCGCCAGACTCTAATGGGGGGTCTCCGAATGGCTGCTAGAAAGCCAACTAATTTGGCCAAGGTAGGGAATGTTCAGCAGGAAAGGGATGAGTCTCCAGCTGTCTTTTTAGAATGGATCATGGAGGCATACCGCACCTACACCCCCATGGATCCAGAAGCTCCTGAAAACAAGGCAGCTGTGATCATAAGCTTTGTAAACCAATCGGCTGCGGATATTAAAAAGAAACTGCAAAAAGTAGATAGGCTGGGGGAGAAGAGTTTAAAGGACCTACTGGAGGTAACCGAGAAGGTGTATAATAACAGGGAGCCCCCGGAAGAAAGGCAGGCTCACGCTGCGGCGGCTGCGAGCAGCAAACAAACCCGAGACCTAGCTAAGATCCTGCTCGACACCACCGCGGACTCTTCCGAGGAACGGAACCGCCGTCTCTGCCAACTCGCCAGCAACCAGGAGGACGGTAAGGGGACCGCCCGGGGCGGGAGGCGGAAGCTGCAGAAAGATCAGTGGGCTTACTGTAGGGAGATAGGGCACTGGAAACAAGAGTGTCCGAAAAGGGCCAGCAAAAAGGGAGGCGAAGCGGATCGAGTGAAGGTCCTGGAACTAGATGAACTGAGTGATTAGGGGAGTCGGGGTTCGGATCCCCTCCCCGAGCCCAGGGTAACTCTTAAAGTGGAGGGGACCCCCATTGACTTCCTTGTCGACACCGGAGCGCAACACTCGGTCCTCTGTACGCCTCAAGGAAAATTAACAAATAAGAAGTCTTGGGTACAAGGGGCAACTGGTATGAGCCAGTATTCATGGACTACCCGAAGAACGGTGGATTTAGGGATGGGCTGGGTATCCCACTCTTTTATGGTAATTCCAGAATGCCCTTACCCACTGTTAGGACGAGACTTGCTCACTAAGATCGGCGCTCAGATAACTTTCAGACAAGGGGGGCCTCAGGTTACTGAAGGCAAGGGCCACCCCATCCAGGTCCTGACCATAAGGCTGGAGGATGAGTACCGGCTTCACCAAAAAGCCTCTCCAATAGAGGGCTACAGCGGACAACTGACGTGGACTCGGTTGCCTCGGGTTCAAGAACTCGCCCACCATCTTCGATGAGGCCTGCATGAGGACCTGGGAATCCTAGAGCAAGTGAATGGGCTCCGGAAGGACCTGACCGACCAGCCCCTTCCAGATGCAGACGTCACCTGGTTCACAGATGGAAGCAGCTTCGTACGGGACGGAAGCAGGTATGCGGGTGCAGCTGTAGACACTGAAACGGACACTGTATGGGCAGAGGCTCTGCCTCCGAGATGTCAGCCCAGAGAGCAGAGCTTGTGGCCCTCACCAAGGCCCTGACACTGGGAGCTGGAAAGCGGCTCAACATCTACACAGACAGCCGGTATGCGTTCGCCACCGCTCATGTTCATGGGGCAATCTACCAAGAGAGAGGGCTACTAACAGCAGAGGGGTGGACTCGACTTACTCTCAGCCTTATGGCTCCCTGCCAAATTGGCCATCATACACTGCCAAGGACACCAGAAGGCTGACGACCCAGTGGCAAGAGGAAATCGCAGGGCTGACCAGGAGGCCAAGGCAGTAGCCATTTCTCCGATCCCCACCATGGCCTTACAGCTCCCAGACCCAGGAGACCCAGTTCCGCCAGTTCAGCCAGGATATTCCCTGGAGGAGTTACAGCACATTAGGAAGCTTCCCCAAGCAAAGGAGGAGAAGGGGTGACAGTATATGCTGGAAGACATCTTGCCCAGGTACGGTTTTCCCGCTGAGATAGGGTCAGACAATGGACCAGCTTTGGTCTCGCAGGTAACGCAGGCAGTGGCCAAGGCCATTGGGGCAAATTGGAAATTGCATTGTGCTTATAGGCCCCAAAGCTCAGGGCAAGTAGAAAGGATGAATAGAACTCTAAAAGAGACCCTTACCAAATTGACCATGGAGACTGGCGGGGACTGGGTGGCTCTCCTTCCATATGCCCTTTACCGGGTTAGGAACTCCCCCTACACCCTGGGTTTTACTCCTTATGAGATCATGTTTGGCCGGCCACCCTCTATTATCCCTAACCTTAAAGCCGAATTTCTTACAGAATTTGAAAGTCAAGAACTGTTTCTTTCCTTGAGAGGGCTCCAGAGGGCGCACGAGGACATTTGGCCTCCGCGCTATCTACGAGACCGGCCCAGCCCCGACTCCTCATCAGCATAAGCCCGGGGACTGGGTCTACGTCAAGAGACACCGCCGGGAGACCCTTCAGCCACGTTGGAAGGGTCCCTACGTTGTGGTGCTGACGACCCCCACCGATCTCAAGTCTCGACCTGGGTCCATCACACTCACGTCCGGTCAGCGGACCCATCTGTGATCCGGGAAGACTTCGTCACCAAAGTAGCATCGATCGAGATCAACGCAACCCGCTCAAGCTCAAGCTACGGCGTGCTCGACCTGCCTGATGCTGGAGGGGGAAGGAAGGCTACTTGATGGGACACCGGGAAGACTTGGGGACTCCGATTTTATCAGTGCAGGGAATTTGGGATGGTGTACCCTCGTGACCCAGGAATGTTGTCCAGTATAAATACAAACCGACCCATGATTGGGCCTGTAAGTTTCAAGACAAGGGGGGAATGAAAGGGCGGGGAGAGACCGACTCCATGTTCCCTTTGTTCCATATCTTCCACCTCGTGGAGTCAGGTTCCCGCCCTAGAACCTCTCCAAGAGCCCAACCCACACTTTTGAATTAGCCAATAGAAATGCAAGGGGAAGGTAAGCCGTGCCCTGCCCCCATGTGCAACCTGATCCCGACCAATCAGCGGAGGCCACACTACCTCACCCCTCCTACCTCTCCCAGGCCCCCTATAAATCAGCGTGTTTGGGGGCTGACTCTCTCTCTCTCTCTCCACCTCGCCGCTGCGCCGGTGTGTGTGTGTGTGGGACTGAGCTCGAGCTAGCTCGATTAAAAAGGCTCTTTGCTTTTGCATCGGACTCGGCTCCCTGGTGGTCTTTGGGGATCACGAAATCTGGGCATAACACCAGGAAAGAGAACATACCAATGCTGTTCACAGGCAGCCACTACCAGTGCTGAATCCAGTTGCTGGGCTAAAAAGATAACTAATCCTTCAAGATCTGCAAGGTCAAAATGGGTCACAAGGACATAAATCTGAAACTGACAGTTGATAAAGAAGTTACCTGAGGGCTAAAAAATTATCACTCTGCAGTCTTCGTGAGGGGGCATGTTTTTCTGGATTTTGTCTGCTTCTACAGAGTTTAGGTCCCGTGGCTCACTTTCTTGCTCCAAATCTTCAAAGTATCCACTTTCTTTTGAATTTTTAAAATTAAAATTAAATGAGTAAGATGTTTTTGTTGTTAAAGACAAAAAAGAGATGATCAGTAATGTTTCAAGTCACCTCTGACACTTCTCGCTCCAAAGAATAACAATGACAAGAGTTTGGTGTATACCTTCATAAAATATATACTATATTTTTAGATTAAATATGTCATACGGTATGCGAAAAAAAGTTCTCAGCTCCTGCAATCTGTATTTCTATTAGTCTTAACTTCTTTGGGTCAAAGTATCTCTTTGTGGTTCTGACAAAACTGCCTATATTTTCTCTAAAAAAATTTTTCACATATCTACACATACAAAATGTCACAATAAAAAGACCATCCATATGGAAGCTATTCATCTCAGGTTAAAAATTCCTGTTTTTCACTTTTAATATATTTTTATTGATTTCAGAGAGGAAGGGAGAGGGAGAGAGATATAGAAACATCAATGATGAAAGAGAAGAATCATTGATTGGCTGCCTCTTGCACGGCTCCCACTGGGGATCCAGCCCGTAACCCAGGCATATGCCACTGATTGGAATTGAACCCAGGACCCTTCAGTTCGCAGGCCAACACTCTATCCACTAAGCCAAACTGGCTAGGGCTGTTTTCCACTTTTAAACAATAGCCTCCTTCTTCTTGCAAGCAGTCATCACAACTATTTAGAAACCAAAAGAAATAACCCAGAATCAATTAGATGTGGTTTCAAATCAATGTATGCCATCTAATTTGAAACCAGAATGTGTAACCTATAAAAAAAAACATGCAAATATAAATCTCGCATTCATGCTCTAACGAAAGTCTTGTTCCACTTTTACCCACACTTAACTCAGTGCAATTTAACCACCTTTATTTCACATAGCTATACTGAATCATGTACACTTGTTCATTCATTCAACAATCCTCATCACCAAACTTGCTATTCCAGTCATATTTACTAGGAAGAGATCAAAGTATTTGGTATAGGGTCCTACAAGTCAGAGCAAATTTTATTAAAATTTTTCCTCCTGGAGGAGTGGTGGAATTATAACTCTTCTCTGTGCTGGAATTTCAAAAAGCCTGTGATTATATATTTTTAAAAGGCCATGACATCTTAAAGTGAAGACAAGCTCAGTGTTACCAACAAATCATACATACTTAAGTTCCTTTCTCTGTGAGGCAAGGTTTGTTCATCAGAAAATGGGGAGAGTTGCCCAGCTGGCGTAGCTCAGTGGTTGAGCATCCGCCTTAGAACCAGGAGGTCACGTGTTCGATTGCGGTCAGGACAAATGCCCTGGTTGAAGGTTCCATGCCCAGTGGAAGGCATGCAGGGGGCAGCCAATCAATGATTCTCTCTCATCACTGATGTTTCTATCTCTCTATCCCTCTCCCTTCCTCTCTGAAATCAATAATTAAAAAAATTATATATATACATATATATAGAGACTTCCTCTCTGAAATCAATAATTTAAAAAATTATATATATATATATATATATATATATATATATAGAGAGAGAGAGAGAGAGAGAGAGAGAGAGAGAGAGAGAGAGAGAGGATGGGAGAAGGGTTTGACCTGGAATTCAGGAAATCGAATGCTGGACTCTGCTAAAATTCACTCTTCTTATGTATAAACTTATATTATTTAATTAGTCCATGGCCTTTCAACCTTTCCCAACAATGTCATCCTAATAGTAAAAAATAATGGATGCCTATTTTGGGGGACAGTGGCAGAGGAAAAAACAGTTACTCTGTGACTGGTTTTGAAATAAACTTTCTTTAAAAAAAGATGTTAGTTTTGTAGTCTTCCCCATAATACATGTATTTGCTCTGATAAAAAATAATTTATTTGCCAGATAAACTGGTAACTTTTTCCAGATCATCAAATTAGTGTTCAAGGAATAAATAACTTGACCATCCATTGTTTTTTCACAGTCACACAATGCTCTTTTTCTGGTCGAACTCCTACAGACACTGAAACACAGGCACAAGAAAAGCACATTTTACATAAAAAAAAACCCCAGTCAGTCACGCAACCACACTCAATTATGGACACAAAACAAAGAAGGCACAATAGCAGAGGTCCCTACTCTGTCAGGCAATCCCACAGTCATGAAAAATGCCAATACCATGTGTCTTCAAGTAGGGATCACCCCACACCCAACAGCATTTAGAATCACACAAGGGAAGAAATAAACCCTGCTGCGAGGGACTCAGTGCGCCTGACAACATCTGGCGTTGTTTCACACACATCACACACCTAAGGGCCAGGCAAGGCACAAAAAGGGTCTCTTGCTGGTCGGAGGCTCTGGCTCAGGGGTCCTCAAACTACGGCCCGCGGGCCACATGCGGCCCGCCGAGGACATTTATCCGGCCAGCCCGGTGCCGCTGCCTGTCCTGCTTAGCAGTCAACTGGTCCCGGGCCGCAGTGCGCATAGGTGTTCATTGTTTTTTTTTAAAAACTATAGTCCGGCCCTCCAACGGTCTGAGGGACAGTGAACTGGCCCCCTGTTTAAAAAGTTTGAGGACCCCTGCTGGCTGGTCCCAGCCCCGCCCTGCCCCGCTCTGCCCCGCACCAGCTCCTCCCCTGCACTGGACCCTCCGGCCCCTCCCACCTTCTGGTCGTGTGGGATTCTGGTTGGCCTCACCCTGCCCAGCTGGCCCCCACGCCTGCGCCTGCGTGCCAAGCACCCGTGGGCTCTCCCAGAAATCCCCTTGCGGCCCTGGGCGCCAGCGCGTCCTGGCAGCCTGGTCCGCGAGCGCCGCTAGGTGGCTATGTCTTCTAGCGTCTTCGCCGGCCAGCCGCAGCCTTCCGGTGGTTGGACTACATTTCCCAGAGCCACCGCTTCCTAAGGCGGCTTCCTTTCCGTTTGTTCGCGGGATTTGGGGCCCTCGCTTTGGGAGAGAGCTGTATCTGTGGAGGAGCTTGGGCCAGCTCTGGTGGGACCCGCGAAGCCGAAGTCGCCCTGGACCCCGAGGGCGATCCTGAACTGTACCTTCCGTCGAGGTGGGCGGGAATGCTCCGAGGAAGCGTCGGTGTAAATTTCGTGTGTGGCCGGGCCTCTTGTGGATTTGTATTGTGAGACAAGCATGACGTGTTGGTGACTTGTCTAGGTGAATGGGAGTGTGCGACGGTGGTTTTGTGTTTAAGTGTTTGTGTGAGTTGTTTATGACTCTGACGGTTTGATAATACGGCTATGATTGGTGTTGTTAGAGGTGCGCGACAGTGCTGTTGTGAAAGAGTGTTTAGATGTTCTTGTGTCACTTGGAGGTTGTGGATGTGATTGTATCATGTGTATTACTGGGGTTTTCCTGTGACTTTGAGGTGTTACAAATGTTGCTGTGGTTTAGTGTTTGTGACTGCTTTTTCCTCGACCTGGTACTTGGTTGTATTTTTCTGACTGATTGTATGACTGTGTGGCCGTGTTGTCTTCGAGATTGTGAAAAGAGTAGAATTGCTGCTGTGAAAGGGTGTTTTGGGCCATTGTGTGTCCCTGACAGGGTGCTTGGATGTGCTTGAATGAGGTTGTGTGTATACTCTGTGTATGTTTAGATTTTGTTAAGACTAGGTGGTCTGACAGTGTAGTATTAACATGGTGAATGTGACTGGCTGTGTGGCTGTGGAAATGTGATTGTGTCCCTTTGTGTCATCATTTGTATATTTTATAGTCTGTGCCCATATGAGAGTTCAGTGGGGGTACAGAGGTAAAATTGTGTTTTGGTATTTCTGGGGTTCATTCTGGGCTAGAGTTAGCCTATGGGTCATGAGTCCCACCTGGCTTTGTCCTTCCTTGATGACTTGATTTCTTTCTCTTCTGGCCACAGTGAGGACCCTCTCCCTTTCCCCCATTCAGACATGGCCTCTATTGATTGCTTTATTCTGTAGCCTTACCTCATCCTGGGATTGCAGTTGTAGGTTCCTTGCTGCTTTCCAGTGCCTTCTCACTTTGGGTATTGGATGCAAGAAGTGACAAGAAGTCAGAAATTTGAGCCTGTGAATGAGTTCTTTCTAAGACACAGGTCTTGAGATGAGAATTTTAAAGCTGGTAACAGCTTAAAGAAAGGCCACTTATAAATGTAATGGGGTTCCAGGAGTGGAAATGCTTTCAGAGAGTGTGCTGTATGAGGCAAGCCACACACTTAAGAACTTGTTACACTCCCCTGTAGGGGTCTGTTTCCAGGGGACAACTTTGAATCCAGAAATAAATTCTAGCCCAAGACAGCTGTGATCTTCTTTCTGATACAGAAAGTGGAGGACTGTTTGACTGCCTTCCATGTTAAATAAGGGTAGTTATGCTCTAATTTAGAATATGCCCTAAGAAGGGCCTCGTATTTCATAATTCCATTTTCTTTTCTTGAGAGTAGGGCCAGAGGAGGGAAAAAAAAAATGGCTGTTATGCATTCAAAAGCAAAGTCCAGGGTGAGTAGATATTTTCTCTGTTTCCTGATCTCCCTCTGTTTGTTACAGGACATAGAAATCTTTTTCTTTTTGAAATTTCCTAGCTAAGCGTTTTCAAATAATGCAGGGACAAGGCAGTTTTCTATAGATTGGGAGCAAGGAATATGAGCAGTAAATTGTGATAGATGCTTCCCAATATTCGTTAAGTTAAGGAAGAGTGGATTTGAAATTCATATTTCTGACATAGCAGCATCGTTTTTTTTAACATTTAAAAATTTTCAAATGTACACAAAAATATAATGAACCTGCTAAAAATTATCACTTGCCAATCTTATGTAATTTATTCTACCTTCAGTTAAAAATCTGTCTATTTCTGCTTCATCTATTTTGAAGCCCTATTATTAGGTACATAAATATTTTAGATTACATGTCCTAATGGTGGATTGGCCCCTTTAATCATTATGAAATAGTATCCTTTATCCCAGTAATATTCTTTGCTTGGAACCTCTACTTTGATATTTAATGTAGCCACTCCAGCTTTTTACATTAGTATTAACATGGTATGTCTTTTTCTATCCTTTTACTTTTAACCTATTTGTATTCTGATGGTTAAAGTGCATTTCTTTAAAAAAAATTACATTTATTATTTGAAAGTATTACAGATGTCCCCTTTTCCCCTCCCTGCACCCATTTCCTCCGTCTCTGTTTCCTCTGCCCTCTCCCCCAAGGCCTTTACCACACTATTGTCTGTGTCCACAGGTCATGCATATCCTATCTAATAAAGAGGGAATATGCTAATTGACCATCACTCGGTCACAAAGATGGATGCACCCACAGCTGAGGCCAAGTTCCCTTAAGGAGCCTTAACGAGCAATCAGCAGGGACCTGAGGCTACGCCCTCCCCCGCCCCGGTGGGGCTTGACAGGGGACCTCAGGCCGTGCCCCCCACATGGCAGGGCTTGATGGGGACCTCAGGTCTTGCCCCCCTGCCCCGGCACCACGCCGGGGGACCTCAGGCCGCACCCCCTGCCCCAGTACCGGGCCAGGGGACCTGAGGCTGCACCCCCCTGCCTGGCAGGGCTTGACAGGGGACCTCAGGCCATGTCCCCCACCTGGAAAGGCTTGACAGGGGACCTCAGGGCATGCCCCCCACCCAGCAGGGCTTGACAGGGGACCTCAGGCCGCACCCCCCACCCGGCAGGGCTTGACAGGGGACCTCAAGGTGCACTTCCCATCCTGGGGCTGGGCTAGGGGACCTCAGGCTGCTTCCCCTGCCCCAGTGGCAGGCTGGGGGACCTCAGGCCATACCCCCCACCCAGCAGGGCTTGACAGGGGACCTTAGGCTGCGCCCCCCCACGCAGCGGGGCTTGACGGGGGCCCTCAAGGTGCACTTCCCGTCCTGGTGCTGGGCTAGGGGACCTCAGGCTGCTCCTGCCACCCTGGCACCAGGCCGGGGGACCTCAGACTGCACCCACTGCCCGGTGGGGCTTGACAGGGGACCTCAGGCCATGCCCCCCACCCCAGCACTGGGCCAGGGGACCTGAGGCTGGGCTCCCCTGCCTGGCTGGGCTTGACAGGGGACCTCAGGCCATGCCCCCCACCCAGCGGGGCTTGACGGGGGACCTCAAGGTGCACCCCCAGTGCTGGGTCAGGGGAACTCTCAGGCCACGCCCCCGCCCAGTGGGGCTTGACGGGGCACCTGAGGCTGCATCCCCCTCCTGGTGCTGGGCCAGGGGACCTGAGGCTGCGCCCCCCCCCACCTGGCGGGGCTTGACGGGGGACCTCAGGCCATGCCCCCCCACCCAGCGGGGCTTGACAGGGGATCTCAGGCCGTGTCCCCCCCCGCCGTCCTGGCGCCAGGCCAGGGGACCTGAGGCTATGCCCCCTGCCCAGCAGGGCTTGACAAGGGTGGGACTGGCCGGGTCTGGATCTAGCTCAGTGTGGGGGGGGGCCGGCTGGGTCTGGGTCTCACGCAATTTTGAGGTGCATGTGGGTGGGCGGAGACTTCACTCTGGGTTCCATGGTGAGCCCCAGTCTCTGACAGGAGGAAGGTTTTCATATACATTTTACTAATTTTCTTTAATCTCTGACACTTCTATTATAGAGAAAGGGCAAATAGCAATATTAAATTATTTCCTCTAATTAATCCCCTTTTAATGTGCACGAATTTTGTGCACTGGGCCACTAGTATGCATATAATTCTTTGATTAATCTTCTCCTCCCCTCCCCGCCCTGCTGCCTACCCACTTTACCTCTGAGATTCAGCAGTCTGTTCCATGCTTCTATGTGCCTTTCTTGTTGGCAGCATTTAGTTGAATCTTTAATTTTTCATTTAATATATATATTTTTTATTGTTGATAATATCACAGATATCTCCCCTGTCTCCCCTTCCCTTCCCCCTCACCTCCCAGTCCATTCCCGCCACCCCAGGTCTTCACTACCCTATTGCCTGTATCCATGGGCTATGCATATACTATATAGTAAAGAAGTAATATGCAAATTGACCCTCACACCCTCACAAGATGGCTGCCTACGTCCAGGCCGGCAGGGGGGTTAGTGAGGGATGACCAAATGACTGAACAGCAGGCTGCGTGGGGCGGCCAGGCCAGTAGGGGGGGCAGTTGGCGACCAGGCCAGCAGGGGGGACAGTTGGAGCGACCAGCCTGACAGGGGGGCCAGTAAGAGGTGACCAGGCTGGCGGGGGGGCAGCTAGGGGTGACCAGGCTGGCGGGGGGGGGGTGCAGTTGTGGGTGACCAGGCCAGCAGGGGGGGCAGTTGGGGGCAATTAGGCTGGCAGGGGGGCAGTGAGGGGTGACCAGGCCGGCAGAGGGGGGCATTTGGGGGTGACCAGGTCGGCAGGGGGGTAGTAAGGGGTGACCAGGCTTATGGGGAGGGGCAGTTAGGAGCGACCAGGTGGGCAGGGAGGGGGCAGTTGGGGGTGACCTTGCTGGCAGTGGGGGGGGGGGGCAGTTAGGAGCAACCAGGCCGGCAGGGGGGTTAGTGAGGGACGACCAAATGTCTGAACAAGCAGGCTGTGTGGGGCAACCAGGCCAGTAGGGGGGACAGTTGGGGGCAACCAGGCTGGCAGGGGGGGGGCAGCTAGGGGTGACCAGGCCAGTGGGGGGGTGCAGTTGGGGGTGAACAGGCCAGCAGTGGTGGGCAGTTGGGGGCAATTAGGCGACCAGGCTGGTGTGGGGGGGTGCAGTTGGGGGCGACCAGGTCAGCAGGGAGGTAGTAAAGGGTGACCAGGCTGGTGGGGAGGGGCAGTTAGGAGCGACCAGGTGGGCAGGGAGGGGGCAGTTGGGGGCAACCTGGCCGGCAGTGGGGGGCAGTTAGGGGTGACCAGGCTGGCAGGGGGTGCAGTTAGAAGTGATCAGGCTGGCACGCAGAGGCAGTGAGGGCCAATCAGGATGGCAGAGGGGGGCAGTTAGGGGTGACCAGGCAGGCAGGCAGGTGAGCAATTAGGAGCCAGTGGGATGTCTGACTGCCAGTTTAGGCCTGATCCCAGGATTGGGCCTAAACTGGCAGTCAGACATCCCCCAAGGGGTCCCAGATTGGAGAGGGTGCAGGCTGGGCTGAGGGACCCTCCCTCCATGCACGAATTTCATGCACCGGGCCTCTAGTAAGTATATAAGTACTTTGGTTTATCTCTTCACTTCTCCCCAACCCCACATCGAGGTATGTCAGTCTGATCCATGCCTCCCTGCTTGGGGTCTTATTTTGTTGGTCAATTAATATTGTTCATTAGATTCCATAAATAAATGAGATCATGTGATACTTGTTGTTCTCAGATTGGCTTATTTCACTTAATATAATATTTTCCAGGTCCATCCATGCTGCCCTAAAGGATGAGAGGACCCTCATTTTTACAGCTGCATAGCATTCCATAGTGTAAATGTCCCACAGTTGTTTTTTATCCATTCATCTATTGATGGGCACTTTGACTATTTCCAAATCTCAGCTATCCTATCTAATAAAAGAGTAATATGCAAATTGACCATAACTCCAACACACAAGATGGTCGCCCCCATGTGGTCAAAGATGGCTGTCCCCATGTGGACACAAGATGGCTGCCACAAGATGGCCGGCAGGGGAGGGCAGTTGTGGGCAATCAGGCCAGCAGGGGAGGGCAGTTGTGGGTGATCAAGCCAGCAGGTTAGGGCAGTTGGGAGGAACGAGCCCTGCAGGGGAGGGCAGTTGGAGGCAATCAGGCCTGCAGGGGAGGGCAGTTAGTGGTTACTGGGCTGGCAGAGGAGGTCAGTTGGGGGCGACCAGACCTGCAGGGGAGGACAGTTGGGAGGGACCCAGGCCTGCAGGGGAGGGCAGTTGGGGGGATCAGGCCTGCAGGGGAGGACCTTTAGGGGCAACTAGGCCTGCAGGGGAGGGTAGTTGGGGGGACCAGGCTAGCAGGGGAGGGCAGTTAGGGGCAACCAGGCTGGCAAGTGAGGGCAGTTAGGGGTTACCGGGCCAGCAGGGAAGGGCAGTTGGGGGCAACCAGGCCTGCAGGGGAGGGCAGTTAGGGGCAATTGGGCTGGCAAGGGAGCAGTTAGGTGTTGATCAGGCTGGCCGGGGAGTGGTTAGGGGGTGATCAGGCTGGCAGGCAGAAGTGGTTAGGGGCAATCAGGCAGGCAGGCAGGTGAGTGGTTGGGAGCCAGCAGTCCTGGATTGTGAGAGGGATCCCAGATTGGAGAGGGTGCAGGCTGGGCTGAGGGACACCCCACCCCCCCATGCACGAATTTCGTGCATTGGGCCTCTAGTTGTAAATAATGCTGCTATGAACATAAGGTTGTGTATATTCTTTCTGATTGGTGTTTTGGAATTTTTAGGATATATTCACAGAAGTGGGATCTCTGGGTAAAACAGAAGCTCCATTTTTAATTTTTTGAGGAAACTCCATACTGTTTTCCATAGCGCTGCACCAATCTGCATTCCCACCAGCAGTGAACTAGTGTTCCCTTTACTTCACATCCTTGCCATCACTTGTTGTTTGTTGATATTTTGATATAGCCATTCTGACAGGTGTGAGGTGATATCTCATTGTGGTTTTAATTTGCATTTCTCTGATAATTAGTGACTTTGAGCATATTTTCGTGTGTCTCTTGGCCATTTGTATGTCCTTTTTCGAGAAATGTCTATTCAGGTTTTCTGCCCATATATATTTTTTAAAGATATTTTTATTGATTTCAGAGAGGAAGGGAGAGGGAGAGAGAGATAGAAACATCAAGGCCGAGAGAGAACCATTGATTGGCTGCCTCCTGCAAGCCCCCCTACTGGGGATTGAGCCCGCAACCCAGGCATGTGCCCTTGATCGAAATCGAATACGGGACCCTTCAGTCCACAGGCCAACGCTCCATCTATTGAGCCAAACCAGCTAGGGCTACCCATTTTTTAATTGGATTGATTGTCTTCTTTTTGTTGAGTTGTATAAATACTTTATATATTTTGTATGTTAACCCCTTATCAGATGTATCATTAGCAAATATGTTCTCCCATTCAGTGGGTTCTCTTTTCAATTTGATGGTGGTTTCTTTTGCTCTGCAGAAGCTTTTAATTTTGATGTAGTCCCATTAGTTTACTTTCTCCTTAGTTTTCTTTCTCCTAGGAGATGTATCTGTAAATGTATTGCTGCGTGAGATGTCTGAGATTTTACTGCCTATGTTTTCTTCTAAGATTTTTATGATTTCATGCCTTACATTTAAGTCTTTTCTCCTTTTTGAGTTTATTCTTGTGTATGGTGTAAGTTGGCGGTCTTGTTTCATTTTTTTTTTTTTTTTTGCATGTGTCAGTCCAGTTTTCCCAACATCATTTATTGAAGAGATGTTTTTACTCCATTGTGTGTTCTTGCCTCCTTTCTCAAGTATCAATTGAACATAATGGTGTGGGTCAATTTCTGGGGTCTCTGTTCTGATTCATTGGTCTATATACCTATTCTTATGCCAGTACCAGGCTGTTTTGGTTATAATGGCTTTGTAGTATAGTTTGATATCTGTTATTATGACCCCTCTTCTTTCTCAAGATTGCTGCAGCTATTCAAGGTTTTTTTTGGTTCCATATAAAGTTTTGGAGTGTTTGTTCTAACTGTGACGTATGCCATTGGTATTTTATTTTTATTTCATTTTATTTTTTTAAATTTATTTTTATTTATTTCAGAGAGGAAGAGAGAGGGAGATAGAAACATCAATGATGAGAGAGAATAATTGATCGGCTGCCTCCTGCACGCCCTCTACTGGGATTGAGCCTGCAACCTGGGCATATGGCCTGACTGGGAATCGAACTATGACCTGGTCCATGGTCACTGAGCCATGCTGGCTGGGTCTGCCATTAGGGACTGTGTTGAATCTGTAGATTGCTTTGGGTAGTACAGGCATTTTAATGATGTTAATTCTTTCAATCCAAGAACATGGTATATGCTTCCATTGTTTGTGTATTCCTCTATTTATTTTTTCAATGCCCTATAGTTTTCCAAGTACAGGTCTTTTAATTCCTTGGTTAAATTTATTCCAAGTAGGTATCTTATTATTTTTTTTGCAAAGGTAAATGGGATTGCTTTTTTAGTTTCTTCTAACAGTTCATTATTGGTGTATAAAAATGCCATTCATTTGTGGATGTTGCTTTTGTAACCTGCTACCTTTCTGAATTCATTTTTTAAATTTAGTAGTTTCCTGATGGAGTAATTTTTTAAGTTTAGTGGTTTCCTGATGGAGTCTTTAGGGTACAATATCATGTCATCTGCCAATAATGATAATTTTACTTCTTCCTTTCCAATATGGATGCTTTTTATCTTTCTTCTTGTCTGATTGCTGTGGCTAGGTCTTCCAACACTATGTTGAATAACAATGGTGAAAGTGATGCACACAGACTGAGGGTGAAGGGATGGAAAAAGTTTTTTCAGGTAAATGGAAATGAAAAAAAAGCTGGGGTAGCAATACTTATATCTGACAAATTAGATCTCAAAGTGAAGGACATAAAAAGAGATAAGGAAGGCCACTTCATAATACTAAAGGGAGCAATCCAATAAGAAGAAATAACTCTGGTAAACATATATGCACCCAATATAGGAGCACCCAAATATATAAAGAAACTCCTGGAGGATATCAAGGGAGAGCTTGACAGCAATACAATCATAGTAGGGGACTTTAATACCCCACTATCACCATTGGACAAATCCTCTAAACAAAAAAAATCAACAAAGAAACATCCATCCTAAATGACTCACTAGACCAGATGGACTTAATTAACATCTTCAGAACATTTCACCCCAAAGCCACAGAATATACATTCTTCTCAAGTGCACATGGGTCATTTTCAAAGATAGACCATATATTGGGTCACAGGCAAAGTCTCTTCAAATTCAAGAAGATAGAAATCATATCAAGCATCTTCTCAGATCACAGTGGCATAAAACTGGAAAACAACTAGAATAAAAACAACCCCCCCCCCAAAATCAAACACATGGAGGCTAAATAGCAAGCTATTAAACAATGACTGGGTTACCAGAGAGATCAAAGAAGAAATAAAAAAACATCATGGCAACAAATGACAATGAAAACACAACAATCCAAAATCTATGGGACTCAGCGAAAGCAGTCCTGAGAGGGAAGTTCATAGCTCTACAAGCCTACTGCAAAAAACAAGAAACAATGGTAATAAATTACCTAACCATACAACTCAAAGAGTTAGAAAGAGAGCAACAAGAAAAGCCCAGTGTAAGCAGAAGGAAGGAAATAATAAAGATTAGAGCGGAGATAAAGACATAGAGACCAAAAAAAAAAAAATCAACAAAACCAAGAGATGGTTTTTTGAAAGGATAAATAAGTTTGATGAACCTCTAGCCAGGCTCACCAAGAAGCAAAGAGAGAGGACCCAAATAAACAAAATCAGAAATGAAAGAGGAGAAATAACAACGGACCCCACCAAAATACAAAGGATTGTTAAAAAATACTATGAACAACTCCAACAAACTGGACAACCTGGAGGAAATGGACATATTCCTAGAAAAACACAACCTTCCGAAACTCAATCAGGAAGAATCTAAACATCTCAATAGGTCAATACTATGGAAGAAATTGAAGCAGTCATCAAAAAGCTTCCAGCAAACAAAAGCCCGGGGCTAGATGTCTTCACAGGAGAGTTTTACCAAACATTGAAAGAAGAACTAAAACCTATCCTCCTCAGATTATTCCAAAAAATTCAAGAGGAGGGAACACTTCAAAGCTCCTTCTATGAAGCCAGCATCACCCTAATACCAAAACCAGATAAAGATAACACAATGAAAGAGAATTACAGGCCAATATCCCTCATGAATGTAGATGCCAAAATCCTCAACAAAATTCTAGTAAATCGTATCCAGCAGTACATCAGAAAGATCATACACCATGACCAAGTAGGATTTATCCCGGGAATGCAAGGATGGTACAATATCCGCAAATCAATAAACGTGATACATCACATAAACAAATTGAGAGATAAAAATCACATAGTCATATCAATTGATGCAGAAAAAGCATTTGACAAAATCCAACAGCCTTTGATAAAAACTCTCAGCAAAGTGGGAATAGAAGGATCATACCTCAACATAATAAAAGCCATATATGATAAACCCACAGCCAACATCATACTCAATGGGCAAAAACTAAAACCATTTCCCCTAAGAAGAGGAACAAGTCAGGGATGCCCACTCTCACCACTCCTGTTTGACTTAGTACTGGATGTGCTAGCCATAGCAATTAGACAAGAAGAAGAAATAAAAGGCATCCAAATTGGAAAAGAAGAAGTAAAGCTGTCCTTATTTTCAGATGACATGATATTATACATAAAAAACCCCGAAAGACTCCATCAAAAAACTATTAGACTTAATAAATGAATTTGGCAAGGTAGCAGGATACAAAATTAATGCCAAGAAATCTATGGCATTTCTATACACCAACAGTGAACTTACAGAAAGAGAGACTAAAAAAGCGATCCCATTTACCATTTCACCAAAAAAATTAGGATACCTAGGAATAAACTTAACTAAGGCGGTAAAAGACCTATACGCGGAAAACTACAGGACTCTGAAAAAAGAGATAGAGGACGACGTAAACAGTTGGTAGGACATACCATGTACATGGATTGGTAGAATCAACATCATTAAAATGTCCATACTACCCCCAAAAATCTATAGATTCAATGCACTCCCCATTAAAATACCAACAGACCTAAAAAAAACTCTCCAAAAATTCATCTGGAATAAAAAAAGACCTCGAATAGCCACCGCAATCCTGAGAAAGAAGAACAAAATAGGTGGGATCTCAATACCAGATTTCAAGGTGTATTACAAGGCCACTGTTCTCAAAACAGCCTGGTACTGGCACAAGAACAGACATATAGACCAATGGAATAGAATAGAGAACCCAGATATCAACCCAAACCACTACACTCAATTAATTTTTGACAAAGGAGGCAAGAGCATACAATGGAGTCAAGACAGTCTCTTCAATAAATGGTGTTGGGAAAACTGGACAGATAAATACAAAAAAATGAAACTAGATCACCAACTTACACCATACACAAAAATAAACTAAAAATGGATAAAGGACTTAAACATAAGATGGGAAACCATTAAAATACTAGAGGAATCCACAGGCAGAGAAATCTCAGACATATGCCGAAGCAATTTCTTCACCGATACCGCTCCTAGGGCAATAGATGCTAATGAGAAAATAAATGGGACTACATCAAAATAAAAAGCTTTTGCACAGCAAAAGATCCATCAACAAAACAACAAGAAAACCCACTGTATTGGAGAATGTATTTGCAAATGTTATCACTGATGAAGGTTAAATCTCTAACATCTACAGGGAACTTATACAACTTAATAAAAGGAAAATAAATGATCCAATAAAAAAATGAGCAACGGACCTTAATAGAAACTTCAAAAGAAGACAGAAGGAAGGCCTAGAGACATATGAAAATATGCTCAAAGTCACTAATTATCTGAGAGATGCAAATCAAAACGACAATGCGGTACCATCTCACACCTGTCAGAAGGGCAATCATCAACAAATCAACAAACGACAAGTGCTGGTGAGGATGCGGAGAAAAAGGAATCCTTGTGCACTGCTGGTGGGAATGCAGACTGGTGCAGCCACTGTGGAGAACAGTTTGGAGTTTCCTCAAAAAACTAAAAATGGAACTCCCATTTGACTCAGTAATCCCACTTCTAGGAATATATCCCAAGAAATCAGAAACACCAGTCAGAAAGGACATATGCTCCCCTATGTTCATAGCAGTACAATTTACAATAGCTAAGATTTGGAAACAGCCTAAATGCCCATCAGCAGATGAGTGGATTAGAAAACTGTGGTACATCTACACAATGGAATACTACGCTGCTATATAACAAGGAATTCTTACCATTTGCAGCAGCATGGATGGACCTGGAGAGCATTATGTTAAGCGAAATAAGCCAGGCAATGAAAGAAAAATACCACATGATCTCACTCATTTATGGAAAATAAAGAACATTATAACCTGATGAACAAAACGATAGATACAGAGGCAGTAAAGCACTGAACAGACTGTCAAATTACAGTGGGAAGGCTGGGGAGTGTTGGGGAGGTGGTGGGGGGAAAGACATCAACCAAAGGACTTGTATGCATGCATATGAGCACGGCCAATGGACACAAGACACTGTGGGGGTGTGGGGGGTGGGATGAGGGCATGCGATAGGGGTGGGGGAGGACTACTATATGTAATACTTTAAACAATAATAATAGTAAAAAGAATGGTGAAAGTGGACATCGCTGTCTTGTTAATGTTCTTAAGGGAAACACAGTTTTTGCCCATTGAGTATTATGTTGACTGTAGGTTTGTCATATATGGCCTTTATTATGTTGAGGTATGATTCTACTATTCTCACTTGACTGAGAGTTTTTATCAAAAAAAGGTGCTGTATTTTGTCGAATGTGTTCTCTGCGTCTATTGATATGACTATGTGGTTTTATCTTTCAACTTGTTTATGTGATGTATCACATTTATAGATATTATTGCATATGTGGCTTTAATCGTCCCATTGCCCTCCCCCCACTCATGCCCTCACTCTCCTGGTGTCTGTGTCCGTTGGTTAGGCTTATATGCATGCATAGAAGTCCTTTGGTTGATCTCTCACCCTTACCCCCACCCTCCCCTACCATCCCTCTGAGGTTTGACAGTCTGATTGATGCTTCTCTGTCTCTGGATCTGTTTTTGTTCATCTATTTATGTTGTTCATTATATTCCATAAATGAGTGATATTAATCTTTCTCTGACTGGCTTATTTCGCTTAGCATAAGGCTCTCCAGTTTCATCCATGCTGTTGCAAATGGTAAGAATTCCTTCTTTTTTACAGCAGCATAGTATTCCATTGTGTAGATGTACCACAGTTTTCTAATCCACTCATCTGCTGATGGGCATTTAGGCTGTTTCCAAATCTTAGCTATGGTGAATGGTGCTGCTGTGAACATAGGGGAGCATATATCCTGTTTGATTGGTGTTTCTGATTTCTTGGGATATATTCCTAGAAGCTGGATCACTGGGTCAAATGGGAGTTCCATTTTTAATTTTTTGAGGAAACTCTATACTGTTCTCCACAGTGGCTGCACCAGTCTGCATTCCCACCAGCAGTGCACGAGGGTTCCTTTTTCTGCACATCCTCATCAGTACTTGTCCTTTGTTGATGATAGCTATTTTGACACGTGTGAGATGGTACTGTATTGTCATTTTGATTTGCATCTTTCAGATGATTAGGGACTTTGAGTATGTTTTCATATGTCTCTAGGCCTTCCTTATGTCTTCTTTTGACAAATATCTATTTAGGTCCATTGCTTATTTTTTGATTGGGTTGTTTATCTTCATTTTGTTAAGTTGTATGAGTTCCCTGTAAATGTTGGAGATTAAACCCTTATTGGAGATAACATTGGCAAATATGTTCACCCATGCAGAGGGCTTTCTTGTTGTTTTGTTGATGGATCTTTTGCTGTGTAAAAGCTTTTCATTTTCATGTAGTCCCATTTGTTTAATTTCTCTTTAGTTTCCATTGGCCTAGGAGCTGTATTGGTGAAGAAATTGATTTGGCATATGTTTGAGATTTTGTGCCTGTGGATTCCTCTAGTATTTTAATGGTTTCCCGTCTTATGTTTAAGTCTTTTATCCATTTTTAGTTTAGTTTTGTGTACGGTGTAAGTTGGTGGTCTAGTTTCATTTTTTTGCATGTATCTGTCCAGTTTTCCCAACACCATTTATTGAAGAGACTGTCTTGACTCCATTGTATGCTCTTGCCTCCTTTGTCAAATATTAATTAGGCATAGTGGTTTGGGTCGATTTCTGGGTTCTCTATTCTATTCCATTGGTCTATATGTCTGTTCTTGTGCCAGTACCAGGCTGTTTTGAGAACAGTGGCTTTGTAATGCACCTTGAAATCTGGTATTGAGATCCCTCCTACTTTGTTCTGCTTTTTCAGGATTGCTGCAGCTATTTGGGGTCTTTTTTTATTGCAGATGAATACTTGGAGAGTTCTTTCTAGGTCTGTGAAATATGCCATTGGTATTTTAATGGGGATTGCATTGAATCTATAGATTGCTTTGGGTAGTATGCACATTTTAATGATGTTGATTCTACCAATCCATGAACACAGTATGTTCTTCCACTTGTTTATGTCTTCCTCTATCTCTTTTTTCAATGTCCTGAAGTTTTCCAAGTATAGGTCTTTTACCTCCTTAGTTAAGTTTATTCCTAGATATATTATTTTATTTGGTGCAATGGTAAATGGGATTTTTTAAAAAATCTCTCTTTCTTTAAGTTCACTATTGGTGTACAGATATGCCATAGATTTCTTGGCCTTAATTTTATATCATGCTCCATTGATGAATTCATTTATTAAGTCTAATAATTTTTTGATGGAGTCTTTAGGGTTTTCTATGTACAGTATCATTTCATCTGCAAATAATGACAGTTTTACGTCTTGTTTTCCATTTTAGATACCTTTTATTTCTTCTTCTTGTCTAATTGCTATGGCTAGCACTTCCAGAACTAAGTAGAACAGGAGTGGTGAAACTTGGCATCCCTGTCTCATTCCTGTTCTTAGATGAAATGGTTTTAGTTTTTGCCTATTGAATATGATGTTGGCTGTAGGTTTGTTATGTAAGGCTTTTATTATGTTGAGGTATGATCCCTCTATTCCCATTTTGCTGAGAGTTTTTATCAAAGGGAGTTGGATTTTGTCAAATGCTTTTTCTGTATCAATTGATATGACTATGTGATTTTTATCTCTCAATTTGTTTATGTGATGTATCACATTTATTGATTTTCGGATATTGTATCATCCTTGCATCCCCAGGATAAATCCTTCTTGATCATGGTGTATGATCTTTCTGATGTAATGCTGGGTCTAATTTGCTAGAATTTTGTTGAGGATTTTGGCATCTATGTTCATGAGGGATATTGGCCTTTAATTTTCTTTCATTGTGTTGTCTTTAGGTTGTTTAGGTATTAAGGTAATGATGGCTTCATAGAATGAGCTTGGAAATGTTCATTCCTCTTGAATTTTTTGGTCTAGTCTGAGGAGGATTGGTTTTAGTTTTTCCTTGAATGTTTGGTAAAACTCCTCTGTGAAGCTGTCTGGCCCCGGGCTTTTTGTTTCTGATAGGTTTTTGATGTCTGCTTTGATTTCTTCCATAGTTATTGGCCTATTGAGATGTTTTGAATCTTCCTGATCGAGTTTTGGAAGGTTGTATTTTTCTATGAATATGTCCATCTCCTCGAGGTTGTCTTGTTTGTTGGAATGGAGTTGTATTTCTGTGGAGTCCGTTGTTATTTCTCCTCTTTCATTTCAGATTTTGTTTATTTGGTTCCTCTCTCGTTGCTTCTTGGTGTGCCTGGCTTGAGGTTCATCAATCTTGTTTATCCTTTCAAAGAACCAGCTCTTGGTTTTATTGATCTTTTGTATTGTTTTTTTAGACTCTATGCCATTTATTTCTGCTCTGATCTTCATTATCTCCTTTCTTCTCACTATGGGCTTTTCTTGTTGCTCTCTTTCTAATTCTTCAAATTGTAGAGTTAGATGATTTACTCCCATTTTTTTCTTACTTTTTGAGGTAGCCCTGTAGAGCTATAAATTTCTCTCTAAGGACTGCTTTTAATGTGTCCCATAGATATTGGATTGTTGTGTTTTCATTGTCATTCCTTTCCAGGATGTTTTATATTTCTTCTTTGATCTCTTTGGTAACCCAATCATTGTTTAGTAGCATGCTATTCAGCTTCCAAGTGTTTGAATTTTTTGGATTGTTTTTATTGTAATTGATTTCTAACATTATGCCATTGTGGTCTGAGAAGATGCTTGATATGATTTCAATCTTCTTGAATTTGGAGAGACTTTTCCTGTCACCCAATATGTGGGCTATCTTTGAAAATGTCCCATGTCCCATTGAGAAGAATGTATATTCTATGTCTTTGGGGTGAAATGTTCTGAAGATGTCAATTAAGTCCATCTGATCTAGTGAGTCATTTAGGATTGCTATTTTTGCTGATTTTTTTTGTCTAGGGTATTTATCCAGTGATGTCAGCGAGGTATTAAAGCCCCTTACTATGATTGTATTGTTGTTGATCTCTCTCTTGATATCTTCCAGGAGGTTTTTTATGTATTTGGTTGCATATGTGTTTATCAGGGTTATATCCTCTTCTTGTATCGATCCTTTTATTATTATGAAGTGGCCTATGTTATGTCTTCTGATGGCCTTCACTCTGAGGTCTATTTTGTGAGATATAAGTGTTGCTTCCCCAGTTTTTCTTTTCATTTCCATTGGCCTGAAAGATATTTTTCATCTCTACTTTCATTCTGTGTGAGTCCCTTGTTCTGAAGTGGTTCTCTTTTAGAAAGCATATACAGTATATGGGTCATGGTTTTTTTTTTTTTTTTTTTTTTTTTTATATTCAGCCACTTGATGTCTTTTGATTGGAGCATTTAATCCATTTATGTTTAAAGTTGTTATTGATAGGTACTCATTTGTAGCCATTTTTATTATTTTGTGCCTGTGTTCCTTCTTCCCTTTGTATTTCTTCTTTTTACACCAGTTCCTTTAGCTTTTCTTGCATTGCTGGCTTGGTAGTGACAAATTCCCTTAGTCTTTTTTTTTTTTTTTTGTCTGTGAAGCTCCTTATTTCTTCTTCTATTTTGAATGATATCCTTGCTGGATAGAGTATTCTTGGATTCAGTCCCTTGCTTTGCATCACTTTGAAATTTCCTTTCATTCTTTTCTGGCCTGATGTGTTTCTGTTGAAAAATCATTTGATAATCTAATGGGAAGTCCTTGTACATAACTTTCTTACTCTCTTTTGCAGTCTTTAAGATTCTCTTTTTGTCCTGAACATTTGCCATTGTAATTATGACATGTCTTGGTGTGGGTCTTTTTGGGTTCATCTTGTTTGCTTGTATGGCTTTTTTCTTCCCCACATTTGGAAAGTTTTCTGACATTATATCTTCAAATAGGTTTTATAACCCTTACTCCTCTTCCTGTCATTCTGGTACCCCTATTTTTCATATGTTGCCTCATTTCATTTTGTCCCAAAGCTCCCTTAGGCTCTCTTTCTTTTAATTTTTTTCTCCAATTGCAGTACAGTTTGGGTGTGTTTTGCTTCCTTATCTTTTAATTCGCTAAGTTGGTCCTCCACTTCTCCTAGTCTACTGTTGAAACTTTCCATGGTGTTATTTATTGCAGCTATATCACTCTTTATTTCTTCTTGATTCTTAACATAAGTTTTTGGTTTTTTTTCATCCATCAGGTTTATGAACTGTATAACCCTTATTCTGAATTCTTTTTTCTGACATATTGCATGCCTGCGTTTCACTTTGTTGCTTCTCTGGCAATTCCTCTTTTTCTTTCCTTTCATGGTTTCTTTGTCTACCCATTTTTGCTTTCACCGAAGGATCTAGGTGTCCAGTCGTGCAGGAGTTGCTCCTTGGGTGGAAGTGGCTTCTGGGTGGGGGCTGCTCCCAGGGCAGTTGTGGCAGTGTCTGCTACTCAGTTAGCAATGGCTCCTCTAGTGGGCGCTGTTCACAGGAGTGTTGGCTCCTCTGGCTGGTGGGGAGAGGCTGCTCGTTCAGCTCCTGCTCCTCGGATGAGGTCAGGTTGCTCACGAGGCTGCTGCTCTTCAGATGGGGGTTGGCTGCACGCAGCTGCTGCTCCTGGTACCGAGGTGGGCTGCTCACAAGCTGCTGCACTTCAGACAGGGGTGGGCTGCTCGTGCAGTTGCTTTCCTTGGATGGTGGCAGGCTGCTTGCAAGGATGCTGCTCCTCAGACATGGGTGGGCTGCTCACGAGGCTGCCGTTTCTCAGACAGGGGTGAACTGCACATGAGGCTGCTGCTCCTCAGACAGGTGGGCCATTTGCACTGCTGCTGCTCCTTGGATGGGGGCAGGCTTCTTGCGTGCCTGCTGCTCCTCGGACGGGTACAGGTTGTGTGTGGCTGCTGCTCCTTTAATGGGGGCAGGCTGCTCATGTGGCTGCTGTTCCTCGAATGGGGATCGCTATGCTCAAGGCAGCTGCTCCTCGGATGGGGGGCGGGCCACTCGCATAGCTGCTGCTCCTTGGACGGGGCACACCGTGTGAGGCTGCCGCTCCTTGGCCTGGGGCTGGCTGCTCATGTGGCTGCTGCTCACATGGTTGCAGGGCCCTGAGCTAAAGCGTTGGGCCAGTCAGAGGGGAGCATGCTTTGGAACTCACAGGAGCCTGTGCCTGGGATGGCTGGTGTCTCAGTGACTGTGGGACTGCAGCTGAGGCAGCAGGTCCCTAGCGCGGGTGGCTGTAGAGTCCCCGGTGTTATCCGCGGGCACCCTGGTTGGAAATGAGGCTGGGCTCCCCGTCACAGCAGCTCTCCCCTTCAAAAAGGTGAGGCCTCTGAGGATGAGCCAGCCACTCCTGGACTGTTTGCAATGGTAGTAGAGGCTGCCTAGTTAGGTGAGCCCCGTTAGCCTGCCCCCAAAGGTCCTGCAGGATCTAACTGTGCCCAACTCACACACACCAACACACCCCACATGACCACACACTCCTCTTTTGCTCCCTCCCTCACTCATGCTCTCTCCCTCACTGCCGCCTTTTTCCTGCCTCTGTAGTTGGGTTTGGAGTGTTATTGACCCGTTCATAGATGGAATCTCCTCTCTGGGTGCCTGGTTATGTGGCTTGCTCTCTAGCACATTGGCTAATCAGGATAAAATTCACCTTGACAGGACACAACACAAAGGGACCAAAACACGAATGTAATCATGACACTGATAACCCCAATATAAGTGACCACCAGAGAAAAGAGAATTAGGAAGAGAAAAGAGAGCACAAATGATATTGAAGAGAGAAAAAGTGGTATGAAAGAAAAGGAAAAGAAGAAAAAGGAAGAAAAAGAGAAAAAAATATATATGGGGAGAAAATACCAGAGAACAAACAGGTAAACGAAAACATAAAAACACCAAATACCCAGTAAAGAGGGTGGGGCAGAATCTTATATACAGAAAGTAAGGTTAAGAATTGGATGAATATGGGGAGAACCTCAATTCACTATAGAGGAAGTAGAAAGAGGATGAGTGGATAAGAAAAAAAAAAGAGAAGAAAATAATAATAATAATAAAATTTAAAAAATAGATTAAAATAGGATTAAAAATAAAATTGAATGACGGAAAAATAATGCTAAAAGAAATAGAAAATAAAGAAATAAACAAAAAAGGAAAATAAAGAAAAAAGATAACAAAATAATAATAAATAAAATAAAATAAAAATAAAAATGAAAAAGTGAAGTGTCGTTTCTTTGGCTGGTTTAAGATCCCACTCTTCTGTACTCTCTGTGGCTTCTTAGTTTCCTGTTGCTGGGACCGAAGGCCTCTCCCAGCAACAGGAAACTGGACTCTCAGGGACTATTCAGATTTTTTTTATTATTATTCTTTGTGTCACTCAGGGTGTAGTCTAGGTGTGGCTGTATTGGTTGCCTTGAGACTGCAGAGAGGGCTATCTCTTCAGGAGAAAATGGGTAACTAGGTTGCGCATGTCAGTTATGACTCAGTGTCAGACCCACAGCCACCTCTCACGGACCCTCTTCTCTCCCCAGCCTATCCCCAGATTCCACAAGTCCCGCACCTCCTCCTGAAACCTCAGCCATGGGTGAGTGTCTGTGTCTGAAAGGTCCTATGAACTGGGTTCAGTGAACAAAAGCAACGACCAAAAAGAGGGGAAAGAGCTGTGCCTATGCAAGCTCCTCTTCTCCCTGCATGGTGCGCTCTGGGCAGTCATCCAGAATGCCCTTCTGGGCTTCCTTCTCTCATGACTGTGGACCCAGATCTAGAATCCTCTGCCACCAGCAGTCCTGTGGACCTACTTTCCACAGTCAGATGACGCTGTGCCTGTCCCAAGGGACATGGCCTCAGTGCTGTGCGGTTTCCCTCTGACCCTCTGGGCGCGAAGGTCTCACAGTTCTCTCCAGCCCAGGTCCCTGATTTTACCGTTCTCCAGGTGTCCTCTGCCCTTCCCAGCTGTGGATTGTCTCACCAGCTGTGTCTACTTCGCCAATTCAGGGTGAATGTTATTTGATTTAGTTGCTTGTTCTATCTGCTCCAGGATAAGGCTTGGGACACGTCTATCTATTCCACCACGATTTTGTCTCTGTGTATGATCTTTTTAATGTATTGCTGGATTCTATTTGCTAATATTTTGTTGAGGATTTTAGCAACTGTGCTCATTAGGCATATTGACCTGTAATTTTCTTTCTTTTCTGAGTCTTTATCTGGTTTTTGAATTAGGATAATGCTGGCTTCATAAAAAGAGCTTGGTGAGAAATCAAGATGGTGGCATAAGGTATACACCTGTATGTGCTGCCTCTCACAACCACACCAAAACTACAACTAAAAGACAAAACGACTATCACCCAAAACCACGGGAAAGCTGGCTGAGTAGAAGTTCTACAACTAGAAGAAAAGGAAAAAAGCACATTGAGATGGGGTAGGATGTGCAGAGGCGTGGAAAAGCAGAGGTACGGAGGCATGCGAATCGGGCTGGCGACTGGGTGTGCTGTTTTCTTCAATCGGGAAGGAGATACAAACTCCCGATTGCTCTGAACTTCAGTTTCCGGCGACACTCTGGGGACCCAGACTCCTATGGGGAGAAATTGGACTGTCTGCCATCTGGTTGGAAAGTGAGGGTGGCTTTCTTGCAGAGGTGCTTGCAGGAATCATTATGTACTGCACTGGGATGTGGAGAAGCCGAGACACAGAGATGGCTGACTGGCAGCCATCGCTGTTTGCTACACCCTGGTGATCCCCTGAGACCCCACCCCACCCAATTTACAAACCCATTCAAGCTGTGTGCAACGACTTTTGCATATGAATAGCCTGCCTTTTTGCAGCTTAACCTAACAAGCTGCAGCTGGGTCAGACAGCTCCAAAACTTCCAAAACCCAAACAAAGAGGAGAAATCTGCAGATCTTGCTGTAGCTCCTGCTGGGTGGCCTCAGGCAGAAGCTGACTTGCACCTCCTTGGAGATCCAGGAGCCAGTGTACCCAGTGGTCAGTGTGAGATGATACCAGATTTCAACTCCTCACATCCATAAGTGATAAACTCAAGAGGCAGACTCAGTGAGCACCAAATCCCCACCAAAGCAAGTCCTGCCCCATAAGGGTGTCTCCAGCACAGAAGTTCTTCCATTATAGACACAGCAGGTCCTCACCGCCAATTGGCCTGGAGGTCAATTCCTCCCAGTGTACCAACAGCAATCAAGGTTTAACTACAACAAGACTCTGCACACAGCCCACAAAGGGGTGCACCAAGAGTGTCCACCTCAGGTGATTGGGGAGGCTGAGCCACTGGGCCCTATAGGTCACCTACCACACAAAGCCACTCTATCAACACAGGGAAGCAGCCAAAATGCAGAGACAAACATGTCACAAATGAAAGAAATGGAGGAAAACAAACTACTGGATGACATAGAGTTCAGAACCACAGTTATAAGGTTACTCAAGAATCTTCTAGAAACCTCTGAGGAACTTAGTGAGACCTTTAAGGATCTTAATATATTTTATTGATTTTTTACAGAGAGGAAGGAAGAGTGATAGATAGAAACATCGATGAGAGAGAAACATCGATCAGCTGCCTCCTGCACACCTCCCACTGGGGATGTGCCCGCAACCAAGCCACATGCCCTTAACCGGAATCGAACCTGGGACCCCTCAGTCCGCAGGCCGACGCTCTATCCACTGAGCCAAACCGGTTTTGGCTTAAGGATCTTAATGAGAATGCAAAAAAAAAAAAAAAAAAAATGGAAAAGGACCAATCAGTAATTAAGCATACACTGTCTGAAATAAAGAATAATATACAGAAATTCAACAGTAGACTAAAGGACCCCAAGAATCAAACCAAAGATTTGAAATATGAGGAAGCAAAAAACACCCAAGCAGAAAAACAAAAAGAAAAAAGAATCCAAAAGTATGAAGATAGTGTAAGGAACCCTGGGGCAACTTCAAGTGTACCAACATCTGAATTATGGGGGTGCCAGAAGAAGATAGAGAGCAAGATACTGAAAACCTATTTGAAGAAATTATGACAGAAAACTTCCCCTACCTGGTGAAAGAAATAGACTTACAAGTCCAGGAAGCGCACAGAACCCCAAACAAGAGGAATCCAAAGAGGACCACACCAAGACACATCATAATTAAAATGCCAAGGGCAAAAGACAAAGAGAGAATCTTGAAGGCAGCAAGAGAAAAATGGTTAGTTACCTACAAGGGAGCACCCATATGATAGTCAGCTGATTTCTCAACAGAAACTATGCAGGCCAGAAGGGAGTGGCAAGAAATATTCAAAGTGATGAACAGCAAGAACCTACAACCAAGATTACTCTACCCAGCAAAGCTATCATGCAGAATTGAAGGTCAGATAAAGAGCTTCACAGACAAGAAAAAGCTAAAGGAGTTAATCACCACCAAACCAGGATTATATGAAATGCTGAAGGGTATTCTTTAAGAAGAGGAAGAAGAAAAAGGTAAAGATAAAAATTATGAACAATAAAGTGACAACAAATACATAGGTATCAACAAGTGAATCTAAAAATCAAGTGAATAAAAAATCTGATGAACAGAATAAACTGGTGAATAGAATCAGGGGCATAGAAAGGGAGTGGACTGACAATTCTCGGGGGGTAGGGGGTGTGGGGGGTGCGGGAAGAGATTGGAGAAAAATCTTACACCTATGGATGAGGACTGTGGTGGGGCGTAAGGGCATGGGGGGGAGAATTGGGTGGAGAGGAGCTATGAGGGGGGGAAGAGGAACATCTAATAATCTGAACAATAGAGTTATTTTTTTAAAAATATATTTTATTGATATTTCACAGAGAGGAAGGGAGAGGGATAGAGAGCCAGAAACATCGATGAGAGAGAAACATCGATCAGCTGCCTCCTGCACACCTCCCACTGGGGATGTGCCCGCAACCAAGGTACATGCCCTTGACTGGAATCGAACCCGGGACCTTTCAGTCCGCAGGCCGACGCTCTATCCACTGAGCCAAACCGGTTTCGGCAAGAGTTATTTTTTAAAAAAGAATAAAACTCAAAAAATAAGAGCTTG
Source organism: Plecotus auritus (assembly GCF_963455305.1). Lineage (NCBI taxonomy): Eukaryota > Metazoa > Chordata > Mammalia > Chiroptera > Vespertilionidae > Plecotus > Plecotus auritus. The sequence continues at coordinate 34,709,161 of NC_137785.1, read as the reverse complement.
CAAGTGTTCCTTCCTCTTGAATTTTTTGGAACAGTTTGAACAGGGTAAGTGATAGTTCTTCTTTGAATTTTTGGTAAAATTCACCTGTAAATCCATCCAATCCAGGACTTTTGTTTGCTGGAAGTTTTTTTAGTGCTTCAATTTCATCAGTTGTTATTGACCTCCTCATGTTTTCTGATTGAGTTTTGGAAGATTGTATATTTCTGGGAATTTGTCCATTCCATCTATAATGTCCAGCGTGTTGGCATATATTTGTTCATAGTATTTGTATTTCTGTGGTGTCTGTTGTTATATTGCTTCTTTCATCTCTGTTTTTATTTATTTGGGTCCTCTCTTTTTGTTTCTTGATGATTCTGGCTAGAGGTTCATTGATCTTTTTTATCTTTTCAAAGTAAACCCGCCCTTGGATTTATTGATCTTTTGTACTTTTTTTTTTTTTCGTCTCTATGTCATTTATTTCTGCTCTGATCTTTATTATTTCCTTCCTTCTGCTTCCTCCAGGGTTTTCTTGCTATTCTTTTTCTAATTCATTTAGTTTTAGGATTAGATAGCTTATTAGTTCTTTTTCTTATTTCTTGAGGTAGGCCTGTAGTGCTATGAACTTCACTCTTAAGACTGCTTTTGCCATGTCCCATAGGTCTTGGGTGGTTGTGTGTTCATTTTCATTTGTTTCCAAGAAGTATTTAATTTCTTGTTGATCTAATTGGTAACCCATTCATTGTTTAGCCTTCATGTATTTCAGTGTTTTTGAATTTTTTTTATTGTAGTTGATTTATTTATTTATTTATCTATTTTTAATTGTTTGAAGTATTACAAATAGTAGTACATATTTCTCCTTTTTCCCCCTCCCCCCCATTGACCTTCCCCCGGCCTCCCCTTCCCCCCAGTACATGCCTTTACCCGCCCCCCCCCCGCCAGTGTTTTTTTATCCATTGGTTATGCTTATATGCATGCATACAAGTCCTTCAGTTGATCTCTTACAGCCCCCACCCCCCCGCCGCAACCTCCTCTGCCTTCCCGCTGTAGTTTGACAGTCTGTTCAATGCTTCTTTGCCTCTGTATCTATTTTTTCCCCCCATTTCATTCCTTTAAAAAATCTTGCCACTGCAGTCTAGAAATAAACATATAATAACAAAAAATGTTTGAGTCCCAATTTCCATGTCCAACAGTTCTGAGTCCCCGTTTCAATGTCAAACAGTTCCTTAAGTGTACATTTTAGCAATGATATCTGGATGGTGGGCACATGGTGGCAATGCAGGTCCGACCCTCTCTGGTTTGGTCCTAGGCAACTTGCTGCGTCGCACAGCTGCTGACTGCTAGCGTGGCAAGGCGTCGTCAGCATCTTCCATCTCTGGACTGTTTTTCCTCTTGTCTTCGTGGTTGGAGCTGACCTGTCAATTCCTCCCTGTTGCAGGAATCCACATGGTCTTGGAGTTGTTTTCTGAAAATATGCAAACATATTCTCGACCAAAAGTTAATAAAGGAATCTTTTCTGCATAACTGATTTGGGATCCTTTTTATTTTTGCCCAAACGATTTTCCTTTGTCTTATTTAGACACCATGTGTGTTTTTCATGGGTGTCTTGCTGTTAGCATTACAAATGAAAACTAATTTTGTAAAGTAAAAGTTTTCTAGATGTAATTTACTTATAGAATATTTTTCCTTACATGATATTACCCTTCTATCCCCCCTTTTTTGATTAATGGAGGCTTTTGTAACTTTTATAATGCAGTCTTGATGACTTTAAATTTTAATTTTTTGACAGAAATATGACTGCTTTAGTTTCATTGCATGTTCAGGAATTTTACGATGAGATGAACTACCAGTAGAAATTTTAGTTACCACATTAGGAACAGCTTTTTGTCCAGTACAATTAAATTTTCTTGAATATTCACTTATTTCAATTAGCCTATTTAAATTAATATGAAAACTTGATTATTATTTTACTGTCAAATTTAATACTCTACCAACAATCTTAGTTTACCCTGTAAATATTAGTGGAAAGGATTATTTGCATTCTTGAGTAGGCCCTGAGCATTCCTGGTGCTAGGCTGGATTTAGATATAGGGCAGCCAAGTCTCGGTCTGTTACCTGGGTCCCAATCTGAGCTGGGCCAAGTCCCTGTCTGTCACCTGTGTCCCGATCTGAGCTGGGCGAGGGAAGCAAAGCAGCCATGGGGGCAGGAGACCTCCCTCAGATGGGGTGAGGGTTCAGGCCCCTGCAAGGTTGGGGGGGTGAGGGTCTGTGCCCCACCTCTGATGATCCCCAAGTTCTCTCCTTATGGCCCCTCTGCGACTGTGCCTGTCTTAGGTTGTTCCTTCCCTGAGGAATCTTACCCGTCTCTGGCTAACCAGTCATCCTCCGGGGCCAAGCAGGGTGATGTGAGGTTCAGTTCTGTCTCCTTGGTAGCCTATGCCCCCGTGGCCTCCATGCCCAGTACCTGCCTTGGGATCCCCTGGCCTGCTGATGGGGCCTCAGCACTGATCACATATCTCGGGGAACTCAGGTTTCTTCTCCAGGGAGGGCCCAGCTCACACGATTGGGCGAGAGACAGATTCATGGTACCAGCCACCGCGAGGCTTCAAGCTCAGCATGAACAGAAAGCTCAGGCAACAGCTGAGGGCAATTGGATTGTGAGAAGAGGGTCCCTCTTGGCACAAAAGGCAAGAGGGGCCAATATAGAATGCTCAAGTGCCTTCCCAGCGCCTTAATTCCTTCTGAAAGGGATTATATCCTTTCATCTCCTTTTTTTTTTTTTTTTTAAATTGCTGCCAAACATTCCAAGAATTAGTTTGTAAGTTTGTTTGGGATAATTGTACAATATGCTGTTGTAAAATATCTAAAATTTTAATGACATTGTAGAATAATATCATGTAAGGATATTCTTTGCTCTAGGCCATGGCTATTAAATTTCAAACTGGCTGTCAATTTCTTTTTGTAACCTTATATAAACTTTGTCAGGGAGGCAAAAACACAAATTATTCCCCCATAACCCCCCACCCCCTACTTATGTCCCACCCCCTTGTTGTCTGTGTCCATTGATTAGGCTCATATGCATGCACACAAGTCCCTTGGTTGATCTCTCCCCCTTACCCCCACCCTCCCTACCTTCCCTGTGGTATGACATGCGGTTTGACGTTTCTCAGTCTCTGGATTTGTTCTTGTTCATCAGTTTATGCCGTTCATTATATTCCACAAATGAGTGAGATCATGTGATACTTATCTTTCTCTGCCTTGCTTATTTCACTTAACATAATACTCTCCATCTCCATCCATGTTGTTGCAAATGGTAGGAACTCCTTTTTTACCGCAGCGTAGTATTCCGTTGTGTAGATATCTGAGAAGATCATTCTTCTTGAATTTGTATAGACTTCTTTTGTGCCCTAACATGTGGTCTATCTTTAAGAATGTTCCATGTGCACTTGAGAAGAATGCATATTCTGTTGCTTTGGGGTGAAATGTTCTGTAAATATTGGTTAGATCCATCTGATCTAGTGTGCTTTTAAGTCCTCTGTTTCTTTGTTAATAGTTTGTCTGGAATATCTTCGCAGTGATGCCAGTGGGGTGATAAAGTCCCCCACTATGACTATTGTTGTCAATCTCTCTCCTAATGTTCACCAAGGGTTCTTTAGTGTACTTGGATGCTCCTATATTGGGTGCATATATGTTTACAAGGGTTATATTTTCTTGTTAAATCATTCCCTTTAGTATTATGAAGTGGCCTTCCTTGTCTCTTGTTATGGCCTTTGTTTTGAAGTCTATTTTGCCTGACATGAGTATTGCTATGCCAGCTTTCGTTTTCTTTCCATGTGCATGACTCATCAAAGAGAAACAAAGAGAAGATCCAAATAAATAAAATCAGAAACGAAAGCAGAGAAGTAATCACTGACACCACAGAAAAAACAAACAATTGTAAGAAAATACTATGAACAACTATATGCCAACAAGCTTGACAATGGGGATGAAATAGATAAATTCCTAGAAAAATATCAACTCCCAAAACTGAACAGGAAGAATCAGAAAACCTGAATAGGCCAATAACAACTGATGAAATAGAAGCAGTTATTAAAAAAAATCCCAGCACATAAAAGCCCAGGTTCAGATGGCTTCACAGGGGAGTTTTACCAAACATTGAAAGGAGAACTAACACCTATATTCCTCAAGCTATTCCAAAAAAATCCAAGAGGAAGGTACACTTTCAAGCTCTTTTTATGAGGCCATCATTATCCTAAGTTGAAAACCAGATAAAAATACTACAAAGAAAGAGAATTACAGGCCAACATCCCTGATAAACATAGATGCTAAAATCCTCAACAGAATATTAGTAAATCGGATGCAGCCATATATTAAAAAGATCATACACCAACCAAGTGGGATTTATTCCAGGGATGCAAGGCTCGTACAGTATTTGCAAATCAATAAATGTGATGCATCTCATAAACAAATTGAAAGACAAAAATCACATGGTCATGTCAATAGACGCAGAAAAAGCACTTGACAAAATCCAACACCTATTTTTGATAAAAACTCTCAGTGAAGTGGTAATAGAGGGACCATATCTCAACATGATAAAGGTCATATATGATAAACCTACAGTGAACATTATGCTCAATGAGCAAAAACTAAAACCATTTCTGCTAAGAGCAGGAACAAGACAGGGATGTCCACTCTTTTCACTCTTATTCAATATGGTACTGGGAGTCCTAGCTACAGCCATTGGACAAGAAGAAGAAACAGAAGGCATCCAAATTCTAAAGGAGGGAGTAAAACTCATTATTTGCAGATGATGTGATTTTGTACATAGAAAACCCTAAAGACTCCACCAAAAAACTGCTAGATTTAATAAATGAATTTGGCAATGCACCAGGATACAAAATCAACACCCAAAAATTGATGGCTTTTTTATACACCAAAAATGAATTCTCAGAGAAACTAAACAAACAATCCCACTTATCATTGCAACAACAACAACAATAAAAATGAAGATATTTAGGAATGAACTTAACCAAGGAGGCAAAAGACTTGTATTCAGAAAACTACAGAATGTTGAAAAGATAGAAGAAGATATAAAGAAGTTGAAGAATATACTGTGTTCATGGATTGATAGACTCAAATTCATCAAAATTTCCATACTACCCAAGGCAATCTACAGATTCAATGCAATTTCTATTAAAATTCCAACAGCATATTTTACAGAGCTAGAACAAATACTCCCTAAAATTTATGTGGAATCAAAAAAGAACCTGAATAGGTGCAGTAATCTTGAGAAAGAAAAAAAGTGGGAAGAATCACAATACCAGATTTCAAGTTATACTACAAAGTCAACGTAATAAAAATAGTCTGGTACTGGCACAAGAACAGGCATATAGATCAATGGAACAGAACAGAGACACCAGAAATCATCCCAAGCCATTATGTTCAATATTTGACAAAGGAGGCAAGAGCATACAATGGAGTCAAGACAGTCTCTTCAATAAATGGTGTTGGGAAAATTAGACAGATACATGCAAAAAAAAAAAAAAAAGAAAGAAAGAAAGAAAGAAAAAAGAAACTAGACCGCTAACTTCCACCATACACAAGAATAAACTGAAAATGGATAAAAAACTTAAATGTATGCTTTGAAACAATAAAAATCCTAGAAGAAACAATAGGCAGCAAAATCTCAGACATCTCGCATAGCAATATGTTTACAGATACATCTAGGGCAGTGGAAACTAAAGAGAAAATAAACAAATGGGACTACATCAAAACTAAAAGCTGCACAGCAAAAGAAACAACAAATTGAAAAGGGAGTCCACTCTTTTGGGAGAACATATTTGGCAATGATATATCTGATAAAGGGTTAATATCCAAATTATATAAGGAATTTATACAACTTAAAAGGAGGACAAACAATCCAATTAACAAATGGTCAAAGAACCTAAATAGACACTTCTCCAAAGAGGACATACAGATGGCCAAGAAACATGAAAAAATGCTCACAGTCACTGATTGTCAGAGAGATGCAATTAAAATGACAATGAGGTATCACCTCACACCTTTCACCAAATGACAAATGCTGGCAAGGATGTGGAGAAAAGAAGAACCCTAGTACACTACTGGTGGGAATGTAGATCAGGAAAACAGTATAGTGTTTCCTCAAAAAATTAAATATGGAACTGCCAGTTGACCCAGTGATCCCACTTCTAGGCATATATCCTACGAAACCCAAAACACCAATCAGAAAGAATACATGCACCCCTATGTTCATAGTGGCATTATTTACAGTAGTTAAGATCTGGAAACAGCCTAAGTGCCCATCAGTAGATTAGTGGATAAAAAAAGCTGTGGTGCATTTATACCATGGAATACTATGCAGCAGTAGAAAAGAAGAATCTCTTACTCTTTGAGACCATATGTTGGGACCTGGAGAGTATCATGCTGAGTGAAATAAGACAGAGAAAGGCAAGTATCACATGGTTGCACTCATATGTGGAATCTAAGTAACAAAATTAACTGATGAACAGTGGATTCAGACACATTGAAGCATGTAACAGTGTGGAATCTCAGAGGGAAGGTGAGGGTGGATGGTTGGGTGGGTGGGAGGTAATCAAAGACCTTGTATGCATATATGCATAACCCATGGACATAGACAGTAGGATGCTGAAGGCCTGGGGTGGGGGACAGGCGGGGGGCTGGAGGTGGTCAATTGGGGAAGAATGGGGACATAAGTAATACTTTCAACAATAAAGAATTATTAAAAAAAAATAAAATACCTGCAAAAAAACCCCCTAAAGAAACAAACCAACAATAACAACAAAAAAACCCCCACCTGCAAAAAAAACACACAAAACAAACAAAAAACCATAGCTGAGGAAAAAAATAAGTTTATAATTATATGGATCTAGTGGGAACAGTGTTGTTGGTCTCCTTTTTAGCTAATGCTCTGATACTAGAACAGGGGTGGGCAAACTTTTTGACTCGAGGGCCACAATGGGTTCTTAAACTGGACCGGAGGGCCGGAACAAAAGCATGGATGGAGTGTTTGTGTGAACTAATATAAATTCAAAGTAAACATCATTACATAAAAGAGTACGGTCTTTTTTTTTATTTCAATAGTTTTATTCATTTCAAACATTTTAACAAGAAGAATGTAAACACTAATTATTATAATTTGAAACTTCAAAAAATGGAGGAATCATAGCACAATAACATACCTTATATTGAAGATGGCAAAGGCAAAATAAAATTGCCTAACAAAGGAAAGGTACAAAAGCCTTTCAAATTAAACTTAAATATAATAAAATAATTTAAAACTAAAACAAATAGAAAAGAACAAAATGTAAATTAAACATTTTCTTTAGTGCAACTTCCAAATTATGCCCGGGACGTAGATGTAGATGGCAATGTAGACTGGGTTGAAAGGTTTTTGGTCTTTAAAACATCAACTTCAGTGGGAACAGTGTTGTTGGTCTCCTTTTTAGCTAATGCTCTGATACTGTGCTCTCCAGGGGCGTGTCTCCCTACATCACCACAATAACGTGTCTATGAATTCCCAGGGTGATGTTGGGGGACGAGTCCGCGGGCATTGCAAGGAGCCTCTGGAAGATTGAGAGGTTGTTCCTTCTACTGAATGGGCGGATATAAATCCGCCCACTCAGAAGAAGGAGCTTCGGCCGTGTTTCCCGACGTTGCCATGTTAACACTGCTGCTGGTGAAGGAGCGGAGGGGAGAGCAAGAGAACCCTCTGCTCTTTCGGCTCCGCGGGCCGGATAGAACAGCCGAACGGGCCGGATCCAGCCTGCGGGCCGTAGTTTGCCCATGGCTGATCTAGAACCTCTTGCATAGAGCATGTTTGTCAAATACCTAGATTTATCTACTTTAGTATTATTGCTTAATCAGGAATGCTGGTTTGTTTGAGAAAGTTTTATCATGTAAACTTGGTTTTATTCAGAAATTTACTGAGATGTTTAAAAACAACTTTAAAAAGTCTCAGCACTAATGGTAACACCACTTGTGAGATTTGACTTGTGAATAGCACACACTTATAGAAGCCTTAATTTGTAGATAATAAATTTCATTTATTCTACACACTTACTTGTATACGCACATATTTAATATACATATATCGCTTTTTTTCTTTTTTTAAAATATATTTTATTGATATTTTAAAGAGAGGAAGGGAGAGGGATAGAGAGTTAGAAACATCGATGAGAGAGAAACATCGATCAGCTGCCTCCTGCACACCTCCCACTGGGGATGTGCCCGCAACCAAGGTACATGCCCTTGACCGGAATCGAACCCGGGACCCTTCAGTCCACAGGCCGACACTCTATCCACTGAGCCAAACCAGTTTTGGCTATATCGCTTTTTTTCAAAATGGTTAACATAAATAAAAATATGTCAACAATACTTAGTTGAATATTATCATCTTACAAATCTAAATTTGTTCATTTTATTTAGTTATAAGCACTTAATTATTTGTGCCTTCTGTAGTTGTGTGTGATCATTATTATACTGAAATATAACAGTTGGTCATTATTCATTTTTGGCATAATGTGTAAATGTGTTGTTATCCATAAGTTTTATTTCGGGAATGGTAGAGTAGTTTTTTATAAATATATATTTTTTTAATATAGAGAGCACTGAGTTTGACAGAGGTATGAACCACCACCTGTATCCTCCTGCTTAGTGTGTATTTTGGGAATGGGAGCAAGTGACAGGAAGAGGAGAGCAACAAAGGTAATTCTAACATAACTCATTTGGAGCTTTGTGAAAGGCATAGTCTCATGGTTCTATTTTCTCCTCTCCAGCACTGCCTTTTCCAGATGCTGTGCTTCTCCAAGATAGGAATCCAGGAGAGGATTAATCATTTCATACAGCCATAAAAATCATGGCTCAGGTAACTTGGTGTTTTCTCCTTTCATGTTTTTCTTTGGTTTTGTTTTTACATAGTATGTGCATATTTGCATTCCGTATTTCTGAAACTTCCTTCCTAACTGACCCCACTCAGGAATATGCTCCCCAGGTTATTCCATTCTTATAAATGACTAGAGGCCCGATGCACAAAATCTGTGCAAGGGGCTCGGCCCTCACATCCGTGGTAGCTACCTCGGCCCTCGCAGCCCCGGCTTCATCTGGAAAGTCGTCTGGACAGGCATCGGTGTTGCTGTTCGGCCATACGGTCTAATTAGCATATTATGCTTTTATTATTATAGATAGTGTCGTCTTTAAGTATGTCTTTCTAATCTAACCTATATTCATATCCTTATTTACTAATCCATTGAACATCTTTAACTAGAATTACTGAGTGATACAGCAAAAGAAAATTTCCTGATTTTATAAGATAGAGAAGAATGTTAAATGGTACCACACATGAGAAAACTTTGATCTACTCTTTAGACCTAAATTTCCCAGTTAAGCAAGGTAGGAGTTGGTTTTGACACTGCTCAGTCTCCATAAATTGCAAAAGCCCAGGCTTTGTGAGCTTTATGATTAAGGAGTGAATACAGAGAGATCATGGATCTTCCCTGGAAATCCATAATTGATACCAATAACATAGATGATTTTGAGATTCAATATTGTGTGTTAATCTTGAATGTGTAAGTTTGAATTAATATTTTCTACCTTTATGTTGCTTAAGACAAGAAAAAGTCATGTTCAATATGTTCATCATCTTGATTAATAATAACAAGAAAGATCATCATTCATATGCAAAAGCTGTTGAGAATTACAAACTCCCCAAAACAAGAAATGCTTATGAGATTTTTATATAACATACAATGTTCAAATATACATGTCATTAAGTCAAGATATATTGATTATTTGGAGCAATTCTGCAGCCTATTAAAAATACTTACTAAATTATTAGTAACAAGGAAAATGCTTATGATGCAATATTCTGATATAACAACAAACTTGATTTTAAAATTTCTTCATTTTTTTTGCAAATAGTATTTTATGATAGATATAAGATTTTACAGAAACATTTACCCAATTACTTTTCTTATTTATATTTTAGTACATTTTTTATTTTTCAATTACAGTTGATATGTAATATTATATTAGTTTCAGGTGTACAACATACCTTTTAGGCATTGCTCATCCTGATAAAACTAGTACCCATATGACACCATACATAGTTATGACAAATTTTGACTACATTCCCTATGTTATATTTTACTTTTAGTCCTTTCATCTTTTTCACCCATGCTCTTAATTCCCCTTCCATCTGTCAACTGTCAAAATGTTCTCTGAATCTTTGAGTCTATTTCTATTCTGCTTGTTCATTTATTTTGTTTTTTAGAAATCATATGAAATTTTTCTTTCTATGTCTGACTTCTTTCACTCAGCACAAAACTCTTTATGTCTATTCATGTTATTGCAGATGGCAAGATTTCATTCTTTTTTTTATAATTGAGTCATATCCCATTGTATATATGTACCACTTTTTCTTTATTCATTCACCCCTATTGATGGACACTTAGGTTGCTTCCATATCTTGGCTGTTGTAAATAATGCTGCAATGAGCATGTAGATACATATATATTTTTGAATTAGTGTTTTGGGTTATTTTGAATAAATACCAATAAGTGGAATTGCTGGGTGCTTCTTTGTCTTGTTATAACCTATATTTTAAAGTCTATTTTGACCAATATAAGTATTGTTACACCAGCTTTTTTTGTTTTTGTTTTTTTCCATTTTCATGAAATATCTTCTATCCCTTTACTTTTGGTCTGTTTGTGTCTTTTGATTTTAAGTGAGCCTCTTGTGGACAGCATATGTAAGGGTCTTGTTATTTTATCCATTTAGCCACCCTATGTCTTTTGATTAGAGCATTTAATCCATTTGCTTTTAAAGTAATTATTCATAGATATATATTTATTGCCATTTTATTACTCATATTTTTTATCTTTTTATTTCTTTTTCCCCTCCTCCTCCTCTTCCTCCTCCTCCTCCTCCTCCTCCTCCTCCTCCTCCTCCTCCTCCTCCTCCTCCTCCTCCTCCTCTTCCTCCCCCCTTTGGTGTTTCTTGTAATACTGGTTTGGTGGTGATGAATGCTTTAACATTTTGTTATCTCAGAAGCTCTTTGTCCTTTGATTGTAAGTGATAGCTTTTCTGGGTAGAGTAATCTTGGTTATAGGTTCTTGTTTTTCATCACTTTAAATATTTTATGCTAATCTTCTAGCCTGCAAAGTTTCTGTTGACAGCCTTATGGGAGCTTCCTTTTAGGTAACTAATATTTTTCTCTTACTACTTTTAAGATTCTCTCTTTGGCCCTAACCGGTTTGGCTCAGTGGATAGAGCGTCGGCCTGCGGACTGAGGGGTCCCGGGTTCGATTCCGGTCAAGGGCATGTACCTTGGTTGCGGGCACATCCCCAGTGGGGGGTATGCAGGAGGCAGCTGATTGATGTTTCTCTCCCATCGATGTTTCTAGCTCTCTATCCCTCTCCCTTCCTCTCTGTAAAAAATCAATAAAATATATTTAAAAAAAAAAGATTCTCTCTTTGTCTTTAACCTTGGGCATTTTAATTATGAGGTGTCTTGGTGTGGGCTTCTTTGGGTTCATCTTGTTTGGGACTCACTGTGCTTCTTGGACTTGAGTGTCTTTTTTCTTCACCAGATTAGGAAAGTTTTCAGTCATTATTTTAAAAGCATGTTTTCAATTCCTTAATCTCTCTCTTCTCCTTCTACTACCCTTTTGATATGAATGATGGTATGCTTAATATTGTTGTGTCAGAGTTTCCTTAAACTATCCTTTTTTTTTTTTTTTTTGCTACACTAATTGGGTGTTTCCTGCTACCTTGACTTCCAAATCGCTGATTTGATCCTCTGCTTCATCTAATCTGATGTTGATTCTTTCTAGTGTATTCCTCATTTTAGTTAGTGTGTTCTGCATTTCTGAATGGTTCTTTTTTTATGGTCTTCAGGTGTGGATTTTTAAAATGCTGTTGAAGTTCTCACTAAGTTCCTCAAGTATTCTTATAATTGTTGTTTTGAAGTCTGTATCTGGTAATTTGATATCCTTCATTTCATTTCTTTTTCTGGAGATGTCTCCTGTTTTTCCATTTGGGACATGTTTCTTTGTCTCACCATTTTGGCTGCCTTTCTATGTTTGTTTCTGTATATTTGGTAGATCTGCTATATCTCCAAGTCTTAGTAGGATGGCTTTATGTAGTAGGTATTCTCTACAGCTCAGTGGGTAGCCTCTCCTGTCATCTGAGCTGGGCAGTTTATACATACCCTGTGTGTGGGCTATGTGTATCTTCCTTGATTGTTGTTGGTATATCAGAGGGAGGGATTGACCAGCCATGACTACAGTGGAGGAACTACAGTGCAGAGGCTGACCCCACAGAGTAAAACTTGCCTCAGTGGGGCTCTGGTGCCCACCAAGTCTGCCCGTGGAGTGTGTTGCTCATGGAGGTGGTTGGGTGGTACTCCAGTTTAGTATGAAGCTGGCCACACACTGGCTCTGGAGCTTTTTGGAAGGTTCAGACCAAGGTTAGCTGCTACCTGTGCCTTGCCCAGGGCTACTTGGCATGAGCTACAAAGTGATCTGCAGATGGGTGCTACTTGTGCTAGGAGGTGCCTTATATGATGTTATTTCAAGGTTGTTTTTAAGTAATTGACTGAATTTCTTCTTATTCTCAAATGAATGGATTTAAATTACTAGAGGTAGTAATTTATTCTCATATGAATGGTTTTAAATTACTTGGAGATGCCTGGGAAAAACCAAGGTGTGAACCAAGTTTGGCTGGTGCTAGTGCCAGGTCTGGGACCACTTAGCAAGAGGTACCTGGCATGTTGAGGTCAGATGCTGCTTGTTTGGGGCTGTGAATGTTTGAGCGAATATAGGAAAGTCCACAGCATGAGCCAAGACAGGCCATTTTTATAGGAAAGCCACTGGAAGTGGCTTAAATGGCCCTGCAAATTGGTTGGGCAGGGTGTCAGGGACTCTTATTTCTTAAATAATAAATAAAAAGGAAAACTTTCATTTATTGAGCAGGTAGGATATACAAGATACAGATTGTACAGGGTGCTTCTGTATGCTATTTCATTTAATTGGGACATTGCATTTTATTTTTATTTTTTTTCTTTTCAAATTTTTATTAAGGTATTATATGTGTACATATCTTACCATTGCCCCCCACCCCCACCCCACTCCCATACATGCCCTCACCCCCCAATGTTTTGCATCCGTTGGTTACTCTTATATACATGCATATAAGTCCTTCAGTTGATCTCTTATTTCCCCCACCTCTCCCTAACCTTACCCCTGTAATTTGACAGTCTGTTTGATGCTTTACTGCCTCTGTAACTATCTTTTTGTTCATCAGTTTATAATGTTTTTCATTATCCCCAAATGAGTGGGATCATGTGGTATTTTTCTTTCATTGACTGGCTTATTTCACTTAGCATAATGTTCTCTAATTCCGTCCAAGTGCCTACAAATGGTAGTAATTCCTTCTTTTTTACGGCAGCATAGTATTCCATTGTGTAGATGTACCATAGTTTTCTGATCCAGTCATCTGCTGATGGGCACCTAGGCTGTTTCCAAATCTTAGCTATTGTAAATTGTGCTGCTATGAACATAGGGGTGCATATATCCTTTCTGATTGGTGTTTCTGGTTTCTTAGGATATATTCCTAGGAGTGGGATTACTGGGTCAAATGGGAGTTCCATTTTCAGTTTTTTGAGGAAACTCCATACTGTTCTCCACAGTGGCTGCACCAGTCTGCATTCCCACCAGCAGTGCACGAGGGTTCCTTTTTCTCCGCATCCTCGCCAACACTTGTCGTTTGTTGATTTGTTGATGATAGCCATTCTGACAGGTGTGAGATGGTATCGCATTGTTGTTTTGATTTGCATCTCTCAGATAATTAGTGACTTTGAGCATGTTTTCATGTGTCTCTTGGCCTTCCTTCTGTCTTCTTTCGAAAAGATTCTATTTAGGTCCGTTGCCCATTTTTTTATTGGATCCTTTATCTTCCTTTTATTAAGTTGTATAAGCTGCCTGTAGATGTTGGAAATTAAACCTTTATCAGTGATACCATTTGCAAATATGTTCTCCCATACAGTGGGGTTTCTTGTTGTTTTGTTGATGGTTTCTTTTGCTGTGCAAAAGCTTTTTATTTTGATGTAGTCCCATTTGTTTATTTTCTGTTTGGCTTCCATTGCCCTAGGGGCAGTATCACTGAAAAAGTTCTTTTGGCATATGTCTGAGATTTTGCTGCCTGTGGATTCCTCTAGTATTTTTATGGTTTCCCGTCTTATATTTAAGTCCTGTACCCATTTTGAGTTTATTTTTGTGTATGGTGTAAGTTGGTGATCTAGTTTCATTTTTTTGCATGTATCTGTCCAATTTTCCCAACACCATTTATTAAAGAGACTGTCTTGACTCCATTGTATGCTCATGCCTCCTTTGTCAAATATTAAATGCGCATATTGGTTTGGGTCGATATCTGGATTCTCTATTCTGTTCCATTGATCTATATGTCTGTTCTTGTGCCAGTACCAGGCTGTTTTGAGGACAGTGGCTTTGTAATACAGCTTGAAATCTGGTATTGAGATCCCTCCTACTTTATTCTTCTTTCTCAGGATTGCTGTGGCTATTCGGGGTCTTTTTTTATTCCAGGTGAATTTTTGGAGAGTTCTTTCTAGATCTGTGAAATACGCCGTTGGTATTTTAATGGGGAGTGCATTGAATCTATAGATTGCTTTGGGTAGTATGGACATTTTAATGATGTTGATTCTACCAATCCATGAACATGGTATGTTCTTCCATCTGTTTACATCTTCCTCTATCTCTTTTTTCAGTGTCCTGTAGTTTTCCGCATATAGGTCTTTTACCTCCTTGGTTAGGTTTATTCCTAAGTATCTTAATTTTTTTGGTGCGATGGAAAATGGGATTGCTTTTTTAGTCTCTCTTTCTGTAAGTTCATTGTTGGTGTATAGAAATGCCATAGATTTCTTGGCGTTAATTTTGTATCCTGCTACATTGCCGAATTCATTTATTAAGTCTGTTAGTTTTTTGATGGAGTCTTTCGGGTTTTTTATGTACAATATCATGTCATCTGCAAATAAGGACAGCTTTACTTCTTCTTTTCCAATTTGGATGCCTTTTATTTCTTCTTCTTGTCTAATTGCAGTGGCTAATACTTCCAGTACTATGTCAAACAGGAGTGGTGAGAGTTGGCATCCCTGTCTTGTTCCTGTTCTTAGGGGAAATGGTTTTAGTTTTTGCCCATTGAGTATAATGTTAGCTGTGGGTTTATCATATATAGCTTTTATTATGTTGAGGTATGATCCTTCTATTCCCACCTTGTTGAGAGTTTTTATCAAGAAAGGGTGTTGGATTTTGTCAAATGCTTTTTCTGCATCAATTGATATGACTATGTGATTTTTATCTCTCAATTTGTTTATGTGATGTATCACATTTATTGATTTGCGGATATTGAACCATCCTTGCATTCCTGGGATAAATCCTACTTGGTCATGGTGTATGATCTTTCTGATGTACTGCTGGATCCTATTTGCTAGAATTTTATTGAGGATTTTGGCATCTACATTCATGAGAGATATTGGCCTGTAATTCTCCTTCATTGTGTTGTCTTTATCTGGTTTTGGTATTAGGGTGATGCTGGCTTCATAGAAGGAGCTTGGAAGTGTTCCTTCCTCTTGAATTTTTTGGAATAGTCTGAGGAGGATAGGTTTTAGTTCTTCCTTGAATGTTTGGTAGAACTCTCCTGTGAAGCCGTCTGGCCCTGGGCTTTTGTTTGCCGGAAGCTCTTTGATGACTGCTTCAATTTCTTCCATAGTTACTGGCATGTTGAGCTGTTTAGATTCTTCCTGATTGAGTTTTGGAAGGTTATATTTTTCTAGGAATATGTCCATTTCCTCCAGGTTGTCCAGTTTGTTGGAATAGAGTTGTTCGTAGTATTTTTTAACAATCCTTTGTATTTCGGCGGGATCTGTTGTTATTTCACCTCTTTCATTTCTGATCTTGTTTATTTGGGTCCTCTCTCTTTGCTTCTTGGTGAGCCTGGCTAGAGGTTCATCAATCTTGTTTATCCTTTCAAAGAACCAGCTCTTGGTTTTGTTGATTTTTTGTATTGTTTCTTTGGTCTCTATGTCGTTTATCTGTGCTCTGATCTTTATTATTTCCTTCCTTCTGCTTACACTGGGCTTTTCTTGTTGCTCTTTTTCTAACTCTTTGAATTGTTGGGTTAGGTAATTTATTACCCCTGTTTCTTGTTTTTTGCAGTAGGCTTGTAGAGCTATGAACTTCCCTCTCAGGACTGCTTTCGCTGTGTCCCATAGATTTTGGATTGTAGTGTTTTCATTGTCATTTGTTGTCATGATGTTTTTTATTTCTTCTTTGATCTCTCTGGTAACCCAGTCATGGTTTAATAGCATGCTGTTTAGTCTCCATGTGTTTGATTTCTTTGGGTTGTTTTTATTGTAGTTGATTTCCAGTTTTATGCCACTGTGGTCTGAGAAGATGCTTGATATGATTTCTATCTTCTTGAATTTGAAGAGACTTTGCCTATGTCCCAACATATGGTCTATCTTTGAAAATGACCCATGTGCACTTGAGAAGAATGTATATTCTGTGGCTTTGGGGTGAAATGTTCTGAAGATGTCAATTAATTCCATCTGGTCTAGTGAGTCATTTAGGATTGATGTTTCTTTGCTGATGTTTTGTTTAGAGGATTTGTCCAATGGTGATAGTGGGGTATTAAAGTCTCCTACTATGATTGTATTGCTGTCAATCTCTCCCTTGATATCCTCCAGGAGTTTTTTTATGTATTTGGGTGCTCCTGTATTGGGTGCATATATGTTTACCAGAGTTATTTCTTCTTGTTGGATTGCTCCCTTTAGT
Organism: Plecotus auritus; assembly: GCF_963455305.1. Classification (NCBI taxonomy): domain Eukaryota; kingdom Metazoa; phylum Chordata; class Mammalia; order Chiroptera; family Vespertilionidae; genus Plecotus; species Plecotus auritus. The sequence continues at coordinate 34,692,299 of NC_137785.1, read as the reverse complement.
ATTATGAAATGGCCTTCCTTATCTCTTGTTATGTCCTTCAGTTTGAGATCTAATTTGTCAGAAATAAGTATTGCTACCCCAGCTTTTTTTTCAGTTCCATTTGCCTGGAAAACCTTTTTCCATCCCTTCACCCTCAGTCTGTGTGCGTCTTTTTTTCTGAGGTGGGTTTCTTGTAGACAGCAGATATATGGGTCGTGTTTTCTTATCCAATCCGTTACCCTATGTCTTTTGATTGGGGCATTTAATCCATTTACATTTAAAGTTATTATTGATAGGTACTTATTTGTCGTCATTCCTATTCTTTACCCCTGTGTTACTTCTTTGCTTCCTGTTTCTTTCTTTCTTTTTTTTTTTTTTTTTTTTTTTTTTTTTTTTTTTTTTTTACAGCAGACCCTTTAGCATTTCTTGCATTGCTGGTTTGGTGGTAATAAATTCCCTTAGTCCTTTTTTGTCTGTGAAGCTCCTGATTTCACCTTCAATTTTGATTGACAGCCTTGCTGGGTACAGTATTCTTGGATTCAGCCCCTTCCTTTGCATGACTTTGTATATTTCATTCCATTCCCTTCTGGCCTGATGAGTTTCTGTTGAGAAATCAGTTGCTAGTCTGATGGGGGTTCCTTTGTATGTAACTTTCTGTCTCTCTCTTGCTGCTTTTAAGATTCTTACTTTGTCGTTGGTGTTTGCCAATTTAATTATAATGTGCCTTGGCGTCGGTCTTTTGGGGTTCATTTTGCTTGGGACTCTGTGAGCTTCTTGGATTTGTGTGTGTTTTTTCTTCCCTATATCTGGGAAATTTTCTGTCATTATTTCTTCAAAGAGGTTTTCTATTCCTTGCTCAGCTTCCTTTCCTTCTGGAACCCCTATTATGCGGATGTTGTTTTGTTTCGTGTTGTCCCAAAGTTCCCTTAGACTCTCCTGCCTTTTAATTTTTTTTTCTAGAAGTTGCTTTTCTTGGGCATTTTTTTCCATCTTGTCTTCTAGCTCACTGATGCGGTCCTCTGCTTCTTCTAGTCTACTCTTGATGCTTTCTATTGAGTTCTTTACAGCAGCGATGTCATTTTTCATTTCTTCTTGGTTCTTCTTCATTTCCTCTTGGTTCTTGCTCATATTGTCGAATTTGTCTTCCATTCTTTTCAGCCACCTTATGACCATTTCTCTGAATTCTTTTTCTGGAAGGTTGCTTGCCTCCATTTCGTTTACTTCCTTTTCTGGTGATGCCTGCTTTTCTTTCATATGCGGGCTGCTTCTTTGTCTCCCCATGGTCTCTCTTCTCTGGGTGTCTGGTTATGTAGTTCTCTCTCTCCTGGGTTGATTTAAAGGCACAAAATACAGCACTACCAGGTACAACTCACAAGGCACTGAACAGGAATGTATTCACGATATTAATAACCTCCAATAAAGGTGACCACCAGAGAAAGGCAAATTAGGTGAAAGAAGAAGAGGAAAAAAGAAAGAAAGAAAGAAAAAAAGAAAAAAGGAGTGTGAAAATGAAATTGGGAAAAGGGAAAGTAAAGAGAAAAAAAAAAAAGTAAGAGAGACAAGAAAGTGACTAAGAGAGAAAGGGGAACAGACTATTTATATTGGGGATAAAACTCCAATAGAACAATCACTAATCCCAGCAAATGCCAGCAACAAGTGCCCGGGGATTAGTACAAACTACCACACCAACTAATATGGAGTGAGGCAAGGGAAAGCTGAAGCACAAAACAAACAAAAAAATAAACAAAAGAAGAATAAGCAAAACAATCTCACAAAAAAGCATAAAAATTGGATATAATCTACATTCAAGCAAACAACAACAAAAGGACAGAGAGAAGGACAAGTTTATGGATAGCTCAGACAGCGAAGGGGGAGGTGTATGTGGACTTGGAGCAGAGGATTGGAGATTAGATATGTAAGTAGGGTGAAATTTTAACAAGGGGTAAACAGAAAGAATAGGGAAAATCTAAAGCAGTAAAAGGGTAAGATAAACAGGACACTGAAAAGGGGGAGGTTAGGAAGAGAGTGATGGCCTAAAGGTAGAGTTGAGATAGAGTAAAACGATGTTAAAGGAAAGATAAAAATAGAATGTAGAACCCTAATCCCAAAATAAAATGAAGAGAAAATAAAATGACACTTTAAAAAAAAAAAAAAAGATAAAATAGCAGTAGTAATAATACGTATTGAAAATAAAAATGTAATCATTAAAAAGGTAAAATCAAGTGATGAAAAAAGAAAAAAAAAGTTTCTTGATTAAAAGATGCAAAAAATGAAAATATAAAAAAAATTAAAAAAATAAAAAAATAAAAGGTAAAAATAAAATGTGAAGTAGTGAAGGTCATTCACTTCCTCTGTTTTTCTGTTTGGCACGCCTGTTTCTCAGTCCAGACAGTATTGCAGTTCCCTGCGATCCACTGCTCTTCGGTGTTGTAAGCCAGTCCTGATTTTAAGCAGGCGGTGTGTCTTAATTTCTCGTATTCCTTTATTTTTGATTACACAAGAGTCGATTTGTGATTCAGCCCCTGGGTGGCAGTGTTTCTGGATTAACTTCCGGGTCTATCTATGGCCTCTCTAGGCAGTGTTAGAGCCTTCTTTCCCTGTGGCACTCGCCACCGGCCTGTGGGAGTGGTCTGCCTCAGAGCTGACTCTCTGATGGTCACTCCCCGCTCCGATCCCCAGGTTCCAGAAAAACAACCTTCCCTTGCAGTCTCCCAGGGTGTCCCCAACTGGGTGATCCTATGTATTGGGCTTAGTAATCAGAAGCAAGAATTTCAAGAGGAAAAAGCCCAGTTGTGCGAACTCCGGGACTCGCGTAAGCCCAGGCACCCAGGGAACGCAGGGGCTGCGCGTAAGTCTGGACTGACTGAAATTCTTAGGGTGTCCCTGCACTTCAGATCAAAATGGGTTGCTTTTTAGAGTGCCCTTCTCTTAGCAGCTCTGAGGACCCCTTTCCACAATCACAGATCACGCCAGCCCCTACAGCCACGGATTTTTCTAGGCACAGACTTCCCTGGTCCTCCAGCTCCCGCAAAACGCGCGTTCCTCTCTCCCGCCGGGACCAGAGACCTCACCTTATCCCAGGCGAAATCTGACCTTTCCGTGGTGGAGTGTAGAGCTCCTCTGAACCCGTGTGCTTGCGCCAGTTGGGGATCGTTGTTCTGGGGCTCGCAGCTGTTCCTGGGGTGCCGCAGTTGTGGATTCTCAGGCTTCAGATAAGCTCCACTTTCCGGATCAAGATGGCGCAGACTCCGCGTCCAACCCCGCAGCTCCGGGAGGGGACCCAGCCACAGTTGGTGCTGCCAGGTCAGGGGAACCCCGTTCAGCAGTCCCCCACCTCCTTCTGGAATTCAGCTGTCTCCCAACCAGCCAACAAACACTCCTTGTGCGACCCTCAGCTGTTCTTTCTTTCTGCTCCGGGACAAGGCTCGGAACACGTCTGTCTATTCCGCCGCCATTTGCAAAGTTCAGTTTTCGGGACATTGCATTTTAAAATTAATTTTACTTATTTAACTTCATTAATTCCCAGACTATGTGTATAATGAGTTGTTCTATATTCAGGAAATGGCTACAGCAACAGGAATAAAAAGGAACATGTTGTCACTTCAGAAGCAAATTTTTGTAGTGTCATCCATGTGAGATACTTCCTAGCATGTTTGTTCTGTTATCTCTATGGTTAAGAGCTCTGCATCATCTCCCCCTCCATTGAAAATACATTTTCTTTTTTTGTGTGTGTGTGGGGGTATATTTTTATTTTTATTTATTTATTTATCTTTTGTTATTGTTTAAAGTATTACAAATAGTAGTACATATGTCTTCTTTTTTTTTCTCCACAATTGACCATCCTCTAGACTCCCCTACCCCCCGGCACATGTCCTTACCCCCCTCCCAGTGTCTTGCATCCATTGGTTATGCTTATATGCATGAATATAAGTCCTTTGGTTGATCTCTTATCTCCCCCACAACCCTCCCCAGCCTTCCCGCTGTCATTTGACAGTCTGTTCGATGCTTCTCTGCCTCTGTATCTGTTTTTGTTCATCAGTTTATTGTGCCGGGCTAGCTCAGCCAAGGGTTTGGTGAGCCTGAGGGAGGGTGGTGAAGGATTGAAGAAAAGACAGACAAAGAAAATAAGCTGGGTCTAGGTCAGCCTTGGGCAAACTATGGCCCGCGGGCCAGATCCGGCTGTTCTATCCGGTTCTCTTGCTCTCCCCTCCGCTCCTTTACTTTGAATTTATATTAGTTCACACAAACACTCCATCCATGCTTTTGTTCCGGCCCTCCGGTCCAGTTTAAGAACCCATTGTGGCCCTCGAGTCAAAAAGTTTGCCCACCCCTGGTCTAGGTGGATCTCCTGTGCCTGGCTAAGGCCACAGAGAAAGATCCAGATGGCAAGCTGAGCCTTTATTTTATAGCCAGAGGTAGTGGTCACCATAGTTACAATGTTCTTGTGAGTTTCACTTGTTTTGGCAGCACTTGCTGTACCTCCCACAGCCCATTAGCTACCCAGATAGGATCTAGGGGGCGTCATAATGTCAAGCTTAATTATGCTAAGAGGGCTGTGCCCTCTAAGCTGGGACTTGTTTGTGGCTCTGCCAACAGGTCAGTCCAAGGCTTAACTCTATAGCCACTCCCTACAGTTTATAATGTTCTTTATTATCCATAAATGAGTGAGAGCATGTGGTATTTTTCTTTCACTGACTGGCTTATTTCACTTAGCGTAATGCTCTCCAGTTCCATCCATGCTGTTGCAAATGGTAAGAATTCATTCTTTTTTATAGCAGCGTAGTATTCCATTGCTCAGATGTACCACAGTTTTTAAAAAAATATATATTTTATTGATTTTTTTTACACAGAGGAAGGGAGAGGGATAGAGAGTTAGAAACATTGATGAGAGAGAAACATTGATCAGCTGACTCTTACACACTGGGGATGTGCCTGCAACCAAGGTACATGCTCTTAACCGAAATCGATCCCGGGACCCTTCAGTCCACAGGCCGACGCTCTTATCCACTGAGCCAAACCAGTCAGGGCTGTACCACAGTTTCCTTTTCTTTCTTTCTTTTCTTTTTTTTTTGCATACACATGTTCATAGAAGCTTTATTTATAACAGCAAAAAAAACAGCAAAAAACTCAAAGGTCCATCAACAAGTGAGTTTATAAACAAACTGGTATAACCATACAATGCAAACTATTAATAAAAAAGAAGCTAACTATTGATACATGCAATGTAAATAATCTCTAAACCATTGTTTAGGGAAAGAAGCCAAACACAAAAGACTACATATAATTCCATTTATTTGAAATTCTGGAAAAGGTAAAAACATTAGTGACCAAAGCAGATCAATGGTTGCCAATGGAAAGTGGGGGGCAGGAGATTGATAAAGGAGAACAAGGGAAATATTTTTTAAAAAAATCCTCACCCAAGGATATGTTTTTTAAATTGATCTTAGAGAGGGGAGGGGATAGAGAGAGAAACATCGATGTAAGAGAGAAATATCAATCTGCTATCTCCTGCATGCACCCTTACCAGAAATCGAACCTGCCATCTTCGGTGTATGGGACGATGCTACAACCAGCTTGAGCCACCCGGACAGGGCAACAAAGTAAATTTTTAGGTGATGGGAATGTTTTTTATCAAGCTTCTGGTGGTAGCAAATACATGATTTCATACATTTGACAAAATCCACGGATTTACACACTTAAGTTGGCTAATTTTATTATATATAAAATAATACCTTAAAGCTTAAAAAAGATGTGAATATATAAAAATGGGTAAAATGCTTGTTTAATTTCTAAAGTCTACAATGATATATATTGTTTTAAAATCATAATAAAAATGCCATTTAAAAACAATATATTATAAAATATGATTCTACTACATAATCACAATTACTTAAAAATAAATATACACAAACTCAGAGCTAAAAAGTGGAAGGAAAATTGCCATTTACTTTGGGTGAGAGGGTATTAAATTCCTTCGAAAGGAATTTGTAACTTAGGGTGGACTTTGTTTTAAAAATGCAGTAAGAGAAAATCATTTGTAATTATCAGTATAAATCAGCAATTATCAACCAGTATGCAGCAAGAATTTTAAAAGCATGCATTACCTGATGATTTAGTCAGGGTTACTGACTTCTTTTCCCTTAAGACTGTCAAAATGACAATAGCCAACACAACAATAGCTGTCCAGTGTGAATAAATCAAAATCATGTTTTTTGTTTTTTTTTTGTCGAATCGGCAAAAAATGTACTTTTTGGTGTGCTGCAGAATTTTAATAATGTTTATGTGTGCCATGAGATGAAAATGGTTGAAAACCACTGGTATGTAGAGCTTTTGTCCTAGTTAATGAATTAGGAAGGTGTCACATGGACCCACTTTTTAAAGAAATTTTTAATGGTTATTCAGTGATTGGTTTACACCTTGTTATTTTGTAATTTTCTGTTTCAGGGTTATTTGTTCAAGAGTTATCCTCGGTATCACTCAGAATAGTGAGGCAAATACATTTTCATCTTAATTTAATGCCTTGTTCTTTAAAACTACCAAGGAAATAGTTCTGGGACCTGGAATACATTTTCAATTCAGTAACACCCTATTTTGTAAACAAAAGAAAGAGAGCAAAAATAGCACCTTAAATTAGAATTTCCATCCTGACCAGCTGTAGAGAAGACATAAATTGGGGGTGGGAACTGCTTAATTTCCTCCAGTAGCTCATCTATTAAAACAATTCTTCAGGAACATTTTTTTCTATTTATTTGGAGACCAAATATTGGTTCGCAAACATGGAAACCAACTAACTAGTAATCTTGTTTTACAGATTTTAAAAAATGCTTTCTGTCAAGACCATTTTGGCCAACTGTGTATAAAAGCAAAAAGTCATTCTTTAGAACAGGACCTAATGGTCATCTTGAGTTTAGGGGCAAAACTAAGGTGCTACAATCTTGTGACGTGACTCAATATAAGAACAGTGACCGACAGGTCACTTTTGGGAGACTAGCCAAGAGAATGGACTTAGGACACACGGGATATTCAAAACCTTGGAAGGCAATGGTAGGTTGACACTCACTCCCAGAAATGGAGCAGTCCCTGAACCAATGCTGTTAATAGATCATCATGGCATTATCGGGAAATCCCAGGCATTGTAAGATAATCTTCCTTTGGTTTCTTTGTATTTACTGGAAGGCACAGTAAGATTTGTAGCTTTTATTTCAAGTACAGTAGGAGGTTCTTGATGTTTCTATTTGCAGTATGTCCAGTACCACCACTTTCATACCTTTTATCAGACATATGGGTCAAACGATTAAATCACAAAACAAATGGTAAAAACAACGCTCAGCTAACAATGCTTGATGATGAATAGTTTGTGTTTCAATGAAAGATTTATTGCATCCATGAGTAGGGAAGGCGGTTTGGATAATTCAGCGGCTCACTAGCGTTATCAAGGACTGATGATTTTCACCCCTGTCCCAGTGAGCCAACCTTGTGACCATAAAATGACTGCAGCAGTTCTCATTCAGTGGGGGAAATCTTTCTCCTATGCCCCTGGCAGATCTGTTTTCATTGGCCATGGTAGTCATGCCTTATCAGTTACTTAAAAGGGGAATAAGACCATGAAGGGTCCAACATCCTTGGGCACAAGGCTGCACAGAGAGGGAATGCTTGAACAAGCAAGTAAGAGGGAGGGATAGGATGGCTGTTGGATAATAACCAGTATTTCTCACAACTGGATAGGGCTAAAAACATACAGTACATGTCACACTAATGTCCACTGGCTGAGAGGCTAAACTAGCACTCAGAGTATGAAAAAAAGTGTAATATAATGGACTATGATAAAAATATATTTCAGGGACAAATAATACCTAAGATTTAGTGAGCATACTCTACATGCCAGACACTAGTCTATGTACTTTATGTGCATTAACATATTCAAACCTCACAACGTAACCTGTATTTTACAGATAAGGAAACAGAATCGAAGTGACAGCTGAAATTTTAACTTAGGGTCAGACTCCACACCCATGCTCTCAATTGCTACTTTATGCTGCACAAGGTGATGTAAAAGAGGAATTAATATATTCTAAAAAGATTTAAAAAAATCAAATAAACAAAGGGAGAGGTAGAAACCAAGCCAAAAGGGTAGCAGAGATTTACACATTGTACATTTTATTAAATACGGGTTTTATTGGAACAAATGAACTTCTGATAGAAGTTTCATTTAAAAAATGTGGCTGTGTTCAAATTCCTACTTGACACTGCCTTTTGGGTAAGCATTCTATTTTTACCAGTTCTATACTCAGTCATTATGGGCAGAAAAAATTTTTTTTTTCATAACAGAGAAAGGACTTTCTCAAGTGGTACAACACTATTTATAAGAGGAATAATTCCAAAGTGTCTGACCTCACAGAGTATATGATCAGAGAACACATCGTTTTTATGGAATATTTATAATAGCTACAGATAACATTGCGAACTCATGCACAGCAAGTCTTTACTATCTACTGAAGGTTTCTACCTTACACATGAAAATTATTCATGTCCCAGGGTTTGGCATTTAGCCAAGCATTAAACTATGATGGAAGATGGCTATCAAATTGGCTTTTCCAACCACCACAGAAAAGTTGTCAGCTGCAACATCCATCCTGGAGTCGTGGCGGAAAGTTCCTGGGAATTGCTTTTTCCTGTGTTTTGATCAGGTCTGTAATAGCTGAGAGCACGGCACAGTCTCTGGATTTAGTGTCCTTCCAATCAACAGGATGGGGGCTTTCGATCTTCTCTTGCAGAAGGGTATCTAGTTCCTTTCTTAATTCCTTAACCAGATGGGCAATTCTTGCTGGAGACTGAAAGACAATCCATTCATTTACAGCAATAGTTTCCTGATCATTATCCTTCTGGATGGAAATATCACCTCCAAAGAACAGGAGACAGTATGGGGAAACTTCTGTGCAGTCATACAAGTATATACTACTGGTTCTCATCTTCAGGTGATAGAGAAGCCAATTGTAGTGAAACTGTTTGCTCCACATTAATGGATTTAGGATGAATAGAAACTAGTCCATCAGTTTTTGTGTAAACTTTCACCATTTTTCTTTTTTTAACCCAAATTTGGTCGGATTTTAGCAACTTTGGGATATAGACCAGCACAGATGACTGCTTTATCTTCTCATTATCTGAATTTATATTGGATTTTGGATCTTTAGGACTTCTACTGCTTACAAATCCAGCTCCAAGAAGATGCTCAGCAAACTGCCCTTTCATGTTATGCAGCATCTGCAGTGTGCTTGAAGACAGAAACTATTCCCAGCAATAGTCTTTTTCGTATCTGAAACCATGTCGTCTAGCTTCTTCCCAGCCCTCAAATGCATTCACAACTGTCAGGTGGTCACTTTTAGAATCCTTTGCCAATTCCTTTCTTCTTGCGTCTGCAACCTTTTCTTTCCCCAATGGAATGACAAAGGGATCCTTGATGCTGAGACTAGCAGCAATGGTGAGGACTGGATCTAAGCAACAAAACAGAGCCCCAAAAAGAATCATTTTTTGAATGTGTGGCTCAACTGGTAATCGTGCTAAGTGGACTCCCAAGAGGTGTCAATTCTTCTTTTTATCTAAAGCATTCAGTTCCATCAGGTGTTTTATGGAGAGTGACACTGCTTCATTTGATGGTGGGTCCATTAACCTACTCAGAAAATGAGCAATTCTGCCTAGCCTTAAGATCTTTATTTGTAAACAAAGTTCTTCCAAAGGAGTTCTCAAGATTTCTGGCAGTTGATAGTCATCTAGAAGGCTTGCTCTAAGACCATTATACAGATGCTAGCAATGACCAGGCTGAACTCGTCCAGCTCCTTTCTAGTGCTTGTCATTAGCTTTACTAACCCACTCAGCAGACATAGTACTGATGTTGTTCTGTGTATTAAAGTGTGTTTTCTTTATTTTTCCTCCATCTACCACATAAACTACATCATCTATGGTAATGCTAGTCTCCGCAATGTAATTGCTGGTAGCAATTACTATTTTCCCGAACACCAGGAGGAGTTCTTTTAAACACCTGTGTCTGGTTAACTGTAGGAATCAGTGAATGTAAAGGTATAATAAGAAACTTGTCTGATTTAAACATCACTTGTGACATCAAGAGATCATGTAAAGTGCTGATATTGTCCCAGCCTGGTAGAAAGACCAATATTGCACCATCCTCTTCTTCCAAAACAATGTAGCGAATAAGGACAGCAATAAAATTCAGATCAACTTTATCATCATCCATCATTTCTAAAACATCTACAGTACCTGCAGACTTTCTTCTTTCTCTTGTCTATTTACATGCCCTTGCATGAAACCCCTCTTAAACTGGGATCTGTGTTCTTTTTGTTCTGGAACATATCTTATTTTTTCAATTATATCTTCCAAAAGATACTCCACATCTGGAAAAGTGAAACCAGGTATGTGTATCATTGGACAGTTACCAAAATATTCTGAGAATTTCTCAGCATTCAATGTTGCACTCATCAATATTACTTTCAGGTCAGGTCGATAATTGAGAAGGTCTTTAATTACAGTCATTAAAACATCTGACTGCAGGTTTCTGTCATGGATTTCATCAAGCACAATATGACTAACACTGGACAAATGTGGGTCTGACTGAAGCCACTGAAGGATGATTCCTGTTGTACAGTATAAGATAGAACCCTGTTTCCTTGGCAACCGGCTCTGGAGACGAATTTGGTATCCAGTGCTATTACCATTGCCACAAGTTTCTGCCCTTTCTGCAGCCACTCTCTCTATAACGGAAATGGCACTAATTCTTCTTGGCTGAGTACAAACTATCCTGCATGCAGCTCCTTTTCCTCTTTCGATGTAATTATCCAAAATGAACTGAGTAACTTGAGTGGTTTTTCCACAACCAGTTTCACCACTTATTACTGTCACCTGATGATTATCGATCATATTTACCAATTCCTTTGCATTCCAAATGAAGGCAGCTTTTCCCTGAAATGCTGCATTTCAATATACCGAAGGTCAGTTTTTTTCTTTTGTAAATCTTCCAGTAACTGTTGGTCTAAGTTTATAGCTGGTTCATTTTCTTGCAAGAGATACTCAGAATCTCAGTCCCTGATTCTAAATGTCTTCTTTTCTTGATTTATCATTTTTTTCCCCCCAATCCTCCAATTTCTTCTCTGAGTTTGGTTTGTTCTCAGCAGGAGCTTCAGAACCATACCCATGATCTTCAGGAGCAAACCAGGATATCTGTGCTTCTGAATCTTGGTCACTCTTAGCTTGGATAGAATGTGGTAGCTGTACAATTTGTTCTTCTCGATGTTCATCCGTATGTACTACGGCTCTCTCCTGCCTCTCGGCTTCCTTGTTCTTCTGCCCCTGTTTCTTCGCGTACCACAAGCTGATTTAGCGGCCTTTCAGGTGCCCGGGATGTCGGCCTCGGCCTCGGCCTCCTCGCCCACCCCCTCCACCGCCGCCTCCGGAGCCTCGATTCCCCCCATGACCCCCTCCGTGGCTTCCTCCATAGCCCCCGCCGGAGCCGCGGGGCCCACCCTCACGGCCTCCACCATCGCGGCCCCAGCTCTGATGGTAGTCATAGCTCATTGTCCCAGTGGACTACCTGTACCACAGTTTTCTAATCCTCTCATCTGCTGATGGGCATTTAAGCTGTTTCCAAATCTTAGCTATTGTAAATTGTGCTGCTATGAACATAGGGGTGCATATATCCTTTCTGATTGGTGTTTCTGTTTTCTTGGGATATGTTCCTAGAAGTGGGATTACTGGGTCAAATGGCAGTTCCATATTTAAATTTTTGAGGAAACACCATACTGTTTTCCACAATGGCTGCACCAGTCTGCATTCCCACCAGCAGTGCACGAGGGTTCCTTTTTCTCCACATCCTCTCCAGCACTTGTTTATTGATTTGTTAATGATAGCCATTCTGACAGGTGTGAGGTTTTGATTTGCATCTCTCAGATGATTAGTGACTTTGAGAATGTTTTAATATATCTCTTGGCTTTTTGAATGACCTCTTTCGAAAAGTGTCTATTTAGGTCATTTGCCCATTTTTTGATTGGATTGTTTATCTTCCTTTTGTTAAGTTGTATGAGTTCCCTGTAAATGTTGGAGATTAAACCCTTATCGGAGATAACATTGGCAAATATGTTCTCCCATGCAGTGGGCTTTCTTGTTGTTTTGTTGATGGTTTCTTTTGCTGTGCAGAAGCTTTTTATTTTGATGTAGTCCCATTTGTTTATTTTCTCCTTCGTTTCCATTGTCCTAGGAGCTGTATTGTTAAATATATTGCTACGACAAATGTCTGCTATTTTGCTGCCTATGGCTTCTTCTAAGATTTTTATGGTTTCCCATCTTACCTTTAAGTCCTTTATCAATTTTGAGTTTATTTTCTTTATATCCACTCCTAGTATTATGTTTGTTGTTTCAGAGATTGGTGATGTTCAGGGATGTTGCCATTGACTTCTCTCAAGAAGAGTGGGAATGCCTGGACTTTGCTCAAAAGGATTTGTACAGAGATGTGATGTTGGAGAATTATAGTAACTTGGTGTCACTAGGTAAGAATATGCCATAGTATTTTAGGATCTATCTTTGAAATCACTCCTTATATGATGTTATTTCAAGGTTGTTCTTAAGTAATTAACTGAATTTCTTCTTATTCTCAAATGAATGGTTTTAAATTACTAGAGGCAGACATAGATAGTTTCATATAGGGCACATTTATCTTTAAAATATAATTACCTATCTACTTTCTGTCTTCCTTCCTATCTTCCTAATGATCAAGGGGCTAAATTTGAATTCTGGGACACTTTTGCTATTTGTTGTTACAATTTAGATCTGCTAAAGGAGCTTAAATATTTAAAAAAAAAATAGATGCAGAAATAAACATTAGTGTTTTTTTACAACAGAAGAGCTTATATTATTTATATAGTGACTAGAGGCCCAGTGCAGGACTTCGTGCACTGATGGGGTCTGGCCGGCCTACCCTGATCGGGGCCAATCAGGCCAGGTGGGCTGGGGGAAAGGGATGCGGGAGGTTGGCTGGCTGGCCCTGCCCCTGATCGGGGTGGGGGTGGGGCGATCAGGGGCAGGGCCAGCCAATGGGAGGGGTTGTGGGCAGTTGGCAGGCTGGCCCCGGCCGGGGAGAGGGGCCTCGGGTGGTTGGCAGGCTGGCCCTGCCCCTTGGTTGAACTCTGGTGGAACTCTGGTTGAGGGGACAATTTGCATATTACCCTTTTATTATATAGGATAGGATGGATCAATGCATTACACTAACAATTCAAGTGTACCCAATCTATTGCAACAAACACATTCTCACTTGTGTTTTGTAGTTGAATATTACATTTTAAGAACTTTGTATTTCACATTGAATGAGTATGCTAGAAACACTTTTTATTATAAAACTGGAGACCCGCTGCACGAAATTTGTGCAGTGGGTCTGTGTGTCCCGCCCAGCCTGCACTCTCTCCAATCTGGGACCCCTTGAGGGATGTCTGACTGCCCGTGGGATTGGGCCTAAAAGGGCAGTCAGACATCCCTCTCACAATCCAGGATTGCTGGCTCCCAAACGCTTGCTTGCCTGCCTGCCTGATTGCCCCTAACCGCTTCGGCCTGTCAGCCTGATCACCCCCTAACCACTCCCCTGCCAGCCTGATCAACACCTAACTGCTCCCCTGCCAGCCCAATTGTCCCCAACTGCCCTCCCCTGCCGGCCTGGTCACCCCCAACTACCCTTCCCTGAAGGCCTGGTCCTCCCCAACTGCCCTCCCCTGCAGGCCTGGTCACCCCCAATTGCTCTCCCCTGCAGGCCTGGGTCCCCCCCAGTTGTACTCCGCTAAAGGCCTTGTCCCCTGCCAACTGCCCTCCCCACAGGCCTGGTCCCCACCAACTGCCCTCACCTGCAGGCCTGGTCCCCCCCCAACTGCCCTCCTCTGCTGGCCCGGTCACCCCTAACTGCCCTCCCTGCTGGCCTGGTCCCCCCCAACTGCCCTTCCCTGCAGGCCTTGTCCCCCCCCCCAACTGCCCTCCCCTATAGGCCTGGGTCCCCCCCAATTGTACTCCGCTGCAGGCCTTGTCCCCCCCCCAACTGCCCTCCCCACAGGCCTGGTCCCCACCAACTGCCCTCCCCTGCTGGCCTGGTCTCCCCGAACTGCCCTCCTCTGCTGGCCCGGTCACCCCTAACTGCCCTCCCTGCTGGCCTGGTCCCCCACAACTGCCCTCCCCTGCAGGCCTGGTCCCTCCCAACTGCCGTCCCCTGCAGGCCTGGATCCCTCCCCAACTGTCCTCCCCTGCAGGCCTTGTCCCCCCCTCAACTGCCCTCCCCTGCAGGCCTGGTCCCCCCAACTGCTCTCCCCTGCAGGCCTGGCCCCCCCAACTGCCCTCCTCTGCAGGCCTGGTCTCTCCCAACTGCCCTCCCCTGCTGGCCTGGTTCCCCCCAACTGCCCTCCCCTGCAGGCCTGGTCCCCCCCAACTGACCTCCCCTGCTGGCCTGGTCTCCAACTGCCCTCCTCTGCTGGCCCGGTCACTCCTAACTGCCCTTCCTGTTGGCCTGATCTCCCACAACTGCCCTCCCCTGCAGGCCTGGTACCCCCCAACTGCCCAACCCTGCAGTCCTGGTCCCCCCCAACTGTCCTCCCCTGCAGGCCTGGATCCCCCCCAACTACCCTTCGCTTGCTGGCCTGGTCTCCCCCAACTGCCCTCCTCTGCCAGCCTGGTCACTCCCAACTGCCCTCCTCTGCTGGCCTGGTCCCCCCTAACTTTCCACAACTGCCCTACACTGCAGGCCATCTTGTGGTGGCCATCTTGTGGTGGCCATCTTGTGTCCACTTGGGGGCAGCCATCTTTGACCACATGGCGTTGGCCATCTTGTATCTTGGTGTGATGGTCAATTTGCATATTACTCTTTTATTAGATAGGATACCCTAGATTGGCAAAAAATAAAGAACTCAGTCTTCACAACTTTTGGAGGCAGAAGTGCTGTATACTTCATTATTCACAATAGTAAAATAGTGGAAACCCCCCCAAATGTCCACCAGCAAATGAATGAATGAATACAATTTAATATTATTTATTCATTAAAGGAATGAAGTTCTGATACATACCACAGTCTGAAAAAATGTTCAGTGAAAGAAGCCAGACACAAAGCCTACATAATGTATAATTCCATTTATATGAAATGTCCACAATAGACAGACCTATATAGAGAGAAAGTAGATTAGTGGTTGTCCAATACTGGGAGGTGGGGATGGACTAGGGAATAAGAGTGGGGACACTGGGAAGGACTGCTAATAGGCATGGGTTTCTTTCCAAGTTGATACAAATGTTATAAAATTACATTGTGGTGATTGTTGCACAACTCTGTGACTATACTAAAAACTATTGAATGTACACTTTAGATGAATGAAATGTAGGCAAGTGAATTATATATATCTTAATTGCTTTATGCCTTACTGATGGTATTATCAATTGGCATAATCACTTTGAAAAAAATATGAAAATGATTTTCAAACTTGTATGTACTTTAGAAGTAGCTTTGGTCCTTTTAAAAACTCCAGAACTCAGGGCATACCCCAGTCCAATTAAAACACAGTCTCTCTAGGCATTGGACATAGATATAATTTTCAAAGTTCTTTTTTAAAAAATATTTTATTTTTTAAATCCTCATTCAAGGATACTTTTCCATTGATTTTTAGAGAGAGTGGAAAGGAGGGGGAGAGACAGAGAGAGAGAGAGAGAAACATTGATGTGAGAGAGGCACATTGATTGGTTGCCTCACGCATGCACCCTGACCAGGGGCCAGGAACAAGCCTGCAAACAGAGGTATGTGCCCTTGACTGGAACTGAACCTAGGACACTTCAGTCTGTGGGCTGATGCTCCATCCACTGAGCTACCGGCTAGGGCTGAAGCTCTTTAGATTGTTCATATGTTTAGACATATTTGATAACAATGATATTATCTGAGAATATTTTTTTTTAATTTGAAGGTTCACTTCGTTTATTGTTATTGGTAATATGATTGGATTTATGTCTCTCCTATTTTATGTTTTTTGATTACTCTTTTAATATTCCTTTGTTGCTTTTCAAATCTTTTTCATTAATCAGGATGAATACAGATTAGTTTTGTTCCTTTAATTCAATGTTGCCCTTATTAAGTGTGGAAGACATACAGTATGTATTTTCAGTGATTATCTTTAATTTTTTATTACATGTACTTCATTCTCAATACAAATGCAATTTTGTCATTTTTATTAATTGTAATGGTATTTGAAAAAATAGTTATGAAAATTAAATATTTTATTGTATTTTAAATGTCTTAATTAATATTCCAATGTAGTTTTTCAATCCATATATAATATTTAGTGTGCATACTGCTTTACAGAGTTTATCTTGGAATAAACTATATGTACCACTATCATCCCTAGGATTTCAAGGCCAACAAGGTAAAAAATAAAGATATGAAGGGCTGTATCTATCTACCTTGAAATAAAGTAGTGGCTGTTGTGGCAGTGAGTTGAGATCCTATAAGAGATTGACATCTCACTGCCAGCTATATATCTCACTGTCATAAAATTCTTTTTGAGATGTACTAGCAATATAGGATTTTACTCTTTTTCTACACTTTTACCAACATTAGATAATATCACTTAAAAAGCTTGGCCAATTTATGGATTAAAAAATTGAATAACATATGCCTATTATTTCTGGTGAATTTAAATATTTTGGGAATATTTCTAACTGTTGGTTTTTAAATCATTATCATTATTGTTTGTCACTTAACGAATTCATACTTAACGAAAGCTAATGTGTCCTTTCTCACAGGACAGTATAAAAGATCTTAGATGCTTTAACTTTGATCAGTCTTTCTCATCTAATTTGCTAGTATTGTGTGGTATTTTTTCTGTTTTCTATTTAACCCCCAAAATGGGCATTATTTTTATTTTGTAATGACAATGTTTGCTTTTAGATACTATTTGCATACTATTTTTCTTCCATCATACCTTCCTACTGGGATCATATTATTTAACATGAAATATATTAGGCAATGGCTGTTGTTACTAAATGCTCTTGGTTTTTATTTTTGTTGTTGTTCCAAAATAACTTTGTTTCACATTCAATTGTTGCTTGGTGATTTAACTCAGCACTCTGACAATATTATTCCACTGTCTTCTGGCTTCTATTGTTGCTCATGAGAAATCTGACATCTGTCTCATTGTTGTTCCTTTTGTAAGTAATCTGTAATTTCTCTCTGGCTGCTTTTAAGATTTATTTCTCTAAAATTTTAATATAATTGATTATATTGTTTTATTTCTAGAAGTTTAATACTTTCCTCCTGCCCTAGATCTTAGATCTTACTTTTGAAAAATGTCTATGTAGTCTCTTTCTCATTGTTTTGATTTTCTATTTTTATACATTTTAAGCATTTATGTTATATACTGGAGCATGAAATTTGTGCACTGGGCGGGGGTGGGGGGGTCCCTTAGCCTGGCCTGTGCCCTCTTGCAGTCCGGGAACCCTCAGGGGATGTCTGACTGATGGCTTAGGCCCACTTCCCCCAGGCCTAAGCTGTCAGTTGGACATATTTAGCGCTGCCGTGGAGGCAGGAGAGGCTCCGGCCACTGCTGCTGTGCACACCAGCCATGAGCCTGGCTCAGGGCTTCTGTCTGAACAGCGTTCCCCCTGTGGGAGCACACTGACCACCAGGGGGCTGCTTCTGCATTGAGCATCTGCCCCTGGTGGTCAGTACGCATCATAGAGACCGGTTGTTCTGCCTTTTGGTCAATTTGCATATTAGCCTTTTATTATATAGGATCTTTTATTTCTAGAAGATCCACTTTGCTCTTTTCTTTTTTTAAAATTTTATATATATTTTTATTTATTTCAGAGAGAAAGGGAGAAGGAAAGAGAGATAGAAGCATCAATAATGAGAGAGAATCATTGATTGACTGCGCCTGAATGCCCCCCACTGGGGATCAAGCCTGCAACCCAGACATATGCCTTTGACTGGAGACAAACCTGGGACCCTTAAGTCTACGGGCTGACGCTCTATCCACTGAGCCAAACCAGCTAGGGCACACTTTGCTCTTTTCTATATCTTCTATCTATTTTCTTATTATGTTCATGCTTTCCTTTAAGTTCCTCAACATATTTATAATAGCTGTCTAAAATTCTTTTCTGCTTTCCATCATTATTGTTTTTTTATTAGTCTACTAGAGGCCCGGTGCACGAAATTCGTGCACGGGGGTGTGTGTCCCTCAGCCCAGCCTGCACCCTCTCCAATTTGGGACCCCTCGAGGGATGTCCGCCTGCCCGTTTAGGCCCGATCCTGGATCAGGCCTAAACAGGCAGGCAGACATCCCTCTCACAATCCAGGACTGCTGGCTCCCAACTGCTCGCCTGCATGCCTTCCTGATTGCCCCTAACCGCTTCTGCCTGCCAGCCTGATCACCCCCTAACCACTCCCCTGCCAGACTGATTGATGCCTAACTGCTCCCCTGCCAGCCTATTTGCCTCTAACTGCCCTCCCCTGTAGGCCTGGTCACCCCTCACTGCCCTCCCCTGCAGGCCTGGTCACCCCTCACTGCCCTCCCCTGCAGGCCTGGTCCACCCCCAACTGCTCTCCCCTGCAGGCTTGGTTCCCTCCCAACTGCCCTCACCTGCTGGCCATTTGTGGTGACCATCTTGTGTCCACATGGGGGGCAGCCATCTTGTGTGTTGGAGTGATGCTCAATTTGCATATTACTGTTTTATTAGATAGGATAGAGGCCTGGTGCACAGGTAGGGGCCAGCTGGTTTGCCCTGAAGGGTGTCCCGGATCAGGGTGGGGGTCTCCTTGGAGCATGGGCGCCCTGGACGAGGGGCCTGTGGTGGTTTGCAGGCCGACCATGCCCCCTGGCGACCCAAGCGGAGGCCCTGGTATCTGGGATTTATTTATCTTCTATAATTGAAACTTTGTAGCCTTGAGTGGAGGCCTGGGCCTGCCAGGGTGTCTGGAAAGCTTGGCTTCCTCCATTGCCTGGGAAACCCAAGCCTCCTGCTCACTCTGTGGCCACAGCCATCTTGGTTGGGTTAATTTGCATACTCGCTCCTGATTGGCTGGTGGGCATGGCTTGTGGGTGTAGTGGGGGTGATGGTTAATTTGCATATTACTCTTTTATTAGATAGGATTTATATTTCCTGATTTTGATTCCCACTTTCCTGCTTCTTCCCTGTAATTGCTAAGTGTCTAAAATTTTTCTTTTCTTAAAGAGAAGCTTTACTTGGAAGACAGTTAAATTGCCTGCAGATCAGCTTTCAAGACTTGAATTTATGCTCTGTTAGTCTGGACTTATGGTGGCCTTTAATCTAGGCCGCCAGCAGGCACCCGGCACCCGGCACCCGGGACCCAGGCTTCCCTCGCAGCCCTGGCTTCGTCTTGAAGGACATCTGGTCTAATTAGCATATTATGCTTTTATTATTGTATATAAATTCAACAATGGCAATTTCTGGGGAACAGATCTGATTCTTCAGTTTCTCGCACACATGAGGGCTCCTTTGTACTGATGAATTATCTATAGCATTTTTTTCTTTAGAGAGTCTAGGCTAAGAATGAAATATAACTTGTAATTTTCTTTTGAGGTCACATGGACTTTTTCCCTCTTTGAAATATAAGCCTTGGATAGTCCTGATTTTGTGAAGGGGTTCATTGCTAATCCATGACCATTTGTAGGCCCAAAAGTTTGTCTCCTGGATATTTTTTCAGACTATTAACATACACATTTTAAGGCACTTTAAGTCAGGAAATACTCTGAGTTCTGTGACTTCACAGTATGCTTAACTCTAGCTTCTGGTTCTCGTGTCATTGTGCCTCCTCTGGATCTTCTTTACTTTCTTTTTAAAAAAATTTTTAAAATTTATATTATTGTTGAAAATATTACAGATGTCTCCCTCATTCCCCGCATTGACCCTCTCCTCCCCACTCCTGCCACCTCCCCAAGTCTTCAGCACACTACTGTCTGTGTCTATGAGTTATGCATATTTATACTAATAAAAGGATAATATGTTAATTAGACCAGGAGACCTTCCAGACATCCTTCTGGACAAAGCCATGGTGGCAGGGCCAAGGCAGAGGCGGTTAGGGGAGATCAGGCCAGGAGGTGAGAGCAGTTGGGGGTGATCAGGTTGGCAGGGGCAGCAGTTGGGGGCGAGCAGGCCGGAAGTGGGGGGCAGTTGGGGGCGATCAGGCCGGCAGTGGGGGGCAGTTGAGAGCAAGCAGGCTGCGGGGGGGGGGGCATTTCTGGGGGTGAGCAGGCTGGCAGGGGGGGGGGCTGTTGGGGTTGAGCAGGCCGGCAGGGAGGAGTAGTTGGGGGTGAGCAGGCCGGCAGGGGGGGTAAGTTGGAGGTGAGCAGCCCTGCAGGGGGGCAGTTGGGGGCGAGCAGGCCGGCTGTGGGGGGACAGTTGGGAGCGAGCAGGCCATCTGGGGGGGCAGTTGGGGGCGAGCAGTTGTGGGTGAGCAGACTGGCAGGGGGTAGTTGGGGGTGAGCAGGCTGGCAGTGGGGGGCAGTTGGGGTTGAGCAGACCAGCAGGGGAGGCACCAATTTTGTGCACTGGGCCACTAGTATGCATATAAGTTCTTTGGTTGATCTCTTCCCACCCCACACCCTGCCCTTCCCTTTGAGAATCGCTAGTCTGTTGCATACTTCCATTACTCTGGATCTATTGTGTGTGTCAGTTTATTTTGTTCATTAGATTCCACATATAAGTCAGATCATGTGTAATTTGTGTTTCTCTGAGTGGCTTATTTCACTTAGCCCAGTGGTCGGCAAACTCATTAGTCAACAGAGCCAAATATCAACAGTACAATGATTGAAATTTCTTTTGAGAGCCCAAAACCGACTTCTGCGCATGGGCCACGAAGTTTCAATCGCACTGTACGTGCGTGCCCGCATGTGGTATTTTGTGGAAGAGCCACACTCAAGGGGCCAAAGAGCCACATGTGGCTCGCGAGCCGCAGTTTGCCAACCACTGACTTAGCCCAATACTCGCCAGATCACTCCATGTTGTCTCAAAGGGTAAGATACCCTTCTTTTTACAGCTGCATAGTATTCCATTGTGTAAATGTGTCACAACTTTATCCATTCATCTAAAGATGGGCACTTGGTTGTTTCCAGATCCTTCTCCATAGGGGTGCATATGTTCTTCTAATGATGTTTCAGGATTCTGGGGATACATTCCTAGAAGGGGTATCACTGGGTCAAATGGCAGTTCCATTTTTACTATTTTGAGAAAACTCCACACTGTTTTCCATAGTGGTTGTACCAGTCTGCATTCCCACTAGGAGTGTACTAGGGTTCCTTTTTTCCCACATACTCTCCAGCATTGTTGTTTGTTGAGTTATTGATGGTTACTGTTCTGGTAGTGTGAGGTGATACCTCATTGTAGTTTTAATTTGCGTCTCTCTAATGATTAGTAACATTGAGCATTTTTTACTTGTCTCTTGGCCATTTGTATATCCTCTTTGGAGAAGTGTCTATTTAGCTCCTCTGCCTATCCTTTAATTGGATTGTTTGTGTTCCTTTTATTGAGTTGTATGGAGTATTTTATATATTTTGGAAATTAAGCCCTTATCAGATGTATCATTGGCAAATATTTTCTCCCATATAGTGGGTTGTCTTTTCATTTCGATGTTAGTTTCTTTTGCTGTGCAGAAGCTTTTTATTTTGGTGTAGTCCCATTTGTTTATTTTTTCCTTTGTTTCTCTTACCATAGGAGACATATTGGTGAAAATTCTGCTACCTGAGATGTCTGAGGTTTTCCTGCCTCTGTTTTCCTCCAGGATTTTTATGATTTCACAGTTTACATTGAAGCCTTTAACCATTTTGAGTTTATTTTTATGTATGGTGTAACTTGGTCATCTAGTTTCTTTTATTTCTTATTCTTTTTCTGTATGTACCTAATTTTCCCAACACCATTTATTGAAGAGATTATCTTTACTCCATTGTACGCTGTTGCTTCCTTTGTCAAATATTAATTGAGCATATTGACTTGGGTGATTTCTGGCTTCTCTGTTCTGTTCCATTGATCTATATGCCTGTTCATGTACCCGTACCAGGCTGTTTTGATTACTGTGGCTTTGTAGTGTAGCTTAGTATACTGTATTGTGATTTCCTCCAACTTTGTTCTTCTTTTTTTTTTTTTTTAATAAATCTTTATTGTTCAGATTATTACAATTGTTCCTCTTTTTCCCCCCATAGCTCCCCTCCACCCGGTTCCCGCCCCACCCTCTGCCCTTACCCCCCACCTCCCACTGTCCTCATCCATAGGTGTACGATTTTTGTCCAGTCTCTTCCTGCACCCCCCACCCCTTTCCCCCAAGAATTGTCAATCCACTCCCTTTCTATGCCCCTGATTCTATTATATTCACCAGTTTATTCTGTTCATCAGACTTGTTATTCACTTGATTTTTAGATTCACTTGTTGATAGATATGTATTTGTTGTTCATAATTTTTATCTTTACCTTTTTCTTCTTCTTCCTCTTCTTAAAGAATAACTTTCAGCATTTCATATAATACTGGTTTGGTGGTGATGAACTCCTTTAGCTTTTTCTTGTCTGTGAAGCTCTTTATCTGCCCTTCAGTTCTGAATGATAGCTTTGCTGGGTAGAGTAATCTTGGTTGTAGGTTCTTGCTATTTATCACTTTGAATATTTCTTGACACTCCTGTCTGGCCTGCATAGTTTTTGTTGAGAAATCAGCTGACCGTTGTATGGGTGCTCCCTTGTAGGTAACTAACTGTTTTTCTCTTGCTGCTTTTAATATTCTCTCTTTGTCTTTTGCCCTTGGCATATTAATTATGATGTGTCTTGGTGTGGTCCTCTTTGGATTCCTTTTGTTTGGGGTTCTCTGCGCTTCCTGGACTTGTAAGTCTATTTCTTTCTCCAGGTGGGGGAAGTTTTCGGTCATTATTTCTTCAAGTAGGTTTTCAGTATCTTGCTCTCTCTCTTCTTCTGGCACCCCCATAATTCTGATGTTGGTACGCTTGAAGTTGTCCCAGAGGCTCCTTACACTATCTTCATATTTTTGGATTCTTTTTTCTTTTTGCTTTTCCGGTTGGGTGTTTTTTGCTTCTTTGTATTTCAAATCTTTGACTTGATTCTTGCGATCCTCTAGGTCTGCTGTTGGAACTCTGTATATTATTTTTTTATTTTAGTCAGTGTATGCTTAATTTCTAGTTGTTCCTTTTCATATCCTCGAGGGTCTCACTAAATTTATCGGCCTTTTCTAGAATATTCTTGAAAAACCTTATAACTGTGGTTTTGAACTCTATATCCAGTCGTTTGCTTTCCTCCATTTCTTTCAGTTGTGACCTGTTTCTTTGTCTCCGCATTTTGGCTGCTTCCCTGAGTTGATAGAGTGGCTTTGTGTGCTAGGTGTCCTATAGAACCCAGTGGCTCAGCCTCCCCAGTTACCTGAGGTGGAAACTCTTGGTGCACCCCTTTGTTGGCTGTGTGCACAGTCTTGTTGTAGTTAAGTCTTGATTGTTGCTGGTATCACTGGGAGGAATTGGCCCTCAGGCCAACTGGCTGTGATGATCAGCTGTGTCTACGATGGGAGAACTTCTGTGCTGGAGACACCCTTAGGAGGCAAGACTTGCTTCAGTAGGGCTTTTGTGCTCACTGAGTCTGCCCCTTGAGTGTGTCCCTTATGGATCTGAGGAGTTGTAACCTGGATGGTCCTACTATGATCCCTAGGTATACGGCCTTTTGGATCTCCAAGGAGGTGCTAATTTAGCCTCTGCCTGAGGCCATCAAGCAGGAGCTAGGAGAGATCTGCAGATTCCTCTTCTTTGTTTGGGTTTTGGAGGTGCCCAGATGAGGCCCAGCTGTGAAGCAATGCAAGCTGCTGTGGGGCCTTCGGCCTTCTTTTGGATATTCTGGGTCTCACTGACTCAGCTGCCATTTGTTAGGTAAGTTTAGATTTCAAAGGACCAGGCCATTCATGTGCAAAAGCCTCTGCGCACAGCTTGGGTGGGGCGGGGTCTCAGGGTGGAGCAAACAGCCATGGCTGACCATCAGCCCTGCCCTAAGAGGCCCCCAGGTCTCAGTGTTCCTTGGTAATTGCTGCAAGCACCTCTGAGAGAAAGCCGCCCTTGAGTTCTGCCCGCTGCCAGACAGTCCAGTTTCTCCCCATATGAGTCTGGGTCCCCAGAGTCTCGCCCGGAACTGGAGTTTAGAGCAGTTGGGAGCTTGTGTCTCTCTACGGATTGAAAAAGCCAGCCACGTACTCAGTTGCCAGCCCTCTCCCCATGCACCTCCATACCTCTGTACTTTACTTCCGCAGCTCCTCTGAGTCTCAGTGTGCTTTTCTCTTCCCTTCTAGTTGTAGAATTTCCACTTAGCCAGCCTTTCTGTGGTTCTGGATAATGTCTGTTTTATCTTTTAGTTGTAGTTTTCAAGTTGTTGTGTGAGGTGGCAAGATCAGGTGTTTACCTATGCCGCCATCTTGGTTTCTCTGTTCTTCTTTTTTTAAATCTTTATTGTTGAGGATATTACAGATGTCCCCCTTTTTTTCCCCATTGACCCCCTCCACCCAGTCCCTGCCCCACCCCAGGCCTTCACCACCCTGTTGCCTGTGTCCATAGGTAATGCATGTCCTATATAATAAAAGTCTATATGGAAATTGTCGCCTAGGGTGGTTGACCGACCGGGAGTTCAACTGCTCACTGTGACGTGTGCTGAGCACTAGGGGGCGGCATGAAATGAAGGAAGGCCTTGGCCAGCAGCTGGTAGCCTGGGGAAGGCAGGCCCCAATCAGCCATGATCGCCAGCCAGGCCTAGGGACCTTACACATGCACGAATTTCATACACTGGGCCTCTAGTATGCATATAAGATCTTTGTCTAATCTCCTTCTACCCCGCCTCCCTGCTTCCCTCTGAGATTAGTCAGTCTGTTCAGTGTTTCCATGCCTCTAATGCTATTTTATTCACCAGTTTATTTTGTTCTTTAGATTTCTTGTTCATTTATTTTGCTTTATAGATTCAATTGTTGATAGATATGTATATATTGCCATTTTAATGTTCATATTTTTTATCTTCTTCTTCCTTTTCTTAAAGAATACCTTAGAACATTTAACGTAATACTGGTTTGGTGGTGATTAACTCCTTTAGCTTTTTCTTGTCTGTGAAGCTCTTTATCTGACCTTGAATTCTAAATGATAGCTTTGCTGGGTAGAGTAATCTTGGTTGCAGGTCCTTGCTATTCATCATTTTGAATATTTCTTGCCAGTCCCTTCTGGCAAGAAATCAGCTGACAACCTTATGGGAGCTTCCTTTTAGGTAACTAACTTTTCTCTTACTGCTTTTAAGATTCTTTCTTTGTCTTTAACATATGCCATTTAATTATGATGTGTTTTGGTGTGGGCCTCTTGTTTGGGACCCTCTGTGCTTCTTGGACTTGTAAGTCTATTTCTTTCATGTAGGGGAAGTTTTCTGTCATTATTTCTTCAAATAGGTTTCACTCTCTTACTCTCTCTCATCTCCCCCTGGCAACCCCAAATGCAAATGTTGGTATGCTTAAAGTTGTCCCAGAGGCTCCTCACATTATCTTCATATTTTTGAATTCTTTTTTTCTTTTGGCTCTTCTGATTGGGTGTTTTTTGCTTCCTCATATTCCAAATCATTGATTTGATTCTCAGAATCCTCTACTGTTGAATCCTGTAAATTAGTCACTATTTTAGTTAGTGTATGCTTAATTTCTGACTCGTCACTTTTCATGTCTTTGACATTCTCACTATGATCCTTGAAAGTCTCACTAAATACTGTGAAGCTCATTTTGAGTCTCCTGAAGCTCTCATTAAGATCCTTGAGTAATCATATAACCATCGTTTTTAACTCTCTATTCAGTAGTTTATGTGCTTCCATTTCTTTCATTTGTGACATATGTCTTTGTCCTCCCAATTTGGCTGCTTCCCTGTGTTTGTTTCTATGTATTAGGTAGAGCTGCTCTGCATCCTGGAATTGGTAGAGTGGCCTTGTGTATTAGGTGTCCTGTAGGGCCCAGTGGCTCAGCTTCCCCTAGTCACCTGAGCTAAGCATTCTAGGTGCACCCCTGTGTGGGCTGTGTGCACAGTCTTATTGTAGTTGGACCTTGATTGCTGTTTGTGTCATTGGGAGGTATTGACCTCCAGGCCAATTGGCTGTGAGGACCAGTTGTGACTATATTGGAAGAGCAGCTGTGCAGTAGACACCCCTATGGAGCAGGGCTTGCTTAAGTGGGGCTTTAGTGCTGAGTCTGCACCTTTAGTGTGTTTCTTGTGGATGTGTAGAGTTGTAATCTGGTATGGTCTGAAGTTGTCCACTGGGTACACTCGCTCTGGGGTCTCCTGGGAGGTGTAAAGTCAGCCATTTCTTGGGGCCCACCCAGCAGGAGTTACAGAGAGGTCTGCAGATGGCTGCTACTTGTATTGGCCTTGTGAAGTGGCCAGGCGAGACCCAGCTCTGAAGCATGGCAGGCTGGTACTAGTGCCAAGTCTTGGGCCTTTTATTGATAGGCTTGGGGCATGATGACATCATCTGCTGCTGTTTGAGAGATTTTAGCAGTGTGAAGTCTGAGCCAAGTCAGGTCATTCATATGCAAAAGCTACTGCAAACATCTTGTATAAGGCTGACAATTAGATGGGGCAGGGTCTCAGGGAATCACTGGGGCAAAGTGAGCAGTGTGAGCCAGGCTGATGGAAACTCAGATATGGTTACCAGTCAGCTCTGCGACAGGGGGTGGTCCCAGCACAGAAACAACGACCCCTGCAAGGACACCCCCCCCCCAATCTGAGAGAAAGCTGACCCCAAGTTCCTGCCCTGATGTCAGACAAACCAGTTCCTCCCCATATGTCCTTGGGTCCCCCAAAACCGCCTGGCTCTGGAACTCAGAGTGATCGAGTCTGAATAATTTTATGTGCTGGACTTTTAAGAGGAATACTTGGGACTACAGCAGCCCAAGTCACTCAGCCACAATCCCCACTTGTTTTTACATCCCAAAGACTTCTCAGCTCTGGAACCCTGGCCTGGGGTTTTGGTGTGGAGCTGGGATGCCTTGCTCCTCATGCAGGGGCTCTAAAGCCAAGATATCCCTCCTGATTAAAAAAACAGCCCACATGAATATCAGAACAGCCTGTTCTGTGCCTCCACCCCTCCGACTTGTCTCAGTGGGCTTTCTTCTTCTTCACTTCTCTAGTTGTAGGACTTCCATTCAGCCTGATTTCATGCTGTTCTCTTTTGTATTTCAGTTATAATTTTGATGAGGTTTTGGGAGGTGGCAAGTCTGTCTTTACCTACGCCACCATCTTGGTTCTCCTCTAATTCTGTTCTTTCTCAAGATTGCTGCAGCTATTCGTGGTTCTTTTTGGTTCCATGTAAATTTTTGGAATATTTGTTATAGATCTGTGAAATACGCTGTTGGTATTTTAATAGGGATTGTATTGAATCTATAGATTGCTTTGGATAATATGGACATTTTAATGATGTTAATTCTACCAATCTATGAACACAGTATTCCTTGAGTTGTTTATATCTTCTTCTATCTCTTTTTTCAACGTTCTGTAGTTTTCCAAATACAGGTCTTTTACCTCCTTGGTTATATTCCTAAATATCTTAATTTTTGGGTTGAAATAGTTTTTTTTTCATATTTTCTTTTCTAGAGATCATTATTGGTGTGTAAAAATTCCATCGATTTCAGCGTGATAATTTTCTATGCTGCTACACTGAAGGATTTATTTATTAAACGTAGTAATTTCTTGGTGGAGTCTTTAGGGTTTTCTGTGTACAATATCATGTCATCTGTGAATAATGACAGTTCTGCATCCTCATTTTGATGCCTCTTACTTTTTATTCTTATCTGATTGTGTGGCTAGGACTTCCAGTACTATGTTGAATGAAACTGATGAAAGCAGATATACCTGTCTTATTCCTGTTCTTAGGGGAAATGATTTTAATTTTTTCTATTGATTATGATGTTGCCTGTAGGATTGTCATATATGGCCTTTTTATGTTGAGGTATGAACCAAACCCTATATTCTCACATTGCTGAGAGATTTTATAAAAAATGGGTGTTGGCCCTAACCGGTTTGGCTCAGTGGATAGAGCATCGGCCTGCAGACGGGTCCCAGGTTCGATTCTGGTCAAAGGCATGTACCTTGGTTGCGGGCACATACCCAGTAGGGAGTGTGCAGGAGGCAGCTGATCGATGTTTCTCTCTCATCGCTATTTCTAACTCTCTATTCCTCTCCCATCCTCTCTGTAAAAAAATCAATAAAATATATTTAAAAAAATGGGTGTTGGATTTTGTGGAATTCTTTTTTATACATCTAGTGATATGAGCATGTGATCTTTGTCTTTCAATTTGTTTGGTCCTGGAAGAGTGTCAGTGCAGCTTCCCCTTACTCTGCCACCATTTTTCTCCTATCAGTACCCTGTTCTTTTTTCTGATAGGTACTTATTTTTTGCCCCCCTTCTTCTTCTTCTTCTTCTTCTTCTTCTTCTTCTTCTTCTTCTTCTTCTTCTTCTTCTTCTTCTTCTTCTTCTTCTTCTTCTTCTTCTTCTTCTTCTTCTTCTTCTTCTTCTTCTTCTTCCTCTTCTTCTTCTTCCTCTTCTTCTTCTTCTTCTTCTTCTTCTTCTTCTTCTTCTTCTTCTTCTTTCTTCTTCTTCCTCTTCCTCTTCCTCTTCCTCCTCTTCTTCTTTCTTTCTTTCTTTCTTTCTTTCTTTCTTTCTTTCTTTCTTTCTTTCTTTCTTTCTCTTTCTTTCTTTCTTTCTTTCTTTCTTTCTTTCTTTCTTTCTTTCTTTCTTCTTCTTCTTCTTCTTCTTCTTCTTCTTCTTCTTCTTCTCCTCCTCCTCCTCCTCCTCCTCCTCCTCCTCCTCCTCCGCCTCCTCCTTCTTCTTCTTCTTCTTCTCCTCCTCCTCCTCCTCCTCCTCCTCCTCCTCCTCCTCCTTCTCTTCTTCTTCTTCTTCTTCTTCTTCTTCTTCTTCTTCTTTCTTCTTTCTTCTTTCTTCTTTCTTCTTTCTTCTTTCTTCTTTCTTCTTTCTTCTTTCTTCTTCTTTCTTCTTCCTTTCCCTTTAGCATTTCTTGCAGTGCTGGTTTGGTTGTAATAAACTATTTTAGCCTTTTTTTTTTTTTTTTTTTGTCTTGGGAGCTCCTTATTTCACCTACAATTTTGAATGATTGCCTTGCTGGATAGAGTAGTCTTGGATTAAGTCCCTTGCTTTTTATTACCTTGTATACTTCTTGCCACTCTCTTCTGTTCTAAGTTTTTCTATTGAGAAATCAGATGACAATATAATGGGAGCTCCCTTGTGGGTAACATTCTGTCCCTCTCTTGCTGCCTTTAAGATTCTTTCTTTTTCTTTAACATTTTAATTATAATGTGTCTAGGTATGGGTCTTTTTTTTTGAGATCACCTTAATTGTGACTCTGTGCTTCCTGAACCTGTGTGACTTTTCTCTTCATCTTGTTAGGGAAGTTTTCTGTCATTATTTCTTCAAACAGATTATCTGTTCCTCGTTCAGATTCTTCTCCTTCCGGTACCTCCATGATACAGATTTTGTTACATTTCATGTTGTCCCAAAGTTCCCTTAAACTCCCCTCCTGCCTTTTAATTTTTGTTAAAAGTACTTGAGGATACTCTTCTTTTGAATTTTGGAGAGAGTGGAAGGAAGGGGGAGACAGAGGGAGAGAATCATTGATGTGAGAGAGACACATTGACTGGTTGCCTCCTCACACCAGTGCTGAGGATCGAGCCTGCAACCAAGGTATGTCCCCTTGACTGGAATCAAACCTGGGACCCTTCAGTCCACAGGCTGATGCTCTATCCACTGAGCCAAACAAGCTAGGGCTAATTTTTTGTTCTTATTGCTGCTCTGCTTGGGTGATTTTTTTCTACCTTGTTTTCTATTTTGTTGATTTTGTCCTCACCTTCTTCTAATCTATTGTTGATTCCTTTCAGCGTATTCTTTATTTCAATCATGTCATTATTCATTTCTGATTGGTTTTAATTCATGCTTTCTATAAATGTTTTCATGTTGATATAGTTTTCACTAACTTCTTTATAGTTTTCATTATATTGCTTATAATTTTCACTAAATTGAGCATCCTTATAACCATTACTCTGAACTCTACTAGTATATCTGATAAATTGCTTTTTTTCATTTCATTTAGCTCTTTTTCTGGAGATTCCTCCTGCTTTTTCATTTGGGGCCTGTTTCTTTGTTTCCACATTTTTTCTATTTTTTTGTGTTTGTTTTTGTGTGTTGGAGAAGACTGCTGTGCCTCCTATTCTTGGTGCGGTGGCCTTCTTGTGGGAACCAGGGGTGTAGTTTTCTTGATCTTCTGAGCTGTGCTCTAGGAGTGACTCTTTTGTGGGTTATGTGAGTTCTCCCGTTGAGTTTGAGTCTTGGTTGCTGTTGTTCCCTTTGTGGTTATGCTCAGCCCTCAGTCTTGTTGACTGTGTGTCTCAGCCCTGACCACATCATGCCAGTTGTTGTATAGGTGCTGACAGAACAGAAGAAGACAAAACCAGACCAAACCTAAAAGGACACAAAGAAAAAAAGAAAACAAACAAAAAATCCCACAAAAACAAACAAACAAAAAAACACAAACACTAATAAAAACACTATCTTCAATAATAAGACTAAAAAACAACTATGAAAAAAAACCCAGACATTTAAAAAAAAAGAAGACGAGAAGGCACAATACTAGAATTAGAAGAGAGTGGGGAAAAACCTGCAACTAAAATAAATAGAAAAGAGAATATGAAAGCAAGAAGGAAGAGACCAGAAATAGGGTAATTATAAAAAAAGTTGAAAATAATGAATAATAATAATTTTAAAAAGTAATAATACTAAATAGAATAGTAAAACTAAAGAATAAAAAGGTTAATTAAAAATAAGAATTAAGAAGATCCAAGATGGTGGCCGACAGGATGGCAGAGAGGGGGAGAGTGTGAGTGAGTGAGGGAGCAAAAGGGGAGTGTGTGGATGTGGTGTGTGTGTGTGAGTGAGGGACAGTTATATTCTGCAGGACTTTTGGGAACTGACAGACGAGGCTCCCCTAGCCAGGCAGCCTCTGCTACCACTGCAATCTCTCCCAGGGCAGCCAACTTTGCTGCAGAGACCACGCCAGCTTGAAGGGGAGAGCAGCCTAGCTTCACCTCCACTAGAGGAGACCTTGGACACCACCCGGGACTCTACAGCCACACCGGTCAGGGACTTGCTGCCTCAGCTGCAAACCCACAAACATCGAGACTCCAGCTTCTCTGGCCACGGGCTCCAAAAAAGTTTATCCAAGGGGGAGACAAAATGGTGGCCAAATAGGTGGACATGTCCTGTGCCTTCTCATGGAGCAGATAGAAGAAACAGCTGAATAGAATAACATCCACCTGGAATTGTCATATTAAACACAGCTGGTGAGACAATCCATGGCCCTAAAGGATGCAGGATGCCTGGAGAACAGTAGGATTGGGGAACTGGGCTGGAGAGAAACTTGTGCAATTGGGACTAGAGGGTCAGAAGGAAACTGCGCTGCACCAAGTCTGCATCCCTTGGGGACACATATAATACTTGACTGTGTAAGGGGGTCCACAGTGCTGCTGGCAGCTGGAGACTCTAGATCTTAATCCATAGCTGTGGGAAGCTGCGCCCAGAAAGGCAGCCTGAAGTTCTGCACTGGCTGTGCAGTGCCGTGTGGAGAGAGATGCGCAGCAGCGCAGTTGCTCTGTCTTTATATTTTCCTTGCATCTACTTGCTAAACCCAGTGCACAGGATTTCAGTTACAAACACCAAGACTGCGGTGCAGGAGAAGGTGGTTTTGTGGAAGCTGGGGAGCAAAATAGTGAGAGGCGACCAGGAAGCCAGCTCGGGGACAACCGGTCCCTCCAACCCTGAACAGCCACACCCAGCCTTGAGTTCGGCTGGGGAACAAGGATTCTGAATACCCTCAGGGACTGAGTAGAGAGGACATTTAGTCCTGGAAACTAATACAGCAACACCCCCACCTAGAGCCCATGTCAGAAATAGATGCCTGTGTAAATATGACTGAAAGCAGGCATAAAAACAGAGCGAAATAAGCCAGTAGGAGAAACATAAATATCACATGATCTCACTCATATCCTATCTAATAAAAGAGTAATATGCAAATTAACCACCACTCTGCTACACCCACAAGCCATGCCCACCAGCCAATCAGGAGCAAATATGCAAATAAACCCAACCAAGATGGCTACAGCCATAGAGAGCAGGAGGGAGGCTTGGGTTTCCCCGGCAATGGAGGAAGCCAAGCTTTCCGCCTGCCCTTGCTGGCCCAGGCTTCCACTCAAGGCTACAAAGTTTCAGTGATAGAAGATACATAAATCCAAACAGAAATGGCGGCAGCCATGGAGCTGGAAAGAGCAAGAGGCTAGGGTTGCCCCCGGCAATGGAGGAAGCCAAGCTTCTGCAGCCCTGGCCGGCCCAGGCCTCGCTTAAGGCTACAAAGTTTCAATTATAGAAGATACATAAATCCCAATAGAAATGGCTGCTGCCACAGAGGAAGAAGAAGGCTTGGCTCTGCTCCAGGCTACAAAGTTTCAATTGTAGAAGATAAATAAACCCCAGATAACAGGGCCTCCGCTTGGGTTGCCAGGGGGCGTGGCCGGCCTGCAAACCACCACAGGCCCCTCGCCCAGGCCGCCCCACGCCTCAAGGGAACCCTCACCCAGATCCAGGACACCCTTCAGGGCAAACCAGCTGGCCCCCACCCATGCACCAGGCCTCTATCCTATCTAATAAAAGAGTAATATGCAGATTGACCATCACTCCAACACACAAGATGGCTGCCCCCATGTGGTCAAAGATCCTGCCCCCATGTGGACACAAGATGGCCGCCACAAGATGGCCAGCAGGGGAGGGCAGTTGGGAGGGTCCAGGCCTGCAAGGGAGGGCAGTTGGGGGTGATCAGGCCTGCAGGGGAAGGCAGTTGGGAGGGACCAGGCCTGCAAGGGAGGGCAGTTGGGGGCGATCAAGCCTGCAGGGGAGGGCAGTTAGGGGTGGCCAAGCCGGCAGAGGACGGAAGTTGGGGGCAACCAGGCCTACAGGGAAAGGCAGTTGGGAGGGACCCAGGACTGCAGGGGAGGGCAGTTAGGGGTGACCAGGCCTGCAGGGGAGGGCAGTTAGGGGAAAACAGGCTGGCAGGGGAACAGTTAGGCATCAATCAGGCTGGCAGGGGAGTGGTTAGGGGGGTGATCAGGCTGGCAGGCAGAAGCGGTTAGGGGCAATCAGGAAGGCAGGCAGGTGAGCATTTGGGAGCCAGCAGTCCTGGATTGTGAGAGGGATGTTCGACTGCCTGTTTAAGTCCGATCCCTGTGGGGTCCCAGATTGGAGAGGGTGCAGGCTGGGCTGAGGAACACACATCCCCGTGCACAAATTTCATGCACCGGGCCTCTAGTGTGGTATATAATGAACAACATAAACTGATGAACAAAAATAGATCCAGAGACAAGAAAACACTGAACAAACCGTCCAACCTCAGAGAGAAGGGAGGGGAAAGGGTTAGAGATCAACGAAAGAACTTGTATGCATGCATTTAGCAAAACCAATGGACACAGACACTGAGACGGTGGGGGCTTGTCCTAGGGAGTGGGAGTGGGGAAAGGAAAAAAAAAAGAGACTAAAATAGATGACAATTAGAGAATATAAGGAAAAAGAAGAGACAGAAAATCCAAACTAAACAAAAGACAAAAAAATAAAAAGAAAAAAGAAAACACACACAAAAACATAAAACCAACCAACCAAACAGACAAACAAAACCTTTGGGTCTGCTATTTGTGGAGCTTGCTGGATTTTACTTTGGTGCTGTTATATCTGGCCCTTTGGTGTGTGGGTCCTGGGTCTCTTGTTCAGTTCTCTGGTCCAGGCCAATGTGAGTTGCTTTCTGTGCCTGTCCCAGGGCAGCCTGGCTGAAGACCTGCAGTGTGGATCCCAAGTAGAGGCTTGGTCTGCTTGGAGTTCGCCCTTTTAACATATTTGTTCTGGGCACCTTTCTCTCCTCCCACAGAACTAGGCTCTGAAAGGTATCTGTTCCCAGTTAGGATGGTTTCAAGAGATTTGTGTTAGGGGTGGTGCCCATAACTTGTAGAAGAGGTGGCTGAGGCCTTCCTCTCCTTCCAGTGCTTCAGCTTTGCCTGGGTCATTGTCACCGCCTTGTCATCACCTTTACTCTGTGTCTTCTCTGGTCCTCTCTGCTCACTCCCCACTCCCAATATTTCTGATCACTGAGAATAATTGCAAAAGAAGGCAACTTCATTTTGCCTGTATCATCCCATTTAGTATGCTGCCAGGATGATTCAGCACCAGAAATAACTTTCCCAGCTTGAGAGTTTTCTGAAAAAGAACAACCTATTTTCTTTTTAAAAAAAATATATTTTATTGATTTTTTACAGAGAGGAAGGGAGAGAGATAGAGAGTTAGAAACTTCGATGAGAGAGAAACATCGATCAGCTGCCTCCTGCACACCTCCTACTGGGGATGTGCCCACAACCAAGGTACATGCCCTTGACTGGAATCGAACCGAGGACCCTTCAGTCCGCAGGCCAACGCTCTATCCACTGAGCCAAACCGATCAGGGCTCTTTTTTCTTTTTTTTAAACCTTCTTCCTAGGAGCATGATGTTTATCTTTTTTCTTTCTTTTTTTTTAAAAAATAAATTTTTATTGTTGAAAGGCCCCTCCCTTTTTCCCCATTGACACTCTCCAGCCTGGCCCCCGCCCAGGTCTTTAGCACCCTATTATCTGTGTCCATGGGTTATGCATACTAGTATATGTATACAAGGTCTTTGATTGATTATCTCCCACCCACCTCCTCCCCCACCTTCCCTCGAAGATTCCACACTCTATTCCGTGCTTCCTTATCTCTGGATCCACTCAGTTCATTAGCTTATTTTGTTACTTAGGTTCCACATATGAGTGAGATCATCTGATACTTGTCTTTCTCTGACTGACTTATTTTACTTAGCATGATACTCTCCAGGTCCCTCCATGCTGACTCAAAGGGTAAGAGATTCTTCTTTTCTACTGCTGCATAGTATTCCATGGTATAAATGTACCACAGCTTTCTTATCCACTAATTTACTTATGGGAACTTGGGTTGTTTCCAGATCTTAGCTATTGTAAATTGTGCTGCTATGAACATAGGGGTACATATATTATTTATGATTGGTGCTTCGGGTTACTTAGGATATATGCCTAGAAGTGGGATTGCTTGGTCAAATGGCAGATCCATATTTAATTTTTTGAGGAAACTCCATGCTCTTTTCCATAATGGCAGCATTCCCACCAGCAGTGTACTAGCGTCCTCTTTTTTCCACATCCTCACCAGCACTTGTCATATGTTGATTTGTTGATGGTAGCCATTCTGACAAGTGTGAGGGAATACCTCATTGTCATTTTAATTTGCATCTCTCTGATGATCAGTGACTTTGAGGATTTTTTCATATGTCTGTTGGCCACCTATATGTCCACTTTGGAGAAGTGTCTATTTAGGTTCTTTGTCTATTTTTTAATTGGATTGTTTGTCTTCCTTTTGTTAAGTTGTAGAGTTCCTTATATACTTTGGATATTAAATATTTATCAGATTTATTATTGCCAAATATATCCTCCCATACAGTGGGCTTCCTTTCTGTTTTGTTGATGGTTTCTTTTGCTGTAAAGAAGATTTTTTTTTATACTAGAGGCCCGGTGCACGAAATTCATGCATGGGGGTGTGTGTGTGTCCCTCAGCCCAGCCTGAACCCTCTCCAATCTGGGACCCCTCAAGGGATGTCCGGTGGGATCGGGCCTAAATGGGCAGTTGGACATCTCTTTCACAATCCAGGACTGCTGGCTCCCAACTGCTCGCCTGCCTGCCAGCCTGGTCACCCCCTAACAACTCCCCTGCCAGCCTGATCAATGCCTAACTGCTCCCCTGCCAGCCTGACTGCCCCTAACTGCCCTCCCCTGCCAGCCTGGTTGCCCCTAACTGTCCTCCCCTGCAGGCCTGGTTGCCCCCAAATTCCAACCCCTGCTGGTCCATCACCCCTAACTGCCCTCCTTGCCAACCTGGT
Organism: Plecotus auritus; assembly: GCF_963455305.1. Taxonomy (NCBI): domain Eukaryota; kingdom Metazoa; phylum Chordata; class Mammalia; order Chiroptera; family Vespertilionidae; genus Plecotus; species Plecotus auritus. The sequence goes on along the minus strand of NC_137785.1, from coordinate 34,656,236 downwards.
CACCCCTAACTGTCTTCCCCTGTTGGTCCGATCACCCCTAACTACCCTCCTTTCCAGCCTGATCACCCCAACTGCCCTCCCCTGCAGGACTGGTCCCCCCCAACAGCCCTCCTTTGCAGGCCTGGGTCCCCCCCAACTGTCCTCCCCTGCAGGCCTGCTCACCACCCAACTGCCCTCCTCTGCCGGCCCGGTCACATCTAACTGCCCTCCCTTACAGGCCTGATTGCCCACAACTGCCCTCCCCTGCCAGCCATCTTGTGGTGGCTATCTTGTGTCCTCATGGGGGTGGCCATCTTTGACCACATGGGGGCAGCCATCTTGTGTGTTGGAGTGATGGTCAATTTGCATATTACCTCTATTATATAGGATAGTCCCATTTGTTTACTTTCTCCTTAGTTTCCTTTGCCTCAGGAGATGTATTTGTAAGCATATTGCTATGAGAGATGTCTGAGATTTTGCTGCCTATGGTTTCTTCTAGGATTTTTATGGTTTTATGACTTACATTTAAGTCTTTTATCAATTTTGAGTTTATTCTTTTTTTTAATTAATTAATTCATTTATTATTTTAATTTAAATTTTTTAGTGTTTCAAGTATTACATGACTCTCCTTTTCCCCTATTAATCTCTCCCCGGCTGCTCCCACCCACCAGCACATGCCTTCACCCCGCTATGATCTGTGTCCATTGGTTATGCTCATATGCATGCATACACGTCATTTGGTTGATCTCTTTAACGACTCCCCCTTGCTCCCTCCCCCCACCTTCCCTCATAGGTTGGACAGTCTATTTGATGCTTCTAGGTCTCTGGTACTATTTTTATTAATCAGTTTATGTTGTTCATTATATTCCACAAATGAGTGAGATCATGTGATATTTATCATTCTTTGACTGGGTTATTTAGCTTAGCATAATGCTGCCCAGTTCCATCCATGCTGTTGAAAATGTTAAGAATTCCTTCTTTTTTTACAGTAGCATAGGATTCCATTGTGTAGCTGTACCACAGTTTTCTAATCCACTCATCTGCTGATGGGCACTTAGGCTGTTTCCAAATCTTAGTTATTGTAAATTGTGCTGCTATGAACATAGGGGTTCATATATCCTTTCTGATTGGTGTTTCTGTTTTCTTGGGATATATTCCTAGAAGAGGGATTACTGGGTCAAATGGGAGTCCTATTTTTAATTTTTTGAGGAAATGCCATGCTGATTTCCACAGTGGCTGCACCAGTCTGCATTCTCACCAGCAGTGCACGAGGGTTCCTTTCTCTTCACATCCTCTCCAGCACTTATCATTTGTTGATTTGTTGATGATAGCCTTTCTGACAGGTGTGAGATGGTAACCCATTGTCTTTTTGATTTGCAGCTCTCAGATAATTAGTGACTTTGAGCATGTTTTCATATGTCTCTTGGCCTTCTGTATGTCCTCTTTTGAAAAGTGTCTATTTAGGTTCTTTGCCCATTTTTTGATTGGATTGTTTATCTTCCTTTTGTTAAGTTGTATGAGTTCCCTATAAATTTTGGAGATTAAATCCTTATTAGAGATAAAATTGGCAAATATGTTCTTCCATGCAGTGTGCTTTCTTGCTGTTTTGTTGATGGTTTCTTTTGCTGTGCAGAAGCTTTTAATTTTGATGTAGTCCTATTTGTTTATTTTCTCCTTAGTTTCCATTGTCCTAGGAGCTGTATTGGTAAAGATATTGCTATAACATAATGTCTGTTATTTTACTGCTTATGGATTCTTCCAAGGTTTTTATTGTTTCCCGTCTCACATTTAAGTCCTTTATTCATTTTGAGTTTATTTTTGTGTATGGTGTAAGTTGGTGGTCTAGTTTCTTTTTCTTTTTTTTTTTTGCATGTATCTGTCCAGTTTTCCCAGCACCATTTATTGAAGAGACTGTCTTGACTCCATCGTATGCTCTTCCCTCCTTTGTTAAATATTAATTGAGCATACTGGCTTGGGACTATTTCTGGGGTTCTCTGTTCTGTTCTATTGGTCTATATGTTTGTTCTTGTGCCAGTACCAGGCAGTTTTGAGAACAGTGGCTTTTAATGTAGCTTGATATCTGGTATTGTGATCCCTCCAACTTTGTTCTTCTTTCTCAAGATTGCTGTAGCTTTTCGGGGTCTTTTTTTATTCCAGATGAATTTTTGGAAAGTTTCTTCTATGTCTTTGAAATATGCTGTTGGTATTTTGATGGGGAGTGCATTGAATATATAGATGGCTTTGGGTAGTATAGACATTTTAATGTTATTGATTCTACCAATTCATGAACACAGTATCTTCTTCCAGTAAACTGGACAAAATATTTAGAAACATGAGGAACTGTGTTCTCAATGTGAGAACAAAGAGTATAGAAAGGGTTTTGTACAATTCGGGGAAATCCTTGAAATAGAGCTATAAGCACACTAAACCAGTCTTTGAAACCACTAGAATTCACTGAAAAGTAGCACTAAACTGTAAGAAATAGTTGGAAGACAAGTGTAAATTGCTTCTTAACATCAGAAAGTTGTTTGTACAATGCTGGGAAATCCCTTAAATAGAGTAATAAACAACCTATAGCACAGTGCAAGAAACCACTAGGAATTCACTGGAAAATAGCAGTAAACTTGACAAAATAGTTAGAAAACATATGGAAAAGACTTCTCAATGTCAGGATATAGTATAGGAAGGATTTGGTACAATGTGTGAAATCCTTGAAATAGAGCAATAAGCACACTATAAACCAATTTTTGAAACCACTAGAATTCACTGTAAAGTAGCATTAAACTGTAAAAAATAGTTGGGAGACAAGTGTATATGGCTTCTCACCTCCGGAGAAGAGTGTAGAAAGGTGTTTGTAGAATGTGGGCAAATCCCTTAAATAGAGCAGTAAGCACCCTATAGCAAAGTATAAGAAACCACTAGGAATTCACTGAAAAGCACCAGTAAACTGGACAAAATATTTAGAAAACATGTGGAAATGACTTATTAATGGAAGGAAAGAGTACAGAAATTGGGTATGCACACTGTGGGGAAATTCCTGAAATAGAGCAATAAACATTCTAAACTAGTCTTTGAAACCACTAGAATTCAATGAAAAGTTGCAGCAAACTGTAAGAAATAGTTGGAGGACAAGAGAATATGGCTTCTCAACTTCAGAGAAGAGTGTAGAAAGGTGTTTGTACAATTTGGGGAAATCCCTTAAATAGAGCAGTAAGCCACTTATAGGACAGTGCAAGAAACCACTAGGAATTCACTGGAAAATAGCAGCAAATTGGACAAAATAGTTAGAAAACATATGGAAAAGACTTCTCAATGTCAGGATATAGTATGGAAAGGGTTTTGTACAACGCGGGAAATTCTTGAAATAGAGCAATAAGCATACTAAACCAGTCTTTGAAACCACTAGAATTCACTGAAAAGTAGCAGTACACTGGAAGAAATAGTTGGAAGACAAGTGTATATCGCTTTTCAACTTCAGAAAAGAGTGTAGAAAGGTGTTTGTACAATGCAGGTAAATCCCTTAAATGGAGTAGTAAGCACCCTAAAGCACAGTATAAGAAACCACTAGGAATTCACTGAAAAGCAGTAGTAAAATGGACAAAATATTTAGAAGCACGAGGAAATGACTTCTCCATGTGAGGAAAGAGTATAGAAAGGGTTTTTTACAATGCGGGGAAATCCTTGAAATAGAGCAATAAGCATACTAAATCAGTCTTTGAAACAAGTAGAATTCACTGAAAAGTAGCAGCAAACTGTAAGAAATAGTTGGAAGACAAGTGTATATCGCTTCTTAACATCAGAAAGGTGTCTGTACAATGCTGGGAAATCCCTTAAATAGAGTAATAAACAACCTATAGCACAGTGTAAGAAACCACAAGGAATTCACTGCAAAATAGCAGTAAACTTGACAAAATAGTTAGAAAACATATGGAAAAGACTTCTCAATGTCAGGATATGTTAAAGGACCAAGGTTTTCTGAGTTTTGCCTCCATCTGTCAGCTACTTTGCCTACCCTTGAGGTTGCCTTGTGTTCCTTCAGACCCTTCTGAAGAGAGACTGTAGGATGAGTTCAGGCTAGCTGAGATAGGGCTGGTGTTCCCCTATTTATTTATTTATTATTATTTTATTTATTTTTAATTTTTTAAAAAATTTCTTTATTGATTAAGGTATCACATATTTGTGCTCATCCCCCCATTCCCCTCCCGAACCCTTCCCCACGCATGCCCCCACCGCCCTGTCGTCCGTGACCACTGGTTAGGCTTATATGCATGCATACAAGTCCTTCGGTTGATTTCTCTCCCTTGCCCCCACCCTCCCCTACCTTCCCTGAGGTTTGACAGTCTGATCGATGCTTCACTGTCTCCAGGTCTGTTTTTGTTCATCAGTTTGTGTTGTTCATTATTTCCCCTAGATGGATGAGATCATGTGATACTAGAAATACACTTATAAGAACCGAAAATGGCACAAGCAATAATGGTTATGCTGAGAGGTAAATGAATCAGTCTGTAGTGAGTTTCTTTCTGGGCCAACAGTTCTTTTGAGTCCCAATTTCAATGTCAAACAGTTCCTTATGTGTACATGTTAAGCAATGATATTTCAGTTCTGGATGGTGGACAAATGGTGGTAATGCAGGTCCGACCCTCTCTGGTTTGGTCCTGGGCAACCTGCTGTGACGCACAGCTGCTGACTGCTAGTATGGCAAGGCATCGTCAGCGTCTTCCATCTCTGGACTGTTTCTCTTCTGTCTTCATGGCTGGAGCAATTCCTCTCTGTTGCAGGAATCCACATGGTCTTGGAGTTGTTTTCTGAAAATATACAAACATATTCTCGACCAAAAGTTAATAAAGGAATCTTTTCTATAAATTTGACTTGGGATCCTTTTTCATTTTTTTGCCCAAACGATTTTCCTTTGGCTTGTTTTGACACCATGTGTGTTTTTCATGGGTATCTTGCTGTTAGCATTACAAATGAAAGTTAATTTTCTAAAGTAAAAATTTTCTAGATGTAATTTACTTACAGGATATTTTTCCTTACATGATATTCTTCTACTGTCCCCACCTTTTTTATTTAAATACTAGGAGGCTTTTGGAAATTTTATAATGTAGTCTTGATAGCTTTTAAATGTTAATTTTTTGCACTAAAATATAGCTGCTTTAGGTTCATTACATGTTATGCAATTTTACCATGAGATGAACTACCAATAAAAATTTTAGTTACCACTTTAGGAACAGCTTTTTGTCCAGTACCATTAATTTTTCTAGAATATTTGCTTATTTCAATTAGCCAATTTAAATTAGTCTGAGAACTTGACTACCATTTTACTGTCAAATTTAATACTCTATCAACAATCTTATTTTACCCTGTAAATATTAGTGGGAAGGATTATTTGCCTTCTTGAGTAGGCCCTGAGCATTCCTGGTGCTAAGCTGGATTTAGTTATCAAAAACCCACTTCCCCACACCATGGGTACAAGACAACTCAAACAAGTTGTTGCAGTGAGAGGGCAGCTGCTGTCGGCCAAGTCTCTGTCTGTTACCTGGGTCCCGATTTGAGCTGGGCATGGGAAGTGAAGCAGCCGTGGGGCAGGAGACCTCCCTCAGAAGGGGTGAGGGTTCAGGCCCCTGCAAAGTTGGGAGGGTGAGGGTCTGTGCCCCACCTCTGTTGACCCCCAGGTTCTCTCCTGATGGCCCCTCTGCGACTGTTCCTGTCTTAGGTTGTTCCTTCTCTTAGGAATCTTACCCGTCTCTGGCTAACCAGCCATCCTCCGGGGCCAAGCAGGGTGATGTGAGGTTCAGTTCTGTTTCCTTGGTGGCCTATGCCCCCATGGCCTCCACGCCCAGCACCTGCCTTGGGATCCCCTCGCCTGCTGGCGGGGTGGTGTTCCCCTATTTAGAGACACTAAATGAGGGGAAAGTAGCCCCTGCTTCAAAGCTAAACCTCTCAGTTTCTGCAAGAGTCTCCAACTCTAATTTGCCTTATGGGGCCTCGCTGTAGGTTCAGCTTGGGAACAGCCAGCCATTCCCTCTGTAGGAGCAGGCTCACCTTCCCTAGTTTCAGGAGGATAGATCAAAAGATTCTCCTGTTGGGGATGATGCCATCCCAGCCCACAGGAGAGTGCTAAACACCTTGTCACAGTCCCAGACAATAGCCTCTAAGAGTTTCACACTTTGAGACCCACTTTCCTTCATAGAACTGCACCCAATGGGAGATATCCAGGATTTGTCAGGGATGATCTAAACCAGCCGTGGACAAACTACGGCCCGCGGGCCGGATCCGGCTGTTCTATCTGGTTCTCTTGCTCTCCCCTCCGCTCCTTTACTTTGAATTTATATTAGTTCACACAAACACTCTATCCATGCTTTTCTTCCGGCCCTCCAGTCCAGTTTAAGAACCCATTGTGGCCCTCGAGTCAAAAAGTTTGCCCACCCCTGACAGTCTTCTGTTGGGGGTCGTGCCCGCTAGCTTGTAGAAGGGGAGCAGGGACTTCTTCCCTTTCCCATGGTAATACGTGCTTGGATTTGCCTCCTTGCAATGTAGCCACACAGCCCAGCACTTGCCAGTCTGTCTCCCAGACAGAAACCTCCCCAGGAGACACAGTTAGAAAATTCCAGTTCTGCATAGTTCTCCAGCCCCTTCCTACCGCTGAATTAAGCAGGATGGGCCTGAAACTCCCAACTCTGCAGGGACTTCAAATCCAGCAGGATCTGGCTGAAGTTCCAAGCTGGGCACAGCTCCCCTCTACTGCCCAGCTCAGCAGGATGGGGTTGAAAGTTCCAGCCCTGCACATTTCCCCTACACTGCCAAACCCAGCAGGATAGGAAAGGCCATGTGGCTCAACAGATGGGAAGAGGGCACTATCTGTGTTCTAGAGATGTGGGCAACCTGTACTCTTCTCAGGCCACACAGTTTACTAGTATACACCCTCTGTGTCTGCACCAAAAGCCCATCCAGAAAATGTAGGGCCCCTTAAAGTCACTTTTGGGTGTAGCCAGTAGACTTCTCTCTAGGAGCTAAGGATGGCAGCATGGCCTTGCCAGGACGGAGGCCAGACAGACCATGAGCACTCTAGCTAGTGCTGCCACTACATGCATGTTCTTCCTGGAGGGTGATGTCCAAGTCTCCCAGGTGCACTGGATTTCCACTGATCCCCACCGCCAGATCAGACATGGTCTCCTCTCCTTGTCTCTGTTGCTCTGGGTTGGGCATCTCTGCATGGGTTGAGACCCTTCGCTCCTATAGGGTGGGAGTTCTACAGCCACAATATCCCTCAGGCTTCTCAGCTGCCACTGCACCTGCATGCATGGGGCTATCCTTTTCCACATCTCTGCCCTTCTTTCCAGTCTCTATGTGGCTTCTTCTGTTCTCCTTGATTATAATATTCCAGATCAACTAGCTTTCAATTAGTTTTCAAGTTGATTGCTTTGTGATTTAGCTATAAATCTGTTTTGGGTCTGGGAGCATGTGGCTCAGCTTTTGGCTATTTTGCAGCCATCTTAGAATCCCTCATTGTGGTTTTAGTTTGTGTTTCTCTGTTGACTAGTGATTTTGAGCATCTTTTCATATGTCTGTTGGCCATCTATATGTCCTTTTGGAGAAATGTCTACTCGGGTCCTCTGCCCATTTTTTGATTTTTTTTGTTTGTTTTCTTTTTCTTTTGTTGATTTGTATGAGTACTTTATATATTTTGGATATTAACCCCTTATAAGATGTATCATTGGCAAATATGTTCTCTCACACAGTGGATTTTCTTTTCATTTTATTGTTTGCTTCACTGTGCAAAACCTTTTTAGTTTGATGTACTCTTATTTGTTTATTTATTCATTTGCCTGAGGAGACAAACAATATTGCTTATTTTCTTCTAGGAGTTTTATGCTTTCAGATTTTACATTTAAGTCTTCAATCTATTTTGACTTTATTTTTGGTGTCAGAAGGTGGTCTAGTTTTATATTTTGCATGTGTCTGTCCAGTTTTTTCAGTACCACTTGTTAGACTGTCTTTTACCACTGTGTATTCTTGCATTTTTTGTCATAAGTTAATTTGATAGGCATGGGTTTATTTTTGTTCCATTGATCTATGTGTCAGTTTTTATACCAGTACAATGCTGTTTTTTGTTTGTTTTGTTAATCCTCATTTGAGGATATTTTTCCATTGATTTTAAAAGAGAGTGGAAGGGAGAGGGGAAGACAGATAAAGAATCATCTATGTGAGAAAGACACACCGATTGGTTGCCTCCTGCAGGAGCCCCGACCAGGGCCAGGGATTGACCCTGCAACTGAGGTCCGGGCCCTTGGCTGGAACCGGGACCCTTCAGTCCATGGACTGACCCTTTATCCACTGAGCCAAACTGGCTGTTTGGCTACAATGCTGTTTTAATTACTATCATATTATAGTGTAGTTTGATATTAGGTGGTGTGATACTTTCAACTTTGTTCTCCTTTCTCAATATTTCTTTGGCTATTTGGGGTCTTTTGTTCCATATAAGTGTTAGGATTATTTGTTTTACTTCTCTGAAAAATGCCATTGGTATTTTGATAGAGATTGCTTTGAATTTACAGATTGCTTTGAGTAGTATGGACATTTTAATGATGCTAATTCCATGAGTGCCATGCATGCTTCAATTTGTATCTTCTTAAATTTCTTTCTTTAGTGTCTTATAATTTTCTAAGTATATGTCTTTTATCTTCTTGGTTAGATGTATTCCTAGGGGGTGTTTTGGTTTTGTTTTTTGTTTTTGTTTTTAGAAGCAACAGTAAATTATTTTTTTTTAGATTGCCTTTCTTATAATTCATTATTGGTGTATAAAAATGCCACCAATTTCTGAATATTTAATCTGCTACTTTATTGTATTTATCAGTTCTCATAGTAGTTTTTGTGTTTGAACTCTTTAGTGTTCTCTCTATATATTATCATTTTGTGTGTAAATAATGACAGTTTAACTTCTTTTCATATTTGGATACATTTTATTTCTTTTTTTTGTTTTATTGCTTGTGGCTCAGACTTACAAAAAGAGGTGGTGATGTGAACGTAAACATCCTTGTCTTGTGCCTGATTGTAAGGAAAATGGTTTTAACTTATCACCATTGAGTATGATGTTAGCTGTGTTTGTTCTGTATGCCCTTTATTATGTTAAGATATGGAGGTATGTTAACTTTGTTCCCACTTTGCTAAGAATTTTTATCATAAATGGGTTCTGGCTTTTGTCAAATGCATACTTTTTTGCATCCTTTGATATGACTATATGATTTTTATTTTTCGTTTTGTGTATGTGTGTATTGATTTGCAAATATTGGACCAACTTTGCATTCCAGGAATACATCCCATTTGGTCACGGTGCAAGGTATTTTTGATGTTTTGCTGAATTTTATTTGCTACTTTTTTTGAGGATTTTTGCATCACTGTTCATTGAGCATGTTGGCTTATAAATTTTTTTTTTTTTTATCTTTGTCTGGTTTTGAAATTAGGGTGGTGCTAGCTAGCCTCATAAAATTAGCTTGGGAGTCCTGGCTGAGTGGCTCGGTTGGAGTGTCATCCTGGTCACTGGGTCCATACCTAGATTGTGGGTTCAATCCGCAGTTGGGGTGCATACAGGAGGCACCATTTGATGTTTCTCACACTGCTATCTCTCTCTCTCTCTCTCTCTCTCTCTCTCTCTCTCTCTCTCTCTCTCTCATCAATAATCATATCCCTTGGGTGAAGTTTTTTTTAAAAAATAGAAGACTATTTAAAAAATATTAGCTTGGGAGCCTTACCTCTTCAATTTTTTGGAGTAGTTAGAGAAAGATGGGTGTTAATTTTTTTAATGTTTTGTAAAATTTGCCTTTGAAGCCATTTGGTACAGGACTTTTGTTTGTTGGGATTTTTTTTTCATTGCTGATTTGACTTTGTAGTAATTATTGGTCTATTCAGATTTTCTGTTTCTTTGTGCTTCAGCCTTGGAAGCTTGCATGTTTCTGGGAACTTATCCATTCCTTCCTGGTTGTTCAGTTTGTTGGCATGTAATTGTACATAGTATTTACTTATAGTCATCTGTATTTCTGTGGTTTCAGTTGTTACTTCTCTTTCATAGTTTATTTATTTGAGCCCTCTTTACATTTTTATTTTTCTATGAATCTGATTAAAGGTTCATCAATTTTATTTACCTTTTTGTTCAACCAGCTCTTGGTGTCATTGATTTTTTCTATTGTGGTTTTAAACCATTTTTTAAATTTCCACTCTGATCTTTATTATTTCCATTAGAGGCCCGGTGCACAAAATTTGTGCACAGGGGCAGGGGAGGGGGATCTCTCAGCCTGGCATGCGCCCTCTCGCAGTCCAGCACCCCTCGGGGGATGTCTGCCTGCTTATTTTCTTTTGACTGCTTTTAAGATGTTCTCTGCCTTTTTTTTTTTTTTTTTTTTTTTTTTTTGTAGTTTCCCTCTAATTCTCCCAGGTATTAGTTTTCTTTCTCCTCGCAGTCCGGGACCCCTTGCTCCTTACCACCCGCCTGCTTGCTGCTCCTTACTGCTTGGCTCACTGCTCCTTAGCGCTGCCATGGAAGCAGAAGAGGATCCTGCCACCTCCGCTGCGCTTGCCAGCCATGAACTCGGCTTCTGGCTGAGCAGGACCCCGCTGTGGGAGCACACTGACCACCAGGGGTAGCTCCTGCATTGAGTGTCTGCCCCCTGGTGGTCACTGCGCATCATAGTGACTGGTCGTTCTGGTTGTTCTGCCATAATGGTCACTTAGGCTTTTATTATATAGACTAGAGGCCCGGTGCACAAAATTTGTGCACAGGGGTGTGTGTCTCTCAGCCCAAGCTGCACCCTCTCCAATCTGGGACCCCTCGAGTGATGTCCGACTGCCCGTTTAGGCCTGATCCTAAATGGGCAGTTGGACATCCCTCTCACAATCCAGGACTGCTGGCTCCCAACTGCTCGCCTGCCTGCCTTCCTGATTGCCCCTAACCGCTTCTGCCTGCCAGCCTGATCACCCCCTAACCACTCCCCTGCCAGCCTGTTTGCCCCTAACTGCCCTCCCCTGCAGGCCTGGTACCCCCCAACTGCTCTCCCCTGCAGGCCTGGGTCCCCCCCCCAACTGACCTTCCCTGCAGGCCCAGTCGCCCCCAACTTCCCTCCTCTGCCAGCCTGGTCACCCCTAAATGCCCTCCCCTGCAGGCTTGATTGCCCCCAACTGCCCTCCCTTGCAGGCCTGGTCCCTCCTAACTGCCCTCCCCTGCTGGCCATCTTGTGGTGGCCATCTTGTGTCCACATGGGGGCAGTCATCTTTGACCACATGGGGGCAGCCATCTTTGACCACATGGGGGCAGCCATCTTGTGTGTTGGAGTGATGGTCAATTTGCATATTATCCTTTTATTAGATAGGATAGAGGCCTGGTGCACAGGTGGGGACCAGCTGGTTTGCCCTGAAGGGTGTCCTGGATCAGGGTGGGGTTCCCTTGGGGTGTGGGGCGGCCTGGGCGAGGGTCCTGTGGTGGTTTGCAGGCCGGTCATGACCCCCGGCGAACCAATCGGAGGTCCTGGTATCTGGGATTTATTTATCTTCTATAATTGAAACTTTGTAGCCTTGAGTGGAGCCAAGCCTCCTGCTCGCTTCGTGGCTGCAGCCATTTTTGTTGGGATTTATTTATCTTCTATAATTGAAACTTTGTAGCCTTAAGCAGAGGCCAAGGCAGGCCAGGCAGGCGGAAAGCTTGGCTTCCTCCATTGCCGGGGGCAACCCAAGCCTCCTGCTCTCTCCTTGGCTGCAGCCATCTTGGTTGGGTTAATTTGCATACTTGCTCCCGATTGGCTGGTGGGCGTGGCTTGTGGGTGTAGCGGAGGTATGGTCAAATTGCATATTACTCTTTTATTATATAGGACTAGTGGCCCGGTGCATGAAATTCATGCACGGAGCGGGGGTTCCCTCAGCCCAGCCTGCACTCTATCCCATTGGGGGCACTTTCAGGAATGTCCGACTAAACGGGTAGTAGGACCTGCCTCTTGCAATCTGGGACTGCTGGCTCCTAACCATTCACCGGCCTGCCTGCCTGATTGCCCCTAACTGCCTCTGCCTTGCCCTGCACCCGGGACCCAGGCTTCCCTCCCTCTGGCCAGCCACAGGCACCTGGTACCCGGGTCGGCTTCACACAGGCTGACTGCAGCCACAGGGGACCGTGGGTGGGCAGCTTTTCCCAGGCTACAGCTGCAGGCACCCGGGACCACAGAGCGTGCGGCTTGTCCCTCTCCTGGGCCAGAGGTGCATGTGCAGCTGCTGGCACCCAAGACCCTGGAGCGGGTGGCTTGTCTCTCTCCCAGGCCACAGCCTGGCTAGTCTCCATTCCTCTCTCCCCAGTGTTGAGTGTCTGAGCTGTTATGGCATGATGGCATGAGGGTGTGACAACTATTTGCATATTATCTCTTTATTATATAGGATTTTAACTTGTCACGGTCTGTCTTCAAGTGGATATTATACCACTTCACATCTTGTATAGAAACTTCACTGTAACAAAATTTCATTTTTCATTTTTCAATATTTGTGCTATTGTTGTCATGTATTTTACTTTCACAGATGTTATAAAACTGACATTACATTATTATTTGTTTAAATAATTATCTTTAGATATATTTAAATAATAAGAAGCTTCTATTATATCTTTTCCTATGCATTTACTGTCTTTGGTGTTTTCCATTTCTTGGCATAGATTATTTGTATCTGGCAAAATTTTATTTCTGCTTGTAGGACTTCTTTTAACATTTCTTACACTACAAATCTGCTGGTGATAAAAAAAAGTTCAATCTTTTATACATGAAAAATATATTTTAACTATTTTTTAAAAATATTTCCACTCAGTCTAGAATTATAAATTGAGAGGATTTCTGCGCTCCCCGCCTTGTGAGTACTTTAATGATGTTGCTCTACTATCTTCTTCCTTACACTGTTTCTGATGAGAAATCTTTTGTAATCCTCATGTTTATTCCTGTGTGTAGTGTGTCTCTTTTCTTCTGACTACTGAAAAGATTTTTCTTTTCATCATTGGTGTTGAGCAATGTGATTTTATGTGTCTTGATATAGCTTTCTTTATGTCCTGTTCTTGCTATTCTCTGAGCTTCTTTGATCTGTGGGTTTATATATTTTACTATATTTTGCTAAATTTGGAAATTTTTGAATCGCTCTTTCTTCAGATGATTATATATATACAAGTTTGGGTCTCTAGAGGGGGCTGGGGAAGAAGAGGAGTGAACCAAACTGTAGGGTCAGGACCTCGCCAGGCAATTGAGTGTGGGAAAGGCCAGCAGGGCCATCCCTGAAGTGGCCAGTTCATGACCAGCTGCCTGAGACTTGCTTGTGCCTGGGCTGGGGGGTTTCATGCATCTGCTCCATGCTGCCCAGCAGTGCATTGCCTGTCGGGGCTGTGCATAGCTTACAGGGAAGGCACGGCCTAGGAAGTTGGAGCCTTGATCCCGCGCAGTAACCAGATCTGGGCATTGGGAATGCGGCCAGTTCTCTGCACCCTGAGTCGCTCCACTGTTGCGTCCCCGGAGCACTCATGGTGCCTTCTTCCATTATGGTTCCCTAAGCTTGCAGAGATGGAGGTGTGCTGTCATAGGTTTGGGTGAATGGAACATGGAAGACCCATGGGTGATAGTAGGCGCCGGGTGCTGGCTGGGGAGGCGGTCGTGTGGGTTTGCGTGAAGTGTTCACAGTCACAGCTTTGGAAGCCTCTTTCTTAGTTTCTCAGAAAGCTCGATGGAGAGGAAATGCAGGTCTCATCCTGTGTTGCGGTTTCCGTGGGAAACCTCGCCATTGGGGGTGTCAGAGGGGTTGGCTGGGAGCACCTGTGGCAGAGAGACACCCTTCTCCCGTAACCTTTTCACAGGCAGACTAGTCGCCAGATGCCTGGAACTGCTCAGCAGATCCCTGCTGTTCCACAGATTTCTCTGAGCAGCCGTCCATCTTCTGCAGGAAGAAAGGTGTGTGCTTGTGCATAGTCACTGCCCGGTCCCAGACGTATTCTTCCGCTGGGTTCACAGAGGTCGGACAATTGTTGTCCAGAATTCCCTTGTTTAACAACCTTTATTATTGTCTTTAAGTTCCCAGTGAGGTCCCTGGTTAGAAAGGGAGGTGATTGGGGAGAGGAGGAGGAGCCCAGCTGCCTCTTCCCTGCCCAACGGATGGTACGGAGCCCGAGGCATGACCTTCAGCCCGCTCACCTGCCTTGGGAGGCTGCTTCCAGAGATACTGTGAAGGCCGGACTCTGCTGCTGTGTCCTGGTAGGTCTGAAAAGCAGGAGGCAGAGCTGTGCTCTCACCTGGGTCTGGGGTAGCGACCTCCTGGTTCTCGGCAGAGACGTTGGCCTTGGGGTCTGACTGCTCCTCAGTGGTTGGAACCACTTGTAGGAGCCGCCGATGCAGGCACGCCCCTGGGAGGCAGATACAGCGGGCAAACCATCTACCTTCTTGCTCAGGTGATGATGCCAGCATCCCGCCTGGCCGCTATGGGCGTTGCCATCTTTGTCGCAAAGTGATGGTTAATTTGCATATTCCCTCTTTATTAGATAGGATTCTTCTACTACTTTGACCTTTATTTATTCTTATTCTTTAGTTCCTGTAGTGTTAGGTTAGATTGTTTATTTGAAAATTTTCTTGTTTTTTGATGTATGCCTATATTGCTATAATTTTTTCTCTTAGAACTATGATGCATCTGTCCCATATATTTGTGTTTGTTGTGTTTTTATTTTCATTTCTCTGGAGCTATCTTTGGACTTTTTTCTTGATCTTGTTGTTAACTTGTTTATTGTTTAGTAGCATGTCATTTAGCCTCCACATATGTGTGTTTTTCAGTTTTTTCTTTTAATTAATATGTAGTTCTTTATTATTGTCTTTGAGGAAGATATATGATATGATTTGAATCTTTTTAAATTTAAAGACTGTTGTTTTGTGGCCTAATATCTGGTTGATCCTGGAGGATGTCCCGTGTGTGTTTTAAAAGATTGTATATTCTGCTGCTTTGGGGTGAAATGTACTAAAACTATCAATTAAATCCACCTGGACTAAGGTGCCATTTAAGGCCACTGTATCCTGGTTGATATTCTTGTATCTGAATGATCTATTCATTGATGTCAATGGGGATGTTAAAGTTCCCTAGTATGACTGTATTACTGTCAATCTCTTCATTTATGTCCATTAATATTTGCTTTATATATTTAGGTGCTTCTATGTTGGGTGAGTAGATGTATACAAGGGTTATATCCTCTTCTTGGATTGATCCCTTTATCATTATGAAATGCCCTACTTTGTCTCCTTTAACAGTCTTTGTTTTAGTCTATTTTGTGTGACATAATTATGGCTCATCCACCTGTCTTTCATTTCCATTTGCATATTTTTTCCATTCATTTACTTACAGTCTGTGTGTGTCTTTTGATTTGTTTTGTGTCTCTTGTAGACTAAATTAGTATGTGTGTTGTTTTTTTATCCATTAAGCCATCCTATCTTTTGACTGGAATATAACTCCATTTACATTTAAAGTAATTATCAATAGGTATGTAATTATTGCAGTTTTAAAATTGTATTCTGATTGTATTGTACTTCTTTGTTTCTTTTCTCTTGTTTTCTTTTCTTGTATGTTGATGAAGTTCTATAGTGTTATATTTGTATTTCTTTCTCTTTATTTTTTGTATATCTCTCATAGATTTTTGGTTTGTGGTTACCATGTGTTTTACATATACCAAGCTATTTTTATAGCAGTCTATTTTAAGTTGATGGTCACTTAAGTTTGAACATACTCTGTAATCACTTCAATTTTTACTGTTGCTCTCCTTGTTCTGTTTTTGTAATTATTTTTTACTTCTTTTGTTTGTGTTTTTGTGTGCATCCTTTTGTTTATTGTTGTAGTTACACATTATCTTTCTATTTTTGTCCTTTAACCTTTGTATTAGCTTTATCATTGGTTGATATACTATTTTTACTAAGTTTTTAGCTTTGTCAGTGAGAATTCTTTTCTTTCCTATATTTTCTTATTCATATTTTTAAATCTTTTATTCTTACAGAAATCTCTAACATTTCTTGTAATGCTGGTTTACTGTTGATGATCTCCTTTAGCTTTTTCTTGTATGGGAAACTCATTCTTCTTCAATTAAAATTATATCCTTGCTGGGTAGAGTAATCTTGGTTGTAGGTCCAAGCTTTTCATCACTTTGAATATTTCATGCCAGTTCCTTCTGGCTTGCAAAGTTTTTTATGAGAAACCAGCTGACAGTCATATGGGAGCTTTCTTGTAGGCAACTAAATGCTTTTCTCTTGCTACTTTTTATAGTCTCTCTTTGTACCTTTGACATTTTAATTGTGACGTGTTTTGGTGTGGACCTCTTTGGGTTCATTTTGTGTAGGCCTCTCTATGTTTTCTGGAGTTGTATGCCTGTTTTATTAGCCAGGTTAGGAAAGTTTTCAGTTATTATTTCTACAAATAGTTTTTAATCCCTTTCTGTTTTCTCTTTCTTGTGCCCCTATGATGTCGGTGCACTTTATGTTGTCCCAGAGGTCTCTTAAACTATTCTCATTTTTTAAAATTACTTTTTCTTTTTGCTGTTTCAATTGTGTGTTTTCCACTACTTTGTCTTCAAGGTTTATGATTTAATCCTTTGCTTCATCTTTTCAGCCATTGATAGTTTCTAATATAGTCTTCATTTTAGTTATTGCATTCTTTATTTCTGACTCATTCTTTTCTGTGTTTTCTATTTTCATTTTCTTTCTTTTAATCTGCACCTGAGGACATGTTTTTTATTTTTTTATTGATTTTTTTTGAGAGAGGGGAAAGGAGAGAGGGAGAGAAACATTTATGTGAGAGAGAAACATCAATCAGTTGCCTCTCATATATGCCCTGACCAGGGGTCAGACCCACAACCTTTTGGTATATGGGATGACCCTCCAAGCAACTGAACCACCCAGCCTCTTTATCCCCTTCTTTATGTTTTATCTCCTTGTTGAAGTCTTCACTGTGTTGATCTATTCTTTTCTTAATTTCATTGAGTGTTCTTATAACCTGTTTTGAACTATGTATTTTACAGATTGCTTGTCTCATTTCATTTTTTTTTTTTTTAAGTTTTGTCTTATTCATTCATTTGGGACAAGATCCTTTATATCCACATTTTGACTGAAACCATATGTTTGTTTCTATGTATTAGGTGGATCTATTATGTCTCCTCATCTTGACAGAATGGCCATATGTAGATGGTGTCCTGTGGGGCCCAGTGGTAGTCTCCCTCTTGCCAGAGCCAGGTACTCCATGGGTGTCCACTGTGAGGGCTGTTTGTGCCCTCTTGTTGTTGTTGGGCGTCTTGTGAGGGTTGTTGTGTGGTGGCAGACCCCACGTAGTGGTAGTTGCTTTACTGGGGCTCTAGTGCTAGCCAAATTTGCCTTTCAGGTGTGTTGTTAGTGGAACTGGTTGGGTGGTGCTATGGTATGGTCTGAAGCAGGCTTCTAGGTGTGGAATTTGGAGCCTTTTGGGAGAGACTTCTGTGTAGGCCAATGGCAGCTACCACTTGTGCTGGGCTTCAGATCATTTTGTGGGAACCATGATGTGAGCTGAGCCCAGCCAACATTTGTGTTTTATTTGTGGCCGCTTATTTGAACCTACAGTCCATGTCAAGACTGGCAACTGCTTATGACAGGCTTGGGGCCACCTGTTGGGAGTTACAATGCAAGTTCAGGCCAGTTGCTGCTTCTGAGAGCCTGGGGCTACTTAGCAAGAAATAAAAGGTATGCCAAAGTTGGCAGCTGCTTGTTTGGGGTTTGTGGACTTTAGAGATTTTGGGAGAGTTTGGAGCATGATCCAAGATAGGCTGCTTATGTGAAGGAGCTCCTTGAAGAGGCTCAGGCCAGGAGAGCAAGTTGGGTGAACCAGAGTCTCAGGAAATCACCAGGGCAGTGTGGATGGTTTTAGGCAAGTTAATGGAAAGCATAGATTTGACTCCCACCTTCCTGCACTGGGCTGGCTGGGTTGGGGAAGGCTCAACCAACAAACAGTGATGCCTGCCAGCACTTATCCACAGAGAGAGTTGCCCCAGCTCCTACCTCTCCATCCCTCTCCCTGAAGTTAGTGAATTTTTATACTCCCTGTATGTCTCTGGGGCTTTTTGAGCTGCTACCCCTGCCCTCGACCTTAGATCTAGTGAATTCCTGAGTAAGTGAGTCTGTGCACAGTCCCTTTTAGAACTTTGCCTTGTTCTCCTGCACCCTCAGTCTTTCTTTGATGCAATCCACAACATTCTTCACAGCTAAATGTTATGGGGACTTCTCTTCCCTGCTCTGGTTCCGTAGGCTGGGGAGCCAGGTATAGGCCTGGGACTCCTTCCTCTTCAGGGTGGACCTTCATAGCTGCGATATCCTTCCTGATTTTTAATTGACACACCATGGGTATGGGTCCTGCCTGTTTTGCATCTCCACCCCTCCTATCAGTCTGCATTTGGCTTCTTCTTTATATTTCTAGTTATAGGAATTCTGTTCAACTAATCTTCTGGTGATTCTCAATGATGGTTATTCTATAATCCTATATAATAAAAGGGTAATATGCAAATTGACCCTAATGGCTGAAAGACTGGGAACAACCAGTCGTTATGATGCACACTGACCACCAGGGCGCAAATGCTCAATGCAGGAGCTTCCCCCTGGTGGTCAGTGTGCTTCCACAGGGGGAGTGCTGCTCAGCCAGAAGCTGGCTCATGGCTGGCCAGCGCAGCGCTGGTGGTGGGAGCCTATTCTGCCTCCGCGGCAGTGCTAAGGATGTCCGACTAAGCTGTTAGTCAGCCCCTAGGGCTCCTGGGCTACCAGAGGGATGTCTGATTGCCAGCTTAGGCCCGATCCCCTGGGGATCGGGCCTAAGCCGTCAGTCAGACATCCACCAAGGGGTCCCAGACTGCTAGAGGGCGCAGGCTGGGGTGAAGGACCGGCCCCTGCCCCCTGAGTGCACAAATTTTTGTGCACCAGGCCTGTAGTTTAGTTATAATTTGATGTTGTCATGGGAGAAGGGGAGCAGAGTTTACCTATTGCCATCTTAATCAGCTGTCTCTAGGTTTACAACTTTATGATATGACATCTGTATATTCTATTGTGTGCTCAGGAACCATAATCAAGTTTTTTTTGGTCACCATTTATTTGACCCCCTATACACTCTTTGTCCTCCTCCTACTTCCCTTCCCCCAGGTAACCATCATTCTGCAGTCTGTATATATGAACTTATTTTGTTTTTTTATTTGTTGCTTTTTGTTTTATATCCCACATAGGAGTGAAATCTTATGGTTCTTGTCCTTTTCCATCTGACTTATTTCACTTAGCATAATACTTTCAAGATGCATTCATGTTGCTGCAAATAGCAATACATCATTTTTTCTTATAGTTAAGTACCACATCTTTATCCATTCATCCATCGAAGGACACTTTTTCCCCCCTATGTATTGGCCTTTGTAAATAATTCTGCCATGAAATTAGGAATACGTATATCTTGACAAATAAGTGTTCTCAAATTTTTCATGTAGATATCCATAAGAAGGATTGGTGGGTCATATGGTACCTCTATTCTTAATTTAATGAGGAACCTCCATACAGTTTTCTGTAGTACCTTCACCATAATATCTTTATACTAGAGGCCCAGTGCACGAAATTTGTGCACGGGGTGGGGAGGTGTTCCTCAGCCCAACCTGCACCCTCTCCAATCTGGGACCCCTTAGGGGATGAGGGATTGGGCCTAAACTGGCAGTCGGACATCCTTCTCACAATCCAGGACTGCTGGCTCCCAACCGCTCACCAGCCTGCCAGCCTGATCACCCCCTAACCATTCCCTTGCCAGCCTGATTGCCACCAACTGCCCTCCCCTGCTGGCCCAGTCTCCCCCAACTGCCCTCCCCTGCAGACCTGGTTCCCCCCCTTCCAAAACTGCCCTCCCCTGCAGGCATGGAAGCCCCCAACTGCCCTCCCCTGCTGGCCCAGTCACCCCTAACTGCCCTCCCCTGCTGGCCTGGTCACCCCTAACTGCCCTCCCCTGCCAGCCCGGTCGCCCCTAACTGCCCTTTCCTGCTGGCCTGGTTGCCCCTAACTGCCCTCCCCTGCAGGTCTGGTTGCCCCCAACTGCCCTCCCCTGCTGGCCTGAACTACCCTCTCCTTCCAGCCATCTTGTGGCAGCCATCTTTGACCACATGGGGCCGCCATCTTTGACCATATGAGGATGGCCATCTTGTGCGAGGGCATGAGGGTCAATTTGCATATCACCTCTTTATTATATAGGATTCCCAACTGGAATGTCAATGGCTCTGTTTTCTCAAAATTCTCTCCAACACTACTTATTTCTTGTCTTATTGATAATAGCTGTTATAAGAGGTGTGCAGTGATATCTCTTTATGATTTTGATTTGCATTTTCCTTGTAATTAGTGATGTTGAGCATCTTCTCATAAACCTGTTGGCCATCTATATGTCTTCTTGGGGAAAATGTTTGTCCAGGTTTTTTTCCATTTCTTAACTGAATTTTGTTGTTGTTGTTGCTGAGTTGTGAGTTCTTTATATATTTTGGATATTAGCCCCTTATTGGAGATATTATTGCAAATATCTTCTCCTATTCAGTTGGTTGTCTTTTAATTTTGTTGATGGTTTCTTTTGCTGTGCAGAAGATTTTTAGTTTGATATGGTTCCATTCATTTTTTTTTTCTTGTACTTGCCTTGACTTTGGGGTCAACTTTACAAAAATCCCTCTGAGACTAAGGTCTATAAGTTTAGTGCCTGTGTTTTTTTTCTAGATATGTATTTTATTGTTTCAGTTCTTATATTCAAGTCCCTTTTGCATTAATTTTTGTGTATGGTGATACAGAGCAATTTAGTTTAATTCTTTTGTATATGGTTTTCCAGTTTTCACACTGGAAAGAGTCTTTCTTTTTCATTGTATTTAGTTGCCTATTTACATGTGGGTTTATTTTTGGACTCTCAATTCTGTTCCATTGCTCAACATTTAGTTGCCTATTTACATATGGGTTTATTTTTGGACTCTCAATTCTGTTCCATTGCTCTGTAGCCTATTTTTCTGCCAATACAAGCACTGTTTTTGATTACTGTGACTTTGTAGGATAGTTTGAAATCAGTGAGTGTGAAACCTTCAGCTTTTTTCTTTTTTTTCAACATTGCTTTCACTAATCAGGGTCATTTGTAGTTTCATATAAATTTGAGGATATTTTTTCTATTTTTATGAAAAATGCGACTGGGATTGCATTAATTCTGTATTGCTTTAATTAAAAGCACCATCTTACCAATGTTCTAGTCAATGAACACAGAATATCCTATTTTTGTGTATGTGTTTTCTTTGATTTCTTTCAACAATATATAATAGTTTTGAGTGCACTGGTCCTTTATGGCCTTTGTTACAGTTATTCTGAGGTATTTATATATTTTTTGTTCCAATTTTAAATGGAGTTGTTTTCTTAATTTCTCTTTCTGATATTTCATTGTTAGTATATAGAAACATAAGAGATTTTATACCTTGATTTTATATCTTACTGTATTTATTTATTGGTTTTAAGTTGTGTTTTTTTTTTGTGTGTGTGTGTGGAGTCTTTAGTGTTTTCAGTGCATAGAATCATATCATCTGCAAATAGTGGCAGTTTAACTTTATTGTTCCAAATTTAGATGCCTTTTATTTCTAATTGCTCTTGCTAGGACTCCCAGTACTATGCTGAATAACACTGGTGAGAGTTGACATCTTTGTCTTGTTCCTGATCTTAGAGGAAATGCTTTTAGTTTTTCATCATTGAGTATGTTAGCTGAGGGTTTGTCAAAAATGGCCTTTATTATATTGAGATAACTTAATACCTTTTTAAAAAAAATTTCAGAGAGGCAGGGAGAGGGAGAGAGATATAGAAACATCAATGATGAGAGAGAATCATTGACAGGCTGCCTCCTGCATCCCTCCCACTGGGAATCAAGCCCACAACCTGGGCATTTGCCCTGACTGGGAATTAAACTGTGACTTCTTGGTTCATAGACTGACGCTCAACCACTGAGCCACTCTGACTGGGCAAGTTAACTTTTTTTCTATACCCATTTTATTGAGAATTTTAGTCATAAAGGGATGTTGTATCTTGTCAAATGTGTTTTCTTCATCTATTGATATGATTATATCATTTTCATCTTTTATTTTTTAATGCATACTTTGATTTAAGGTTGGTGAGCCATTTCTTGAATCCTAGAATGAAACCCTCTTGATCATAATGTATGATCCTTTTAATGTATTTTTGTTTTCAATGTGCTAGTATTTTGTTTAGGATTTTTGCATCTGTGCTCATCAGAGATATTGCCATGTAATTTATTTGTGAGTGTGGAGTCCTTACCTTGTTTTGGTGTCAAGGGTAATGTTGGCCTTATAAAATGAGTTAGGAAATATTCCCTCTTCCTCATTTTTTTTTTTTTTTGCAAGAGGTTGAGAAGGATTGGTATTAAATATTCTTTGAGTTTTGATAGAATTGACGAGTGAAGCCTGGACTTTTTTTTGGGGGGGGGGTGGTGGTGATTACTATGAGTTAGGAAATATTCCCTCTTCTTCATTTTTTTTTTTTTGCAAGAGGTTGAGAAGGATTGGTATTAAATATTCTTTGAGTTTTGATAGAATTGACGAGTGAAGTCTGGACTTTTTTTTTGGGGGGGGGGGTGGTGATTACTATTTCAATTTCCTACTAGTGATTCGTCTATTTAGCTTTTCACATTCTTCATGATTCAGTCTCAGAATGTTGTATATTTCTAAGAATTTGTCTGTTTTTTTTTTCTAGGTTGTTGAATTTGGTGATATATAACCTTTCATAATATTCTTGTGCAGTTCCTTGTATTTCTGTGGTGTTTATTGTAACTTAGCTATCATTTCTGATTTTATTTATTTAAGTCTTTAGTGAGTCTAGCTGGAGGTATGCCAATTTTGTTTATCTTTTCAACAAATCAGCGCTTAGTTTTATTAATATTTTTCTTTTGTTTCCTATTTCATTTCTGCTTTGATCTTTATTATTTTCTTTTGCTGAATTTAGGCTTAATTTGTTCGTTTTATAGTTTTTAAAGGTGTAATGTTAGATTATTTTAGAGTTCTCTCCTTTCTCGAGGTAGGCCTTTAATGCTATAAACTTCCCTCAGTATTACTTTTGCTGCATCACAAAAATTGGTATGTTATATTTTCATTTTTATCTCTGTATTTTTAATCTCCTATTTCTTCTTTGACCCAGTCATTGTTCAGGAGCACATTGTTTAATCTCTACACATTTGTAGTCTTTCCATCTTTCCTCTTGTAATTAATATCCAATTTTATTGCATTGTGGCTGGAAAATATACTTGGTATGATTTCAGACTACTTGAATTTATTCAGACTAGTTTTATGCCTCAACAGGTGGTCTACCCTTGATAATGTTTCATGTCCACTTGAGAGGAATGTGTATTCTGTCAGTTGGGGATGGAAAATTCTATAAATATCAATTAGTTGCATGTAATCTAATGTGTCATTTAAGATCATTGTTTTGAGTTTCTGTCAGAATGATCTATCCATTTCTGTAAGTGTGTATTTAGTTCCCCTACTATAATTATTTTTTTGTTATGTACGATTTCTTTTATGTATGTTGGTGCTTTCAGTTTGGGTCCATATATATTGATAAGCGTTATATCTTCTTGGTGAATGTCCCCTTTATTGAAATCTATTTTATCTGATATAAGGACTGCTACATTGCTTTTGATTCCGTTAGCTTGCAATATCTTCCATCCCTTCACTTAGAGTCCATCTTTGCCTTTGGAGCTGAGATGAATCTTCTGCATGCAACGTATAGTGGTTTCTTGTTTTTAATCCATCCCACTACTCTGGTTTTATTTGATTGGTAACTTGAGTCCATCTACATAGGACATTTAGGGTTGCTATTGATATATGAGAACTTACTATAGCTGTTTTACCTTCCTCTTCTTTTATGGTTTTGTTGTCACAAATTACTCATTTTTATGTTGTGCATTTGTTACCACATTGCAATAGTTATAGTTATTTTTAATGTCCCCCTTTCCCCTTTAGTCTTTATGTTATAATTAAGTGTTTAATATCCCATTTTGAAGTAGAGTTGCAATTTCCTGCTTCTGTATGTTAGTTGTCTTATTCAGCATTTTGTTTTTGTTTTCCTGTCTTTGTGTTTTTGGTAGAAGAGTTCCTTTCAGAATTTCTTATAATTCTGATCTTGTGGTGGTAAATTCTATTAGCTTTTGCTTGCCTGTGAAAGCATTTATTTCTCCTTCATATCTAAAGGGTAACTTTGTTAGATCTATTATCCTTGCTGGATGCTTTTTCAGTATTTTGAATATTTCCTTTGATTCTCTCCTGGTTTGCACTGCTTATATTGAAAAATCTGATGGTACTTTAATGGGCTTTCCTTTGTAGGTTACAGTCTTTTTTTCCCTCGCTACTTGAGAATTATTTGTCATTAATTTCTAACAATTTGAATGTGTCTTGGAGAAGTTCTATTTATGTTGATACTAGTGGCCCAGTGTACGAAATTCATGCATGGGGGCGGGGGGTGGGCGGGGAAGGGTGTTCCTCAGCCTGGCCTGCACCCTCTCCAATCTGGGACCCCTCAGGGGATAACCGGCAGTCGGACATCCCTCTCACAATTCAGAACTGCTGGCTCCTAACCACTCGCCTGCCTGCCTGATTGCCCCTAACTTCTTCTGCCTGCCAGCCTGATTGTCCCTGACTGCTCCCCTGCTGGCTTGATTGCCCCTAACCACCTCTGCCACGACCCTGCATCTGGGACCCAGGATTCCCTCCTCCAGCCGACCACAGGCACCCGAGATCCGGGCTTCCCTCCCTCTGGTCAGCCATAGGCGCCCAGGCCGGCTGCAGCTGCAGGTGATGGTGGGCAGGTGGCTTTGCCTGGGCTGAAGCCGCAAGTGCTGGCACCCGGGACCGCGGGGTGGGCGACTTCTCTGTCTCCCGGGCCACATCCAGCCGCAGATACTGGTACCCGGGACTGGGGTGGGTGGCTTCTCTGTTTACCAGGCTGTAGCCAGCTGCAGGTGCTGGCACCTGGACCGCAGGCGGACGGCTTCTCCATCTTCCCTGGGATGCAGTGTGGGTGACTTCTCTAGCTGGCTGTGGCCTGGGATCATGGGGCAGGCGGCTACTTCGTCTCCCTGGCTTCACCCAGCCTCAGGCGCTGGGGCCCAGTTTCTCCATCTCCCCCAGGACATGGGGCAGGTGGACGTGAGGCTTCTGCTGCTGGCTGTGGCCTGGGATCATGGGGCAGGCGGCTTCTTGGTCTCCCTGGCTGCAGCCAGCCTCAGGCACTGGCGCTCGACTTTTCCGACTCCCACAGGCTCGGAGGGGGAGGAGGGCGGGGCTGCCGCCATGTTTTCAGGTTAATTTGCATACTCACTCTGATTGGCTGGTAGCGTAGTGGAGTGACGGTAATTTGCATGTTTCTCTTTTATTAGTGTAGATAGTTAGGTGTTCTATTAGCGTCCTCTAGTTTAAAGTCCAGTTCTTCCCATAGGCTTGGGATTTCTCATCAATTGTTTCTTTGAGAAGGATCTCTGTTTTATTCTCCCACTCTTCTTTTGTTATACCCATTATCAAAATCTTCATTTGTTATAACCTAATGTTACTCTCTCTAATATAGTCAGATAGTTCTCATTGATTTTTTACTTTTCAGACTCCTAGTTCTCTCTCTTCTTCCTTGGACATTTCTAGATTTCTATCTTTGAGCTTGCTAATTCTCACTTTTATCTTGTTTGCTCTGTTTCCAATACATTCCTCAGTGCCGGAATTTCTGTTTGGTTCTTTTTTATAGTTTCAGTGTCTTTGGTAAAGTACTTGTTTTGTTCACTAATTTTATTCCTGAGCTCATTAAACTGCCTTTTTGAGTCTTCTTGTGTCACATTGAGTTTCTTCATAGCTGCAATTTATTTTTGTAATTGAAAAATGAAATTTTATTTTTTAAATTTTATTTTATTTAAAGTATTACAAATAGTGGTACTTATATCTCCTTTTCCCCCCCATTAACCTTCCCCCAGCCTTCCCTACCCCCTGGCACATGCGCTCATTCCCCCCCACCAAGTGTCTTGTGTCCATTAGGTGTGCTTATATGCATGCATACAAGTCCTTTGGTTGATCTCTTCCCCCCACTCTCCAACACTCCCCAGCCTTCCCGCTGTTGTTTGACAGTCTGTTTGATGCTTCTCTGCCTCTGTATCTAACTTTTTATTCATCAGGTTATAATGTTCTTTATTTTTCATAAATGAGATCATGTGGTATTTTCCTTTCATTGCCTGGCTTATTTCACTTAACATAATGCTCTCCAGTTCCATCCATGCTGCTTCAAATGGTAAGAATTCCATCTTTTTTTAAGCAGCGTAGTATTCCATTGTGTAGATGTACCATAGTTTTCTAATCCAACTCATCTGCTGATGGGCATTTAGGCTGTTTCCTTACTTAACTATTGTATATTGTGCTGCTATGAACATAGTGGTGCATATATCCTTTCTGATTGATGTTTCTAGTTTCTTGGGATATATTCCTAGAAGTGGGATCACTGGGTCAAATGGGAGTTCCATTTTTAGTTTTCTGAGGAAACTCCATACTGTTCTCCACAATGGCTGCACCAGTCTGCATTCCCACCAGCAGTGCACGAGGGTTCCTTTTTCTCCGCATCCTCGCCAGCACTTGTTGTTTGTTGATTTGTTGATGATAGCCTTTCTGACAGGTGTGGGATGGTACCACTTTGCCGTTTTGATTTGCATCTCTCAGATAATTTGTGACTTTGAGCATGTTTTCATATGTCTCTTGGCCTTCCTTCTGTCTTCTTTCAAAAAGTATCTATTTAGGTTTGTTGCCCATTTTTTTATTGGATCATTTACCTGTTGTATGAGTTCCCTGTAAATGTTGGAGATTAAACTTTTATCGGTGATAACATTGGTTTTTTTTGCTGTGCAAAAGTTTTTTATTTTGATGTAGTACCATTTGTTTATTTTCTCTTTAGTTTCCATTGCCCTAGGAGCGACATCAGTGAAGAAATTGCTTCGACATATGTCTGAGATTTCACTGCCTGTGGAATCCTCTAGTACAGTGGTCGGCAAACTCTGGCCCATGTGGCTCGCGAGCTGTGGTTTGTCGCTCTGTTGACTAATGAGTTTGCCGACCATTGACATAGACTCTCGATTCCAATAATTACAGGCTGTTGTTGTTCCTTGTGATTAAGCCCCTATCCCAGTAGTTGGCAAACTCATTAGTCAACAGAGCAGCAAATTGCGGCTCAAGAGCCGCATGTGGCTCGCAAGCCGCAATTTGCCGACCACTGCTCTAGTATTTTTATGGTTTCCTCTCGTATGTTTAAGTTCTTTATCTATTTTGAGTTTATTTTTGTATTCGGTGTAAGTTGGTGGTCTAATTTCATTTTTTTTTCTTTCACTTTTTTTTATTGTTAAAAGTATTACATATAGTAGTACAAATATCTCCCTTATTTTTCACAATTGACCTTCCCCCAGCCTCCCCTACCCCCCTGTCGCATGCCCTCATCCCCCCCACCCCAGTGTGTTGTGTCCATTGGTTGTGCTTATATGCATGCATACAAATCCTTTGGTTGATCTCTTCCCCCCCCTCCCCAACTCTTCCTAGCCTTCCCATTGTAATTTGACAGTCTGTTCGATGCTGTACTGCCCCTGTATCTATCTTTTTGTTCATCAGGTTATAATGTTCTTTATTTTCCATAAATGGGTGAGATCATGTGGTATTTTTCTTTCATTGACTGGCTTATTTCACTTAACATAATGCTCTCCAGATCCATCCATGCTGCTGCAAATGGTAATAATTCCATCTTTTTTACCACAGCATAGTATTCCATTGTGTAGAGGTACCATAGTTTTCTAATCCACTCATCTGCTGATGGGCACTTAGGCTGATTCTAAATCTTAGCTATGGTGAATTGTGCTGCTATGAACATAGGGGTGTATATATCCTTTCTGATTAGTGTTTCTAGTTTCTTAGGATATATTCCTAGGAGTGGGATTACTGGGTCAAATGGGAGTTCCATTTTCAGTTTTTTAAGGAAACGCCATACTGTTCTCCAGTGGCTGCACCAGTCTGCATTCCCACCAGCAGTGCACGAGGGTTGTTTTTTTCTCCGCATCCTCGCCAGCACTTGTTGTTTGTTGATTTGTTGATGATAGCCATTCTGACAGGTGTGAGATGGTACCGCATTGTCGTTTTGATTTGCATCTCTCGGATAATTAGTGACTTTGAGCATGTTTTCATATGCCTCTTGGCCTTCCTTCTGTCTTCTTTTGAAAAGTTTCTATTTAGGTCCATTGCCCATTTTTTGATTGGATTGTTTATCTTCCTTTTGTTAAGTTGTATGAGTTCCCTGGAAATGTTGGAGATTAAACCTTTATCATTAATAACATTTGCAAATATGTTCTCCCATACACTGGGCTTTCTTGTTGTTTTGTTGATGGTTTCTTTTGTTGTGCAAAGCTTTTTATTTTGATGTAGTCCTATTTGTTTATTTTCTCTTTAGTTTCCATTGCCCTAGGAGCTTCGACCTATGTCTGAGATTTCGCTGCCTGTGGATTCCTCTAGTCCTTTATTCATTTTGAGTTTATTTTTGTGTACAGTGCAAGTTGGTGGTCTAGTTTCATTTTTTTGCATGCATCTGTCCAGTTTTCCCAACACCATTTATTGAAGAGACTGTCTTGACTCCATTGTATGTTCATGCCTCATTTGTCAAATATTAATTGAGCATAGTGGTTTGGGTCGATTTCTGGGTTCTCTATTCTATTGCATTGATCTATATATCTGTTCTTGTGCCATTACCAGGCTGTTTTGAGAACAGTGGCTTTGTAATACAGCTTGAAATCTGTTATTGAGATCCCACCTACTTTGTTCTTCTTTCTCGGGATTGCTGTGGCTATTGGGGGTCTTTTTTTATTCCAGATGAATTTTTGGAGAGTTCTTTTTAGATCTGTGAAATATGCCGTTGGTATTTTAATGGGGAGTGCATTGAATCTATAGATTGCTTTGGGTAGTATGGACATTTTGATGATGTTGATTCTACCAATCCATGAACATGGTATGTTCTTCCATTTGTTCATGTCTTCCCCTATCACTTTTTTCAGTGTACTGTAGTTTTCTGCATATAGGTCTTTTACCTCCTTAGTTAAGTTTATTCCTAGGTATTTTAATTTTTTTGGTGCGGTGGTAAATGGGATTGCTTTTTCAGTCTCTCTTTCTGTAAGTTCATTATTGGTGTATAGAAATGCCATAGATTTCTTGGCGTTAATTTTGTATCTTGCTACATTGCTGAATTCATTTATTAACTCTAATCATTTTTTGATGGAGTCTTTAGGATTTTTCTTGTACAATATCATGTCATCTGCAAATAACGACAGTTTTACTTCTTTTCCATTATGGATGCCTTTTATTTTTTCTTCTTGTCTAATCACAATGGCTAATACTTCCCGTACTATGTTGAACAGGAGTGCTAAGAGTGGGCATCCCTGTCCTGTTCCTGTTCTTAGGGGAAATGGTTTTAATTTTTGCCCATTGAGTATGAAGTTGGCTGTGGGTTTGTCATATATGGCTGTTATTATGTTGAGGTATGATCCTTCTATTTCCACCTTGCTGAGAGTTTTTATCAAGAAAGAGTGTTGAATTTTGTCAAATGCTTTTCTGCATCAATTGATATGACTATGTGATTTTTATCTTTCATTTTGTTTATGTGATATATCACGTTTATTTATTTGCAGATATTGTACCATCCTTGCATTCCTGGGATAAATCCTACTTGGTCATGGTGCATGTTATTTCTGATGTAGGGCTGGATCCGATTTGCTATAATTTTGTTGAGCATTTTGGCATCTACATTCATGAGGGATATTGGCCTATATTTCTCTTTCATTGTGTTGTTTTTAACTGTTTTTGGAATTAGGGTGATGCTAGCTTCATAGAATGAGCTTGGACATGTTCCTTCCTCTTGAATTTTTTGGAATAGTCTGAAGAGGATAGGTTTTATTTCTTCCTTAATGTTTGGTAAAACTCTCCTGTGAAGCCATCTGACCCCGGGCTTTTTGTTTGCTGGAAGCTTTTTGACTACTGCTTCAATTTCTTTCATTGTTATTGGCCTATTAAGATGTTTAGATTCTTCCTGATTGAGTTTTGGAATGTTGTGGTTTTCTAGGAATATGTCCATTTCCTCCATGTTGTCCAGTTTTTTGGAATTGAGTTGTTCATAGTATTTTTTAACAATCCTTTGTATTTATGTGGCATCTGTTGTTATTTTTCCTTTCATTTCTGATTTTGTTTATTTGGGCCCTCTCTCTTTGCTTCTTGGTGAGCCTGGCTAGAGGTTATCAATCTTGTTTATCCTTTCAAATAACCAGCTCTTGGTTTTGTTTATCTTTTGTATTTTTTTTTGGTCTCTATGTCATTTATCTTCACTCTGATCATTATTATTTCATTCCTACTGATCACACTGGACTTTTCTTGTTGCTCTCTTTCTAACTTTGAGTTGTAGGGTTAGGTAATTTATTACCATTGTTTCTTGTGTTTTTTTTTTGCTGTAGGCTTGTAGAGCTATGAACTTCCCTCTCAAGACTGGTTTCACTGTGTCCCATAGATTTTGGATTGTTGTGTTTTCATTGTCATTTGTTGCCATGATGTTTTTTATTTCTTCTTTGACCTCTCTGGTAACCCAGTCATTATTTAATAGCATGCTATTCAGCCTACAGGTGTTTGATTTTTTTGGATTGTTTTTATTGTAGTTGATTTCCAGTGTTATGCCATTGTAATCTGAGAAGATACTTGATATGATTTCTATCTTCTTGAATTTGAAGAGACTTTGCCTGTGACCCAATATATGGTCTATCTATGAAAATGACCCATGTGTACTTGAGAAGAATGTATATTCTGTGGCTTTGGGGTGAAATGTTCTGAAGATGTCAATTAATTCCATCTAGTCTAGTGAGTCATTTAGGATGGATGTTTCTTTGCTAATTGTTTGTTTAGAGGATTTGTCCAATAGTGATAGTGGGGTATTAAAGACCCCTACTATGATTATATTGCTGTCATTCTCTGCCTTGATATCCTCCAGAAGTTTTTTTATGTATTTGGGTGCTCCGGTATTGGGTGCGTATGTGTTTACCAGAGTTATTTCTTCTTGTTGGATTGTTCCCTTTAGTATTATGAAGTGGCCTTCCTTATCTCTTTTTATGGCCTTTACTTTGAGATCTAATTTGTCAGATATAAGTATTGCTACCCTAGCTTTTTTTTTTCATTTCCATTCGCCTAAAAAACCTTTTTCCATCCCTTCACCATCAGTCTGTGTGTGTCTTTTTTTCTGAGATGGGTTTCCTGTAGACAGCAGATATATATATATATGGGTCATGTTTTCTTATCCACTCACTTACCCTATGTCTTTTGATTGGGGCATTTAATCCATTTACATTTAAAGTTATTATTGATAGGTACTTGTTTGTTGCCATTTTTATTCTTTACCCCTGTGTTCCTTCTTCCTTTCCTATTTCTTCTTTTTACAGCAGACTCTGTGGCATTTCTTGCATTGCTGGTTTGGTGTTAATAAACTCCCTTAGTCCTTTTTTGTCTCTGAAACTCCTGATTTCACCTTCGATTTTGATTGATTGCCTTGCTGGGTACAGTATCCTTGGATTCAGACCCTTCCTTTGCACGACTTTGTATATTTTATTCCTTTCCCTTCTGGCCTGATGTGTTTCTGTTGAGAAATCAGTCACTAGTCTGATGGGGGATCCTTTGTAGGTAACTTTCTCTCTCTCTCTGGCTGCTTTTAAGATTCTTACTTAGTCATTGGTGTTTGCCAACTCTATATAATAAAAGGTTAATATGCAAATTGACTGAACAGTGGAACAACTGTTTGTTATGACATGCACTGACCTTCAAGGGGCAGATGCTCAACACAGGAGTTGCCCCCTCATGGTCAGTGTGTGAAGCTGGGATCACAGCTGACAAGCACAGCTGTGGTGACGGGACCCTCTCCCACATCCACAGCAGCTCCTGAACTGCAAGAGGGCGCAGATCGGGCTGAGGGAACCACCCTCGACCCCACCCGAGTGCAAGAATTATGTTCACTGGGCCTCTAGTTTAATTATAATGTGCCTTGGAGTTGGTCTTTTGGGGTTCACTTTGGGACTTTGTGAGCTTCTTAGATTTGTTTGAGTTTCTTCTTCCCTATATCAGGGAAGTTTTCTGTCATTATTTCTTTAAACAGGTTTTGTATTCCTTGCTCAGTTTCGTCTCCGTCTGGCACCCCTATTATGCGGATGTTGTTTCATTTCGTGTTGTCCCAAAGGTCCCTTAGGTTCTCCTCCTGTTTTGTAATATTTTTTCTAGATGCTGCTCTGGTTGCATATGTTTTCCTACTTGGTCTTCTAGCTCACTGATGTGGTCCTCTGATTCTTCTAGTCTACTGTTGATGCTGTCTATTGAGTTCTTTATAGCTGCGATGTCATTTTTCATTTCTTCTTGGTTCTTCATTTCCTCTTGGTTCTTACACATATTGTTGAATTTGTCTTCCATTCTTTTCAGTGACCTTATGACCATTTCTCTGAATTTTTTCTCTGACATATAGCTTACCTCCATTTTATTTACTTCCTTTTCTGGGGATGCTTCCTTTTCTTTCATATGCGGGCTTTTTCTTTGTCTTCCCATGATCTCTTTTCTCTGGGTGTCTGGTTATGTAGTTCTCTCTCTCCTGTGTTGGTTTAAAGATACAAAATACAACACAACAAAGCACAATGCACAAGGCACTGAACACAAATGTATTCACGATACTGATAAGCTCAAATAAAGGTGACCACCAGAGAAAAGAGAATTAGGGAATAAGGAAGAAAGAAGAAGTAGGAGAAGAAAGGAGTGCAAAGATGAAATTGAGAAAAGGGAAAAAAAGTAAGAGAGAAAAGAAAGAGAATAAAAAAGAAGAGGGGGAAAAACTACTAATATGGGGAGAAAACTTCAATAGAAACATCCATTAATCCCAAAAAATGCAAGCAACAAATACCTTGAGATGAATACAAACTAAAACGATAACTAGTAGCAAGTGAGGAGAGAAGAAACAGAAGCAAAAAAAAGAAAGAGAAACAATCTCACAAACAAACAAGCAAAAAAACCAATCTAATCAACAATCAAAGTAACAAGAACAATAGGACGAGAGAAAGAAGGGCAAAACAAAATAAAACAAAGAACACAAATAAAAAAAACAACAAAAACAAAAAAGGGAAAAGAGAAAAAAATTGGATAGTGAAGAAAGAGAAGAGAGAAGTGCGTATGGAATTGAAGCAGGGGATAGGAAATCCTATATAATAAAAGAGTAATATGCAAATTAACCATCACGCCACTACACCCACAAGCCACACCCACAAGTCAATCAGGAGCGAATATGCAAATAAACCCAACCAAGATGGCTACGGCCACAGAGAGCAGGAGGGAGGCTTGGGTTTCCCTGGCAATGGAGGAAGCCAAGCTTTCCGCCTGCCCTTGCCGGCCTAGGCCTCCACTCAAGGCTACAAAGTTTCAGTGATAGAAGATACATAAACCCAAACAGAAATGGCGGCAGCCATGGAGCTGGAAAGAGCAGGAGGCTAGGGTTGCCTCCGGTGATGGAGGAAGCCAAGCTTTCCACACACCCTGGCCAGCCCAGGCCTCCACTTAAGGCTACAAAGTTTCAATTATAGAAGATACATAAATCCTAATAGAAATGGCTGCCGCCACAGAGGAAGAAGAAGGCTTGGCTCCGCTCCAGGCTACAAAGTTTCAATTGTAGAAGATAAATAAACCCCAGATACCAGGGCCTCCGCTTGGGTCGCTAGGGGGCGTGGCCAGCCTGCAAACCACCACAGGCCCCTCACCCAGGCCACCCCATGCCCCAAGGGAACCCCCACCCTGATCCGGGACACCCTTCAGGGCAAACCAGCTGGCCCCCACCCATGCACCAGGCCTCTATCCTATCTAATAAAAGAGTAATATGCAGATTGACCATCACTCCAACACACAAGATGGCTGCCCCCATGTGGTCAAAGATCCTGCCCCCATGTGGACACAAGATGGCCGCTACAAGATGGCCAGCAAGGGAGGGCAGTTGGGAGAGACCAGGTCTCCAAGGGAGGGCAGTTGTGGGCGATCAGGCCAGCAGGGGAGGGCAGTTGGGAGGGACCAGTCCTGCAAGGGAGGGCAGTTGGGGGTGATCAAGCCCACAGGGGAGGGCTGTTAGGGGTGACGAAGCCGGCAGAGGAGGGAAGTTGGGGGCGACCAGGCCTGCAGGGAAAGGCAATTGGGAGGGACCCAGGCCTGCAGGGGAGAGCAGTTAGGGGGACCAGGCCTTCAGGGGAGGGCAGTTAGGGGTGACCAGGCCTGCAGGGGAGGGCAGTTGGTGGTGGACCAGGCCTGCAGGGGAGACCAGGCCTGCAGGGGAGGGGAGTTAGGGGTGACCAGACCTGCAGGGGAGGCCAGTTAGGGGAAAACAGCCTGGCTGGGGAGCAGTTAGGCATCAATCATGCTGGCAGGGGAGTGGTTAGGGGGTGATCAGGCTGGCAGGCAGAAGCTGTTAGGGCAATCAGGAAGGCAGGCAGGCGAGTAGTTGGGAGCCAGAGTCCTGGATTGTGAGAGGGATGTCCGACTGCCCGTTTAGGCCCGATCCCACCCGACATCCCTTGAGGGGTCCTAGATTGGAGAGGGTGCAGGCTGGGCTGAGGGACACTCCCCTCCCCCATGCACGAATTTCATGCACCAGGCCTCTAGTTAGATATATAAGTAGGATGAATTTTTACAGGGGGTAAAAAGAAGGAATAGAGAAAATCTAAAGCAGGAATAGGGTAAGAGAAACAGGACATTAAAAGGGAAAAGTGAAGAAGAGAATGTTGGCATAAAGGTAAAGTTGATATAGAGTAAAATGATGCTAAAGAAAAAATGAAAATAGTATGTATAACACTAATCC
Organism: Plecotus auritus; assembly: GCF_963455305.1. Taxonomy (NCBI): domain Eukaryota; kingdom Metazoa; phylum Chordata; class Mammalia; order Chiroptera; family Vespertilionidae; genus Plecotus; species Plecotus auritus. Next base: position 34,621,284 of record NC_137785.1, on the reverse strand, counting down.
CAAAATAAAATAAAATAAAGAGAAAATAAAATGTAACTTTAAATAAAGGTACAATACTAGTAGTTATAATACTGATTAAAAATAAAAATATAATAATTAAAATGGTAAAATCAAGTGAAAAAAAATTTAGTTTCTTAAGTAAAAGATAAAAAATAAAAATGTGCAGTGGTGAAGGTCATTCACTTCCTGTACTGTTCTGTTTGGCATGCCTTTTTCCTATCAGGTAGGACAGTATTGAAGTTCCCTGCATCCCACAGCTCCTCTGTCATAAACCACAATCTTGTTTTCAAGCAGGCAGTATTTCTTTGTTACTCAGCCTGCCTGTGGTTGTATTTACCCAAGAGGCATCTGTGATTCAACCCCTGGGTGGCAGTGTTTCTGTATTGACATCCAGGGCTATAAGTCCTCTCTACCCAGTATTTAGAATTTGTTTTCCCTGCTGCACTTAATACTGGTTGGGGGAATGGGACTGCCCCAGAGCTGGTTTTCTGATTGTTTCTCCCTGCTCTGATCCCCAGATTCCACCAAAACAACTTTCCCCTGCAGTCTCTTAGAGTGTCCCTAATTGGGTGATCCTATGTTCTGGGCTTAGTAATCAAAAGCAAGGATTTAAAGAGAAAAAAGAAAATGAAAAAAGAGCCAGAGTCAGTGCGCAACTTTTACCCTTGACGTTTCGTGCAAGTCTGTGCAGTCTTTTTTCCCCCTGCCTCTAAGCTGCTGGCACACTGTTAAACTTTTTCAGCTGCCCTTTTGCATCCAGTTCAGCTATGGGTTGCTTTTTAGAGTTCCCTTCTGTTAGCAGCCCTGCGGATCCCCTTCCACATTCGCAGATCACGCTAGCCCCAATGGCCGCGGATTTTTGGGGGGTGCAGACTTCCCCAGATCCTCTAGCTCCCATTTTTCATGTTTCACTATCCTGCCTGGATCATAGACCTCACCTTTTCCTAGGCGAAATCTGACCTTTCCGTGAGAAGGTGCAGAGCTTCTCAGAGTCCGTGTACTCGCGTTGCTTGGTGTCTGGTGTTCCTGGGTTCGCAGCTGTTCCCTGGGTGTTGTTGTTGTAGATTCCTGGGATTTTTACACTTTAGACTTCTGATAACAGCCACTCTCCCTTTCAAGATGGCACAGTCTCCACGTCAGAGCCGGTTGCTCCAGGAGGGATTTCAGCAGCAGTGGAGGCTGCCAGGTAGGGGTACCCTGTCTGGCAATCCCCAACAGTCCCTTGGTGTATAGCTATTCCTCCACTCACAAACACTCCCTGTGCAACCACACACTCTCCTTTCTTTCTCTCACTCACGCATCATCTTGCAGTCTGCCTTCCTGTCAGCAGCCATCTTCGATATCCCATAGCTGCATTCTTGAATTATCTATTATTAAATGACAGTCTTCCATGACTTAGAGTTTGATTTCTGAAGACTTTTCGGTTTTGGCTCCCATGTTACCTTTTGTTCAGGGTACTTAATAGATTGTTTCTCTGCCTGCACATTTGAGGTAGTGAACTCTTTTCTTGTATAGAAATTGTTTTACTCTGTACATTTCAGCAGGTTGATAGGTAGGGTACTTCTTTTGTTTTCTAGTAGATGGTGTTCTAGCATAGATTTTTGTTCTCTATCATCTACACTCTTTGTGCCTTTGGGATTACATTGGAGTGACAATCACTTTGGTTACAGAAAATGCTGAGCATCCACTAGGATGGTGGGTGTCCCCTCTTTGACAGGTTTGTCTCAATTACAGGGTATCACTGTGGTGGAGGAATGTGGGGGATGGTAAAGAAATGGTTTTGTGAGCTCACAGAACTTCCTCCTTTTTTATAATGGCCATTGTCCCTACTGTGTTTTTGGAGGTGTCTCGCTGTCTGTAGCGGTCTTTGCCAGGATTTTTTGGGCAAGGAATGTAAGTACCCAAATCAGGACTCTTTTTCTCTTCCAGCAATGGCTGTTGGCACCCCTTTATTGTTTGGGGTTTATCAGTTTTCTCTTTCGGGCTCTGCCATGATGGGTGGAGCAAGGGAGGCAAGTTGCTGATTTTGTGGCTCTGTTCCTCTACCAACAATAACTATTACCCTGTTGGCACCACTGTGCTGTTTAAACTTCTCAGCCACCTCTCCTGGCTTCTGTAGTAACGGGGGTGGGGGGGGGGGAGACAGGAGATGTCTTCTTTTTTTCCTGAGGGTGCTTTTGTCCCTCTGTGTTCCAGGCCATAGTGTGAGAGCCACAGCCTGACATCTCCACTGTACCACACTCACTGGAGCTGTGGTGGGTACCAAACTGCATCTGTGTACACTGTCCCTGTTCTTTTTCCCATTCCACCTCACCTACTCATTCCAATATACCCACCTTCAGAGGTACTGATTTGTGGATCTTTCAGGCTTGTTTCTTTGTTCAATAGGGGATCCTTTGTAAAATTATAGTTGTCTGACTTGTAAATTTAAGGGGAGTAACCAAGGAGTCTGCTCACTCAGCCATGATGCTGATATCACTCCTCTTTGCTACTCTTTACAACAAAACCTCTCAAACGCCTTTTCCATGTTCCCTATGTTTGATTTTTCAGTCAGAACTTGCTCCCATTAATTACTCCACAAAAACACTCTTGTGAAGATCACTAGTAACCTCCATATTGTTAAAGCCATTAAATTAGAGACCACCATGTACTTCCTCTCTCACTATTTGACACATTTGATCATTCCTCAAAACCAAAACACTTGTTTACTTGACTTCTGGGATTCCACCCTTTCCTGATTTTTCTCCTTTCTCATTGGCTGCTCCTTCTTTGTCTCATTTGCTGTTTTGTTTTTTTAACTACATGATCACTAAATGTTGAAATGCCTCAGGGTTTAATCCTCAAACTTCTCTTCCTTTCTTTTCTGTATTCAAAGCCTCAACCTCATTAAATCCCATAGTTTTAAATGTCATCTATTTGTTGCCCTTGCCAGTGTTGTTTAGTGGTTAGAATGTCAGCCCATGCATTAAAGGGTTGTGAGTTTGATTCCCAGTCAAGGGCATGTCCCTGGGTTGGGAGTTTGTTCCCCACCCCCAGTCAGGGCATATGCTGGAGGCAGTCAGTCAATGTATCTCTCTCATGTTAATGTTTCTGTCTCACTCTCTACCTTCCCTCTCCCTCCCTCCCTTTCACTCTTTCTGAAAAGCAATGGAAAAAATACCTTTAGGTTAGGATTAACAAGAATTTTTTTTTAAAAAAGGAAATGTCATTTATTTGCTGATACTCCCAAATTTACATTTCTAATCCAAATATTTTCTCAGAACATATACATATGCATATACTTGTTTATTCCACATCATTATGATATTAAATAGTTCAAAACCAAACTCTTGATACTCTCTCCCAAATCTGTTCCTGTTACAGTGAGAACTTCTTTGTAAATGGAACTTTCATTGCTCCAGATGCTCAGGTGAAATACTTATTTTCCTTGACTTCTCTTTGTCATATTACATGTTCAGTCCATCATAAAATCTTCATTATACCTTCAAAGTATATTCAGAATCCAATGATCCACACTTTTCTCCATAATCATCTTGTCTGAGCCATGTGGATTATTGCTATAGCTTCCTAACTTCCATCACCAAGCCTTTGTACTTTCTTATTATCTGTTATTTTTTTAGTTTGAAAAAAAACAAAACAGAATGATTCCTTTTTAAACAGATGTCAGAACTTGTCATGCTGCATCTTATAATCTTCCAGTGGCTCCTCATCTCATAGTAAAAGTCTAATTTCTTAAAATGCCAAGACTACGTAGTGATTTTTCTTGTGATTTTCTTTTGAGGCCAGAGTATTATTTTTTTCATTCATGTGAACTGCAGGCTTTGGCTGGTTCCAATATTGTGAATTTTTTTCTAATCTCTGACCTACTTTTGGTCCAAAGCCTTGTCTCTTGGATTTTTTTAAAAGATCATTTTAGATAGGCAGTTGAAGAGAGTAAATGTTCTGAGAGTAGCTATGATTTTTAAGGATGTTTAGCATTCTAGTTTCTGGTTCTTACTTAATCGTGGCCACTGTGGATCTTCTTTATTTTCCTCTAAGCTTGGCATATTTTAGAAGATTGTTTGTCATGTTTTATTCAACATTAATTGGTGTTCTTCAGGAAATCTGATGTACCATCTACATATAAAGTGTATCCACTGTCGCAGTCATAGTAAACAGCAGTGCCATTACACTCTCAAATTCTCTTATGCTTTCCCTTTGTTGTCAACCTCTCACCCCTCACCAGCCTATGGAAACTTGGCATATTTCCATCCCTAAAGTTTTATCTTTTCCAGGATGTCATGTAAATATAATTGAAATATGTAGCCTTGGGGTCTGGCTTTTTTCACTTAGTGATATACTGTATATTTTACTATGTAGTCTTTTTTACTATGGAAATTCTACTTCTTCTAAAATGACAACCAAAATTATTATTTTTTTAATCTTTCAGATTTGTCATCAAGATGTGCAAATAACTACTTAACTCCAAAAGAAGAAACTTATAAAACAGAATTATTTCAATGGGAAATGAATGACTGGCCTCAAAACTATGATCTTAAGAAGTCTATTTCTAGAGATTATTTGGAAGTCAGAGGCACATTGGAAAATCAGAGGGAATATTTCAGGCAAGGAAAGATTATATATGAAAAAATGTCTATTTTCAATCAGCATACTTACTTATCTCAATATCCCACATGTAATTCTGAGAAGCCCTATAAATGTAAGGAATGTGGGAAGGCCTTTAGACGAGCCTCACACCTAACTCAACATCAGAGTATTCATACTGGTGAAAAACCCTATGAATGTAAGCAATGTTTGAAGGCCTTTAGTCGTGATTCACAGCTCAGTATTCATCAGAGACTTCATACTGGTGAGAAACCGTATACATGCAAGGAATGTGGGAAGGCCTTTACTCAGAGCTCACAACTGATTTTACATTACAGAATTCATACTGGTGAAAAACCATATAAATGTGAACAATGTGGGAAAGCTTTTATTCGTAGTTCACAACTAACCCGACATCAAAAAGTCCATACTGGAGAAAAACCTTATGAATGTAAAGAATGTGGGAAGGCCTTTACTCAGAACTCACAACTTACACTGCACCAGAGACTTCATACTGGTGAGAAACTCTATGAATGTAAAGAATGTAGAAAGGTCTTTACTCAGCTCTCACAACTTATTCTACATAAGAGAATCCATTCTGGTGAAAAACCCTATGAATGTAAGGAATGTGGGAAAGCTTTTATTTGTGGCTCACAGCTTTCTCAACATCAGAAAATTCATAATGGGGAAAAGCCATATGGATGTAAAGAATGTGGGAAGGCCTTTATTCGTGGCTCATTACTTATGCAACATCAGAGGATTCATACTGGTGAAAAACCCTATAAATGTGAACAGTGTGGGAAGGCCTTTATCCGTGGTTCACAACTTACTCAACACCGGAGAATTCATACCAATGAGAAGCCCTATGAATGTAAGGAATGTGGAAAGACGTTTAATCATGGCTCACAACTTACTCAACATCAGAGGATTCATACTGGTGAGAAACCCTATCAATGTAATGAATGTGGAAAAGCCTTTAATAGAGGCTCACTACTTACTCGGCATCAGAGGATTCATACTGGTGAGAAACCCTATGAATGTAAAGAATGTGGAAAGACCTTTAGTCGTGGCTCAGAACTTACTCAACATGAGAGAATTCACACTGGTGAGAAACCCTATGAATGTAAGGAATGTGGGAAGTCTTTTATTCGTGGTTCACAGCTTACTCAACATCAGAGAATTCATACTGGTGAGAAACCTTATGAATGTAAAGAATGTAGAATGGCCTTTACTCAGAGTTCACATCTTTCTCAACATCAGAGACTTCATACTGGTGAGAAGCCTTATGTATGTAATGAGTGTGGAAAGGCCTTTGCTCGTGGCTTACTACTTATACAGCATCAGAGAATTCATACAGGTGAGAAACCTTATCAGTGTAAGGAATGTGGGAAGGCCTTTATTCGTGGTTCACAACTTACTCAACATCAGCGAATTCACACTGGAGAAAAACCCTATGAATGCAAGGAATGTGGGAAAGCCTTTAGTCATGGTTCTCAACTTACTCTACATCAAAGAATTCATACTGGTGAGAAGCCCTATGAATGCAAAGAATGTAGAAAAGCCTTTACTCAGAGCTCACACCTTTCTCGACATCAGAGAATTCATACTGGTGAGAAACCATATCAATGTAAGGAATGTGGGAAGGCCTTTACTCGTGGTTCACAACTAACTCAACATCAGAGAATTCATATCAATGAGAAATCTTTTAAATATAAGGAATGTGGAACAGACTTGACTCATAGCTCACAAGTTTATATATGAATTATTTGAATCTCTGTGATTAATAAAGAGAGACTTCTGTGGTCATTAATCCATTACAATCAAAGAATTCTTAAAATGTGAATATGGGAGTACACTTGCCTCATAAAACTGCATCAGTGAATTTATTTGGGGAAAGATAGTGATAATGTAATCCATGTAGAAAAATTTATTACCAGAAACTGATTAAAATTTAGTGAATTTTAATCAACAGTAATGTAGTAAATATTGGAAGGCCTTCAGCCATTACATGTCTTTTTAAACGTTATCTTGACCCTATCAGTTGCTTTCCTTTGTGACATTTGTTATGATAACCTTTACTTTAATCATTTGTAAGAAAACCTAATAATACCTTCCTTATCAAATTCTTGAAAGTATTATGTGAGTTGTTACATGTAAAGCTTTTAGAACAGTGCCTTGAACATAGCATAGCACAAATATTAGCTGTTATTATTTATAGTGTTAGATAATTTGCATGAGAGGAGGACACTTATGAGTATAATGAATATTGAGAAATATTCCATTTAACACTTAACCCCAATTATTTGAATGGGGAGCACTGTATGCTATAATAAATGTGAGCAAGCTTTTATTTAGATTTCATCCAATATGCTACACGAGGAAATTCATACTGTATAAAAAAAAAACACCACTGTGGGGTAAAGAGTGGATTGTTGACGAGGTTTTAAGTGAATTGTAACAAAGTCCAAAAACTCATATTTTCTACTATTTCTGACCACAATTCAAGAATATTATTTAGAAATGGGTAATCATAATAAATCTTTCTACTGGGAACTTTTTAAAAACTTGGGTTTACAGTTTTTAATTAACCTGAAAATAAAAACTGACATTATAGACTATTTTGCAATGAAAAAATGAGTCTGTCAGAGACTGCTGTTTTTTCTGCCCAATATCCATTTCCCTTTTTTAGTAACTGTATTCTTGATTGAAAACCTATGTAAGCTTCCCTTGCTGATCAAAGTGGAAAAGATATTTTGTATGATTAGGACATTTAACCTTTTTTTCCCCCCTCTATTTTTCCTCTGTCTATAATATGGACATTTAATCTTCAGTGCTGGCAGTTTTATGGGAACTTTGAGAATGGGTATTAAGGATGGTGGAGCAGGAAAAACAAAATATACACCTCTGCTGATCTTATACAACAGCCACAACAACTTTGGTCTTCCTGATTCCTGTATTTCTTTATATAGAAATGAAAATAAACTTATTTATTGATGCTATTGTTATTTTCTTGTTGATAAAATTATTAAGGATATAAAATTTTATATCTGGATGGGAGTCCCGTGGGTAAGGAAATCTCAAATGTGGCACTGCTTTAGGGCTGTGGAGAATGAGGATCTACCTATCTCAGACTAGAAAACTGAAGATTGTTTTTATACACAAGACATTTGGTCAGACTCCCACTTTATCTCACAAGGCATATCTTGTACCAACTAAGATTATGATGTTAGGGAAAATAATAGGAGTGATTCAGAATGTGGGTATTGGATGCTTCTTTCTGCATTTGGTAATGTCCTGTGAAAGAAATTTAGTGGAGAGTTAGATACAGAGGGTGCTTTCAGAGATTGAAAACGATATTGCTTTGTTGAGAGATGTAGGTGCTCAATCCAGATTGGTGGTAAATTTTAAAACTTTGATCCTTGTGGGATTCAAAATGCCAAACTCTTTAACTGAAGCCTCTTACAATGATTTAAAGTGGCAGCCTAAACAAGAAATGAGACCATTGCTAATCCTTGTAAACGCAGTGAATCTGTTAGCAAAAGAAAAAAATAATTTAAAATGCTTTCCCAATGTTCTTATTTATTAAGTACTTAATATTTCAGCTACTCTTTTAGGTATTTGGTATATATCAGTGAACAATTCTAGCAGGAGAATATAGAATAATACATTGTAGAGTATGTTAGAACATACATGTTATGGGGGGAAATTTTCAAAAGGACTGGAGGGGGATATAATTTAGGCTGCGATATGAAATAGAATGATAAGGGTAAACCATGGAGAAGGAAATATTTGAGTCACGATTTGAAGGGTGAAGGAGTAAATCATCTAAGGGAAGGTGCATTCTAGGCAGAGGAAAAAGAGCAAAGGCCCTTACATTGCTGGTGTGTTTGAGGAACACCAGTGGAGATATTGTAAAGGTTTGTGCTGATGGGTGATTGATAAAGGAGGTAAGAAAGATAATGACTATACCTTGTAAGTCATTTTGTATTTTGAGCAGAGGACATGATCTGACATATTGCTGTTGTGTTTAAAATTTTTAAAGTCTAAGTGGCTATGAGTAGAGGTTATGGCATTAATTCAGATAAATGATGATAGTGGCTCAGACCAGAGTGGCAACAATGGTGAGAAGTGGTTGTATTCTAGATATATGGTAAATATGATGGAGCAAGCAAAATTTGTTTAGGGGTCAGATGTCAGGTGTAAGAGAAAAAAGTCCAGGGTACTGACCCAAAAGTGTAGGGCTCAAGTAACTGGAAAGATGTTCTCATCAGCTGAGATGGGGAAAGGTACAGTTCCATCAGGTTTGTGGGGGGCGATTGGAAGTACAATTGTAGACATACTGATTTTGGCATGTCTTTTTGACACAAAATAACAATATTGAGTAAACACTTGGATGTTCTAACTTGTGCTATTCTAGAGATTATATTAATTTGCTAATTATTACCTATAGTTGTTTAAAATCATGAGGCAGGAGAAGATCATTAAGGACCTGAGTGTGAAGAGAAAAGAACATAGAGGACTGGTCCACCTTGAGAGTTCAAGGATAAAAGACCATCAAAGCAGGATCAGTGAGCCCTACCTGGTTTGGCTCAGTGGATAGAGCGTTGGCCTACGGACTGAAGGGTCCCAGGTTCGATTCTGGTCAAGAGCATGTACCTTGGTTGCAGACACATCCCTAGTAGGGAGTATGCAAGAGGCAGCTGATTGATGTTTCTCTCTCATCGATGTTTCTAACTCTCTATCCCTCCCCCTTCCTCTCTGTAAAAAATCAATAAAATTATTTAAAAAAAAAAAACAGGATCAGTGAGATGTAAGGACAACTAATAGTGTAGGGCCACAGAAGCCAAATGAAAGTGAATCAAAGGAAGGATGATCAATGCTATCAGATACTGTTTTCAGATTAATACTCACCTGAGGCTATTTTCCTATATAATAGGAAGCTTATGAACTGGCTGTTGGATTTAGCTATAGTGAAGCTTTTGTTGACCTTGAGAAGAACAAGGGTATTTTGTTTGTGCGTTTGTTTGCTTGCTTTGGAGTAGTAGAAGTAAAAGATAAAGACTGAAAACTGATGACCATGCATAGAGATAACTACTTAGAGGCATTTTGCTGCTAAAGGATGTAGAGAGATAGGTTTATAATTAGGAGCAATAGGAATAGGAGAATGTTTTAAGGATGGGAGATGTAAAAGCAATTCTGTACTCTGGTTGGCATAATCCACTAGAAAGGAAAAATGATCCCAGACAAAGAAGGAAGAGTCACTGGAGGAATGACCTCACACAGGTTACGATTTAGTGGATGAAGGATTAGCTTTAGATAATATGGAAAGTTTATTCCTGGCAATAAGATGGCAGAATATGGGGTGCAGGTGCTGGGAAATGAGTACATGAGGTGGAAGAAATCTTGCAAAATGTTTCTCTGATTCCTTAAGTGATATGAAGTGGTAAGCAAACATAGATGAAAGTTATGGGGGTTGAGAGATTTGGGGCTTCAAATAAAAGATATGAAATAGTTATTAGAGTGAGAGATATTTAATGGTCTAGGGATGTACAGTATGATTGCCTGGGAGCATTAAAGGGCTAGTAAAATGAAAGAGCAAAGGTGCTAGGTAAGCAAAAAGAATCATCAAGCTTAAAACTGTTTATACAAGATATTTGGCATTATAGTTAAACAGCAGCAAGTCATTTGAAAGCCTATTAAGTTTTTGAGGGAAATGTACTGCTAATGAAACCCTGCAACAGCCTATGACTCACGTCTACCAAACAGTTCTCAGGCTGTGGTACAAATCCATCAGGAAATGATCCATTTATGTAATTTTCCCAAGGATATATATGGAACAATATATGTTATGAAAGCATATCCATATCCATATCTAGAATGTAGTCTTTCCATTTGCTTTTTTAAAATACGTAAATGGTATATTCTGTTTTTAAAATATGCCTTGCTTTTTCACTTACATATTTTGGCAATCTTTCAAGTTTCTGTTGCTGCATAACAATAACCCAAACTTGATTTAAAATACAGTGATCACTTATTTAGCTCACACATCAACAAAAATTTAGACAGGGCTTGGCAGCAAAATCTCATTCCTGAGTCATACAGTATCAGATGGGGTGACTTGAAAGCTAGGAGTTAGTTGATAGCTAAAGACTGGGATAACCTAAAAACTCACTTCTCTGGTAATTGATTCTGGCTGTCAACTGAACCTCAAATAGGGTCATTATGCAAAATATCTACATGTGATATTTTCATGTGGCTCTAGTGTGTCCCAAAGAACAATGTGGAAATGCAGATTTATTGATTGATTCTTGACACTATTACAGATGTCCCCATTTTTTCCCCTTTGCCCACCTCTACACAGCCCCCAACCCCCTTTGGCCTTTACCACACTGTTGTCTGTGTCCATGGCCTATGTATATATATTCTTTGGCTAATCTCTTTGCTTTTTAAAATTAATACTCACCTGAGGCTATTTTCCCCTTTGCTTTTCAAATGGGAGGGTGAGGGAGGGGAGAGCGGGAGTGAGAGAAACATTGATGTGAGAGAGACACATTGGTTGCCTCCTTGCATGCACTCCATATATGTGTCCTTGGCCAGGAATCGAACTCGAGACCCTTCAGTGTGTGGGCAGTGCTCTAACCACTGAGTGACATTGGCCAGGGTTCTTCACTTTCATTCCCCCCATGCCCCTCTCCTCTGACATCTGTCAGTCTGTTCCATGTATCCATGCCTGTGATTTTATTTTGTTCTTCAATTTACTCATTAGATTATACATATAAGTGAGAGCATATGGTATGTCTTTCTCTGACTGGCTTATTTCACTTAGCATAATAATCTCTAGGTCCATGATGTCACAAAGGGTAAGAGTCATTTCTGTGTTTACAGCCTCATGGTATTCCACTGTGTGAAGGTATCATATAATTTTAACCCACCCATCTATTTATGGGTAAGTGGGTTGTTTCTAGATCTTGGCTCTTATAAAAAGTGCTACTATGAACATAGGGGTGCATATATTCTTTCTGATTGGTATTTTGGGATTCTTAGGATATATTCCCTGATCAGAGATCACTGGGTCAAAAGGCAGTTCCATTATTAGTTTTTTTTTGAGGAAACTCCTCACTTTTCCCATAGTGGCTCTGAACCAGTCTGCATTCTCACCAACAGTACACTAAGATTCCCTTTTCTCCACGTCCTCACCAGCACTTGTCTGTTGATTGATTTATTGATGATAGCCATTCTGGCAGGTGTAAGGTGATACCTCATTGAGGTTTTAAGTTGCATTTTTCTGATGATTAGTGAGGTTGAACATCTTTTCATATGTCTCTTGACCATCTGTATGTCCTCTTTGGAGGAGTGTCTATTCAGGTCCTTTGCCTATTTTTTAATTGAGTTGTTTATCTTCCTGGTGTTGAGTTGTATAAGTTCTTTATATATTTTGGAAATTAACCCCTTATCAAATGTATCATTAGCAAATATGTTCTCCCATTTAGTGGTTCCTTTTTTCATTTTGTGGATTTTTTTTTTTTTTTTTTTTTTTTACTGTGAAGAAGCTTTTTATTTTGAGGTAGTCCCATTTATTTATTTTTTTTCCCTTTGTTTCTCTTGCCCTAGAAGATACAGCAGCAAAAATATTGCTAAGTGAAGTATCTGAGATTTTACTGCCTATGTTTTGTTCTAGGATGTTTATGGTTTAATTAAATTTAAGTCTTTTATCCATTTCATGTTTATTTCTGTGTATGGCGTATTTTGGGGCTTTAGTATCATTTTTTTTTGCATATACCCATCCAATTTTCCCAACACCATTTATTGAAGAGACTGTTTTTTACTCCATTGTATCCTTTTGCCTCCTTTGTCAAATATTAATTGACCATATTGATGTGGGTTGATTTCTGGGGTCTCTGTTCTGTTCTATTGATCTATATGCCTGCAGGAACTTTTTATGATTTAGTCTCAGAAATTACATATCACTCATGCTCTACTCCTTTGATTGAGGCAGTCTCAGCTCAATGAAATGTCCACATTGTAAGAGGAGACTGTGGGGTGGGATATATTCTGGCCACTTTTGTAAACTACAGTGTGCCATAAAGATGTTTCCTTATCTAGCTTTAAAGTCATGTAATCTCATTCCTGTCTTTCCTTATTGGTTTAGGCCAGTGGTCACCAACTGGTAGTCTGTGGACCACTGGCGGACTGTGAGGTCAGAAAGGTTGGTGACCGCTGGTTTAAGAAAACCTTTGGAGCAGCGGTTGCCAACTGGTGTACTGTGAAGTCCGAAAGGTTGGCAACCACTGATTTAGGCAGTTATATCATAGTGGGAAAGTGTCATATTTGAAGTAGAGCATATGAGGTGGAATATATTTTGGAGGGCAATTTGGGAAAATATATTCTGTCACAGGGAACCTTTCATACATAAAGTGTCCTCAATTTTATGATGGTATATGTTTTAGTTATAGCTAGTATATGTATTATTTTTATTGATGTACTATAGTTTTGGCAGACTGCTGGAATTCCAATTTTTCTCTGGGCATGTATCTACCAAGCTGTGTACCTAATTTTTCATTCTCCCTTGTGGGTCTGTGACTCCTTGCAGGACATTTGGTCTTGTCCAAAACATCAGTGGCGGGACCATGGTGCAGGAGCAAAGAATTTTCAGTACACCAGAGGCTTGCCCTGATGACAGCGAACAGTGCCCTGCCTTGGTCTGGCGCCCCTGCTCACCTGCTCCACCATCCCACCACGACCGATGCCCGCCATGTTCTGTGCTCTGCTGCCTGCTGCCAATGCCTGCCTGCCATGTTCTGCATGCACCCCCTGGTGGTCAGCACATGTCATAGTGACTGATGGTTCGGTTGTTCCACTGTTCGGTCTATTTGCATATTAGGGTTTTATATATATATAGATGTAAATATTTAATTTGCTATTAAATAATATATTTTACTTCCAGTTTGGGACAAAGATGGAATATCCTATCTAATAAAGAGGGAATATGCTAATTGACCCTCATGCCGTTGCAAAAGACAGCGGTGCCCACAGCCAATAAGGGGGGAATATGCTAATTGACTGACCCGCCCTCAAAGATGGCAGCATCCACAGCCAATAAGGAGGGAATATGCTAATTGACTGCCACACTCTCAAAGATGGCAGCTCCCACAGCCACAAGATGGCGGCACCCAGTCCCCTCAGCCCCGCTGGGGTGGCAGGCATGCGGCAAGGCCGAGCCCACACCCAGGCAGGCCCAGCTGCTCTGCGCACCTGCCTCTGGAGTCCCCTAGTCTCCTCAGCCCCCCAGCCACCTAGGGCCGGCCTGAGGTGCAGGCAAGCCTTGCATGGCAGCTGCCCAGCCACCCAGGGCCAGCCCGAGGCACAGCAAGCCTTGAATGGCAGCTTCCCAGCCACTCAGGGCTTCCCGAGGCTCAGGTAACCAGGGCCGGCTGAGGCTTGTAAATAAATATTAATCTATGGAAAAGAGTATACTAATAAAAGGGTAATATGCTAATTAGACAGAGAGAGACCTTCCAGATGTCCTTCTGGACAAAGCCATGGTGGCAGAGCCAAGGCAGAGATGGTTAGGGGCAATCAGGCCAGGAGGGGAGGGCAGTTGGAGGCAATCAGGCTGGCAGGGTGGGCAGTTGGGGGCGAGCAGGCTGGTGGGGGGGGGGGTAGTTGAGGGAAATCAGGCCAGCAGGGCAGGCAGTTGGGGATGAGATGGCTAGTGGCGGGGGGCAGTTGGGGGCAAGCCGGCCAGCAGGCAGAGTGGTTAGGGGCAATCAGGCAGGCAGGCAGGTGAGCGGTTAGGAGCCATCAATTCTGGATTGCGTGAGGGATGTCCCAGATTGGAGAGGGTGCAGGCTGAGCTGAGGGACCCCCCCAAGCATGAATATTGTGCACCGGGCCACTAGTAAGATGTAACAGAACTCTGAAGAGTATTGAAAATCTAAGGGAAAGTTTCCAAGGAAGGATAAATTTTAAAGGTGCATTCCATTTCTAAGGTCATAGAAGGTGTCATTTCAGCCCCACTATATTATAAAGAATTTTGGTGGGTTTCCTGGGGCAGAGCTAATCTACAGTCATTTAGCAAGTAGAAAACAAACTTTTAGGACACAATTTAGTTGCATCTGAAAAAAAAAAAGAGTTGCATCTGGTAGACTTGAGGTGCAGGGCTTGGAGAACACAGTATCCACATTGAGAGGACCATGGAAAACCATGAAGGCTATAGGTAAGCCACAGCAAGTGGGCAGGCACCTAGGAAGAATCAGAGGCCACTGTAGCCCAAGGACTACAGTTTACATGGTCTGTGTTGGGAAAGAAGTTGGCCTTGGCTGAGCTGCAGAATTGCCAAGAGATTACAATGATTGTGCAGAGTAGCACTGAAAGTTCTTATATACCCACACTACTAGACAACCACATAGGAGGACAAAGAAAATGCAAAATACCACATCAGGACCAGTAAGAAAAACCTATTGAAAAAATAAACATTATACTTACTGTAAAGAAGAAAATGCTTAGAAGTTAGTTCATTACAGCAGAGCTGAAAGTTGCATTTGGAGTTGTGAGGCAATGAACTGATAATTGGCACAAACAATGAATAAATACCTTGAAAATATAGGCTCCCTTCAGTAAAAAACTCAAGTTAATTGAAAAATAATGAAATGCATGTACAGGTAGTACACAGGAGAGAAAGCATAAATTGCCAATAAACATAAGCAAAGTTGTTGATCCTCATTAGTAATTAGCAAAATGTGAACCAGAACTACATTGAGATGCCATCTCACAGATATATCTGTTAGAAAAAATAAAGTTAGCAAATATCAAGAGTTAGTGAGGCACAAATTCAAGAAGCTCATAGAGTCCCAAGTAAAATGAACCCCAAAAGACCGACGCCAAGGCATATTATAATTAAACTGGCAAACATCAATGACAAAGTAAGAATCTTAAAATCGGCCAGAGAGAGAGACAGATAGTTACATACAAAGGAACCCCCATCAGACTAGCAACTGAATTCTCAACAGAAACTCATCAGGCCAGAAGGGAATGGAATGAAATATACAAAGTCATGCAAAGGAAGGGTCTGAATCCAAGAATACTGTACCCAGCAAGGCTATCAATCAAAATTGAAGGTGAAATCAGGAGCTTCACAGACAAAAAAGGACTAAGGGAATTTATTACCACCAAACCAGCAATGCAAGAAATGCTAAAGGGTCTGCTATAAAAAAAAAAAGAAATAGGAAGCGAAGAAGGAACACAGGGGTAAAGAATAAAAATGGCGACAAATAAGTACCTATCAATAATAACTTTAAATGTAAATGGATTAAATGCCCCAATCAAAAGACATAGGGTAACGGATTGGATAAGAAAACAAGACCCATATATCGGCAGTCTACAAGAAACCCATCTCAGAAAAAAAGACGCACACAGACTGAGGGTGAAGGGATGGAAAAAGGTTTTCCAGGCGAATGGAAATGAAAAAAAAGCTGGGGTAGCAATACTTATATCTGACAAATTAGATCTCAAAGTGAAGGACATAACAAGAGATAAGGAAGGCCACTTCATAATACTAAAAGGAGCAATCCAAGAAGAAGAAATAACTCTGGTAAACATACACGCACCCAATACAGGAGCACCCAAATACATAAAAAAACTCCTGGAGGATATCAAGGGAGAGATCGACAGCAATACAATCATAGTAGGGAACTTTAATACCCCACTATCACCATTGGACAAATCCTCTAAACAAAAAATCAGCAAAGAAACATCAATCTTAAATGACTCACTAGACCAGATGGAATTAATTGACATCTTCAGAACATTTCACCCCAAAGCCACAGAATATACATTCTTCTCAAGTGCACATGGGTAATTTTCAAAGATAGACCATATGTTGGGACATAGGCAAAATCTCTTCAAATTCAAGAAGATAGAAATCATATCAAGCATCTTCTCAGACCACAGTGGCATAACACTGGAAATCAACTACAATAAAAACAATCCAAAGAAATCAAACACATGGAGACTAAACAGCATGCTATTAAACAATGACTGGGTTACCAGAGAGATCAAGGTAGAAATAAAAAACATCATGGCAACAAATGACAATGAAAACACAACAATCCAAAATCTATGGGACACAGCGAAAGCATTCTTGAGAGGGAAGTTCATAGCTCTACACGCATACTGCAAAAAACAAGAAACAATGGTAATAAATTACCTAACCCTACAACTCAAAGAGTTAGAAAAAGAGCAACAAGAAAAGCCCAGTGTGAGCAGAAAGAAGAAATAATAAAGATCAGAGTGGAGATAAACGACATAGAGACCAAAGAAACAATACAAAAGATCAACAAAACCAAGAGCTGGTTCTTTGAAAGGATAAACAAGATTGATGAACCTCTAGCCAGGCTCACCAAGAAGCAAAGAGAGAGGGCCCAAATAAACAAAATCAGAAATGAAAGAGGTGAAATAACAGATCCAGCCGAAATACAAAGGATTGTTAAAAAATACTATGAACAACTCTATTCTAACAAACTGGACAACCTGGAGGAAATGGACATATTCCTAGAAAAATATAACCTTCCAAAACTCAATCAGGGAGAATCTAAACAGCTCAATATGCCAGTAACTATGGAAGAAATTGAAGCAGTCATCAAAAAACTTCTGGCAAACAAAAACCGAGGGACAGATTGCTTTACAGGGGAGTTTTACCAAACATTCAAGGAAGAACTAAAACCTATCCTCCACAGACTATTCCAAAAAATTCAAGATGAAGAAACACTTCCAAGCTCATTCTATGAAGCCAGCATCACCCTAATACCAAAACCAGATAAAGACAACACAATGAAAGAGAATTACAGGCCAATATCCCTCATGAATGTAGATGCCAAAATCCTCAACAAAATTCTAGCAAATCGGATCCAGCAGTACATCAGAAAGATCATACACCATGACCAAGTAGGATTTATCCCAGGAATGCAAGGATGGTACAATATCCGCAAATCAATAAACGTGATACATCACATAAACAAATTGAGAGATAAAAATCACATAGTCATATCAATTGATGCAGAAAAAGCATTTGACAAAATCCAACACCCTTTCTGGATAAAAACTCTCTCAAGGTGGGAATACCTCAACATAATAAAAGCTATATATGATAAACCCACAGCTAACATCATACTCAATGGGCAAAAACTAAAACCATTTCCCCTAAGAACAGGAATAGGACAGGGATGCCCACTCTCACCACTCCTGTTTGACATAGTACTGGAAGTATTAGCCATTGCGATCATACAAGAAGAAGAAATGAAAAGCATCCAAATTGGAAAAGAAGAAGTAAAGCTGTCCTTATTTTCAGATGATATGATATTGTACATAAAAAACCCGAAAAACTCCATCAAAAAACTAACAGACTTAATAAATTAATTGGGCAATGTAGCAGGATACAAAATTAATACCACAAAATCTATGGCATTTCTATACACCTATAGTGAACTTACAGAAAGAGAGACTAAAAAAGCAATCCCATTTACCATCACACCAAAAATATTAAGATACCTGGGAATAAACTTAACCAAGGAGGTAAAAGACCTATACATGGAAAACTACAGGACACTGAAAAAAGAGATAGAGGAAGACATAAACAGATGGAAGTACATATCATGTTCATGGATTGGTAGAATCAACATCATCAAAATGTCCATACTACCCAATGCAATCTATAGATTCAATGCACTCCCCATCAAAATACCAACGGCATATTTCACAGACCTAGAAAGAACTCTCCAAAAATTCATCTGGAATAAAAAAAGGCCCGAATAGCCACAGCAATCCTGAGAAAGAAGAATAAAGTAGGAGGGATCTCAATACCAGATTTCAAGCTGTATTACAAAGCCACTGTTCTCAAAACAGCCTGGTACTGGCACAAGAACAGACATATATACCAATGGAATAGAATAGAGAATCCAGATATCGACCTAAACCACTATGCGCAATTAATATTTGACAAAGGAGGCATGATCTGATCGTGGAAAACAGTCTCCCCAAGGTCGTGCACCTATGCTCAAACTCAGCACATCCTCCCTGCCTGGGCAGGGAGCCTGGTCACGGGAAACAAACTTCCCGTATCCGCACACTATGGCTCAAATTCAGGTAGATCTGCTGCTGCTGCTGTGTGTGCAGAAAGCTGATTGTGCAGACAGGGTCTGGAAGTTCCTATGCCACTGTCGCAGGGCTGGCGGGGAGGGGGATTGGCTTTGTTACTCTCAGAAATCTGCTGCAGGGTGCCTGGAGTCTTGGTGTCCCTGGGTCTGCAGCTGTGGTTGCAGGTCTTTTACCTGAGTTGCTGTAGGGTCCTGGTTTGCTACTGAGACCAGCCTGGGTGGTGCCAAGGCTAGGATCCTAGTCTCAAGCAGTTCTGTTCTTCAAGATGGCGTGGTCTCTGTGCCGCCAGTGTCCTCCCCAGAGTGTTTGTGGTGGCAGCGGGGTTTTGCCGTCTAAGACTGCCCAGATTGACAGCCCCTTGGAAGGCCTGCAGCATCTAACTGCTCCTATTTCACTCACACACACACCCACACACGTCCACACACTCCTCTATTGCTCCCTCACTCTCTCACACACTCTCCCTCCCTACCTTCTTGCCAGTTGCCATCTTTTCTCGAACAACCATAACTTCTTTAAAGAGATGGATAGTACTTATTAATTTTAAAAATCCACATATCCAATGACTTAGTATATACAGGGTGTTAAACTTTTTAAAGTCATATCTATAATTAAATATATTATTTACAGAGTAGACCATCCACTAACAACAGAATACACATTCTTTTAGGCACTCATAGAACATTTACCAAGATAAGGCTATATACTGGGTCTGAAATATCAACAAATTAAAATAACCTAAATTATAGAGAGTAAGTTCTCTGGCCATAATGGAATCAATGAAAGCAATACCAACAGGAAAAACAAACAATTGGAAATTAAACTTCTAAACAATTTATAGATCAAAGAGGAACTCTCAAGGGAAATAAAAAGTATTGAACTGAATAAAATAGAAAGTACACAGACATTCATAGCAGTTTTATTTAAAATAGCCCCAAAATGAAAGCAACCCAGATGTCCTTTAGCAGGTAAATGATTAAACAAACAGTGGTACATCTATACCAGGCACTAATAGCAATTAATTTTTTTAAAGCATGAACTATTGATACAACACCTTGGATGAATTTCCAGGGAGTTATGCTTAGAAAAAAAAAAAGCCAATCTCAATAGGTTACATAATGTATGATTCCATTTATCTAACATACTTAAAATGTCAAAATTATAGGAAGATAGAAAACATTAGTAGGTGTCATGGCTTAAGGATGGGGGGATAAAAGAACAGGATGCATTTGGTTATAAAAGGGAAACAAGGGATTATTGTGATGGAATTCTGTATATAAGTTGGTGGGTACACAAACCTAAACATGATAAAAAATTTTTAGAACTAAACACAAACACATACACACAAGTACAAGTAAAACTAGGAAAATGTAAATACTAGGTGTACTGGTTAATAATGCAGATTTTTTTTCAATTGATGGGAGTTACACATATGTTGATATATATGCAATTTGATATATATGCTACTTTGTTGTATTGACAATAAGCTTCAAAACTTCACATGTCAAATTTTCTGAAGGTGTTAACATCATAGACATTTTTATGCTTAAAAATGTTGAATTTTGTGCCCAAAAGAGAACATTTACGGGAAGTTTTATTTCATTACTTTATTTTGAAGAAAAGTGCTGCTGAAAGTTATCGTATACTTCGGGAAGCTTATGGTGAACACGCTCCATTTCAAGATACTTGTAAATGCTGGTTTAAATGCTTTAAAAGTGATGATTTCAATGTGAAAGACAAAGAACGTTCTTTGAACCACGCTTTGATCATGAAATGACCAGAATGTGCCAGAAGACATGGCCAAGTAATTTTGCTTCATGATAACGCACCATCACACACTTCAAAAGCAGTTAAAGACACATTAAAAGATCTTGCCTGGGAAGTATTAACCCACCGCTGAATTCACCACACCTTGCTCCGTCAGATTACCACTTGTTCTGATCAATGACACATACACTTTCTGAGCAGCACTTCAAAACATACAAAGAAGTGGAAAATTGGATCTCTGAATGGTTTGTCTCAAAACAAGAAAAGTTCTATTGCGACGGTATCCACAAATTACCTGAAAGATGGGGGAAATGTGTAGCTAGTGATGGACATTACTTTGAATAAAGTACTTTTGATGTTTCTCTTGAAATTATTGTGTTTTCTTTTATTATAAAATCCGCATTATTAACTGGTACACCTGGTAATGTCGGTGGATTGCATCAATGTCAATATCCTGGTTGATATTTCATGAGAATTTTGTAAGATGTTAATTTTTAGAAAACTGGGTAAAGTATACACCGAATTTATATAATTAAATATATTAAATGCTAACCTATTGTTTTACTAAAATTTTCCCAGTAAACTTAATTGGATAAAGTTTGCCCTCCAACAGATTCCTTAAAAAAGACTGGGTGTTTACACATATTGCAAAAATACTTTTATATAGCCTTGTACTAGAGGGAAAGTGGCTGAATATAAAATCTTTGACCCATGTTACTGCTTGAGGTTTGGAAATGCTGTTCTCTCTTTGGGTTTCTTTTTAATTTTTGAACAGTAAAGTCATTGCCCTCCAAAATGAATGGAGAAATAAATGAAAACCAATAGTATGCTAGAATTTTAAGAATATTTGCTTCACATTTCTAACTAGCTTCATTATTTTTTAGACTATGATATACTTTAGAACTAACCCATATCTTTCATTTCTCTTTGCCTAGTGCATATCATATCTGGTACCAAAATGTAGCAAACATTGTTTAACTCAATTCAACAAGTAAATAACTTTTAAAAAAAGATACAAGTTACAGGAGGTAAGATGCCTACAGAGTAACTGGAGGCTGTGTACCTGTGCTCCCAGCCAAGGACCAGACTTACAGCTAAAATACTGAACAATCAACATGAAAAAACAAGAGTAGTGTAGCTAATTGGGCACATTATATCTAAGGAGCACTGAAGAAACAACATAAAGTTTGGTAAGAGGAGAGGAGTCACAGAAATGGGGAGCCCCCCCTGGAGCAGGTGCGCAGCTGAGAGGTCAAGTGATATGGACTGCAAAGCTCCCTCCTCTTGAGAGTGCAGCATCTTAACCCCATGCAGGGATCCCAGACCCAGAACACAGAGACTGGGAGAAGAGCCTGTGTAACATTGAACAAAAGGAACCAAGGGAATTTGGAAGACTTGCATTGTATCTTCCCAGTGAGGGGTTGCTCCTACTGTTAGTGCTGGAAAGGTGGTGGTGCTGTGGTGTTTGGGTCCAGCAAAGGAGCCTGTGGGCTGCACCCACCAGTGACTTTGAGGGACCCTCTACTTTCTATAAAGGCATTGTCCAGAGCCACAGTTAGTAACTAAATTGTTTGGCAAGGGAAAAGGATTCTCCCGCCTCAAGTGTGGGGTTGGAATCCCATCCTGTGGGATTAGCAGCACAGAACATTAAGAAAGGTTGGAGATTTTTGGCTTGCATTGTGTAGAGTTTGAAGCATGAAAGAATCTTGGAATTTCAGCCCCCACTTTGCTGAGACCAGCCTCATGGATAGATTGAAATCCTGTGTGGGGCTGATTCTGTAATATCTCCTACTTGGACCTGTGGTGTGAGGATGCTGGTTCTGTGCAGAGAAGGGATTTTTGGGCTGTGTCCCTTGAGAAGGCTTCTATCAGGGAGATAGATGAGTTAGTGCTGAGTTTTGTGACTGCACTGTGGGTAGGCTGATCCAAGCTCCTGGTGAGTTCAGCCAGGTAGCCCCTGGAAGGAGAGGTAGAGCCCATCTCCCACTCCTGCAGGCTGTGAACATCACCCTCCAAGCAGGAAGCTGTATGGTTCAGCTCTGTGAAGTCCCAGATAGCTCTGCTGGGTACAGTTAAGGGGATGGGGCAGGAGAGCAACTCAGAGAAAGACATTCCAAGTATGAGGCCCTCAGAGGCTATTGTCTAAGACCATAAGGAAGTGCTTAGCCTCCTCTTAT
Organism: Plecotus auritus; assembly: GCF_963455305.1. Lineage (NCBI taxonomy): Eukaryota > Metazoa > Chordata > Mammalia > Chiroptera > Vespertilionidae > Plecotus > Plecotus auritus. The sequence goes on along the minus strand of NC_137785.1, from coordinate 34,598,608 downwards.
AGGATGAGCTGGCAACATTCTCAACCTGATACTCTTGATCAATCCTCCTGAGACCCAGGCAGCTGAAACTGGTTCTCCAGGGAAGATTGCAGACTGTACCCAACCTGAACCTGCCACAGACCACCTTAGGGGAAATGAGTTGGAATCTCTGGTAGGGATTGAGGAATTTGGCTTTGAAGCAGAGACTCTTTACCCAATGTTGAATGCCTGACTATGTAATCTCTAAACAGAGGGCCACTAGCCTGAGCAAGGCTAGCCTGGTTCCATCCTAAAGACTCTCTTCAGATGGCACTGATGGAGGGGGGGGGGCGGCAGAGTAGCTGAGAGGTGGAAGTGGACATCAGGGAGCCTCAGTCTGACCACAGACCTTCCTGCTGCTCTAAGCTAAAAGAAGCCAACCCATTTACACAGATTGAACACAGGTCTAGCAGATGTAGACACAAACCATGAAGAGAGTGGTAACTACACACAAGCATCCCAAGAGTAATTACGCACAATGTCTAATAGCAACCTACATCTGAAACCCATCCAAAAGGAACCAAAAGGGCCCAGGATTATCACAATGAATTGTGGGCCTCAGATGATACCAGAACTCAATCCAACGAGACAAAAAATAAAGGAACACCCAAAGCAGGATCTTGGCAGGCCCAAGACCCTGCTGGTAAAGCACGGTGGTGCCTCCTTTGGAAAACTGTTTGAAACTGTTGTTTGAACTACTATGTTATTCTTAGTCTCTTATTCTGTAGTTCAACTCTGTTATTTTTAGATAATCTCTTATTCTGTAAAATATAACTTTGTTTTTTAGCTTGAATAATAGAAAAGATAAACTTAACTGTCTGACCTTGCAAGCTAGCCATCTAACATAAGGGGCTGATACGCTGATACTGATGCCAGGTGTCTGTATAGATATGATAATCAAGGTTACTGGTGTCTGTATAGATATGATATGTACTCAAGGTTACAAGTTGTCTGTATAGATATGACAGGTGTTTGTTAGATATGATATGTACATATGATATGTACAAGCTGTCTGTAAAAATAACTTACACAAAGACCTAGAAGGATATAAAAAGGGAATACTCCTTCCTGTGTTTGTTCAGAATTTGACAGAGGTATTTTGCTCTGAACCTGCGCACAATAAACGACTCCTAATTAATTGGCTTGTTAAGGCATCTTGTATCTAGATTGCTGATTGACAACACAACATTTGGAGACCCCCATGAGATAAGATACAGGTGCCTACCAGCACCTGGTCTCAGACACCTGGGACAGATGGCCTCCCCTGCCTGGATGCCAAGCCCTGAGAATCTCTAGGAGGGAAGGTAGCACATGATGAAGTTCCAGGGCCCCAGAGATACTTCTCAGTGGTTGTGACAGCCAGACAAGGGACACCTGACATGCCCCTGGATTCTTTTGGAGTCATCAGAAAAAGCCTCTGGAGGTAAGGGAATTCAAATTCGATTAAGGAATTTTGAGTTCACTTTTTGTTTCCTTGGGACTAGTCATCTTGCTACTGAGGGGAGGACTGAACGCAGTCCTAACTTCTCCGGTAGGGTCTCACCGAGACGTTAGTCGAGAATATTGTTTTGGGGTATGGGAGCCAGGAGTGCCCCCATGTCCATTGGGGGAGTTGGGCAGTGTTTCAATTATCTGCTTAACTCCCAAGAGTGCTTGTCTGCTGAAAAAGTGTGAGTGTGGATGTTTGTCTGTCTAGGCATCTGTTCATTGACTGGTATATAAATGTAAGTGTAAGAGCCTGCATAAAAGCAAAAGCTACTTTGATCTATTCTGTACCTCTGTTGACTCGTCTGGTGAAAATGTTTGATTTATTTAAGGCTGAACACTGTGACAAACTGCAAAAGTCTCTAGCAGCTGCTGAGATTTATTTTTCTCAGAGTCTTTTGCTCTCTGTCAGGAAGGGAATCGGTCCACTTAACTTATAAAATTTCTGTCTATGTTTGTGTAGTAGGGGCTTTGGTTTGCTCTTCCCTGATTTGTGATTTTGCTTTGTTAGGTTAAAATTTTGGAATTTTAGGATTAATTTAAAGTTATAAATTTGTAAAGGTTACAACCCCAAAAAAGTTTAAACAAAGGCTAGACCACTACCCTTTTCTCCCCTGCTAAGGCTTGTTGGGTTAAAATTATTACAGCGTCTCATGGCCTATGTCAGGCGAGAGAAAAAAACTGCCAGATTTATCATAATTAACTGCTTTGTGAGCTGCTTTTTTCAGCCCTTCTAGCAAGCAGAAAATCATGTGGTCCCAAGACCTAAGACCTGCCTGCCCTTCCTGATAGATTTACAGTGGGTCTCTGTCAGGGACAGCACCTGCTCTGACTAGAGGGGAGGCCACCAGTGGAGGTTATCTGCATGGCCCTGGGCATGAAGCCAGATTTGGTGCCAGCAATCTCCCAAAGGGGGCATTTTAAGGCTAGTGCTGGAGTAGGGGAGGAAGAGAGCCAAAAACTGCTCTGGAGTGGGTGTGAGATAGGGTAGTAGACTCTTAGCCTGCTGAGATAGAGAAGCCCTAGGCTAGGGAACCGGGGGATGGTCAGAGAGATCAGAAGTAGTAAGGAGGAGGATTTGAGATCCTAGGGGCTTAGAGTAAAGAGAAAAAAATAATAATTCTATAGTGAAGACCAAATCTCAAGGTTATTAAAGTACATTTTCTTAAAAGCAAAAGTATATTTAAAGTGTATTCATGAATATTAATCTAAGAAATGCTGACTGTTTACTTTTTGGTAATCATTGAAGGATTAAGGTTTCTAAAAATAAGGAATTCTAATACATTTAAAAAAAAAAGAAAAGTAAAAATACTTAATAGAAGGTCTAAGGCAGTGGTCGGCAAACTGGCTCGCGAGCTGTGGTTTGCCGCTCTGTTGACTAATGAGTTTGCCGTCCACTGGTCTAAGGCATAATTATGCATTTTTAAAGGATATAGAAAAAAGGCTTAAAGGCTAATTTAAAAATATAAAAATCTGTGAAAATTATATTTGTAATAAAAAACAGAGTAAGGTTTTAGTAGCAAGAGGAAAAAAAGCAGTCAGAACAGGGGCAGGTGTGACTTGGGAAAAAACAAAACTAAACTCCCAGGAGCCAAGTGGAGGAGAGATGGAGCTGAAGTCTGCAGCCGCCCTGGTTATTTAAAGCTGGTTGCTAGGCAGACCAAAGACTCAGCCACTGAGAGCCAGGTGAAAGGCGGAGGGCTAGATGCCTGAGTCACCTGCAGTCACCAAAAGAAGCAGCAGCAGCGAGAAAGTGGGGGATGCCAGGCAGTGACCTGACACCCGAGCTGCTGCCCAATGAATTATGAGTGTTTTACAACACACAATAAAAAACTTAAACATTTGACTTACTGGTTAAAAACAGAAATGACAAACAATGGGCCCTGGAATCTGTGAAAGCAGCCGGCAATAGAGCTAGTAAAAGTTTCCTGGTTGCAAATATATTGAAGGGGTTAAGACTTCAGCAGCAGCTTCTGGTACTGCAAGGCGTTAATGGGAGAAAAGACACTCCTTTAAATTGGAGGGCTCAGGACTTTAAACTCTCCCGAAGAAGTGGAGAGAGTTAACCTCTTAGACCAAGGGGTGGGCCAGGACACCTGGTGGGGGAGGGGCTAGATGCCACATTCCTACAAGGGACCGCAGGAGAGGCTGCAGTCGCTGCCAGGAAGGAGGACAGGTGGCATAGTAGGGCCTGAAGCCCAACCCACCACTGCAGGAGTGCTTTGCAATGTACAAACTCATCTCTCCCTGCAGCCCAGGCTGAGTTTAGCTTACTGCTTAGAACCAAAGGGATGGCAAGGCTCTATAACAGGGTTAACAGGAAAGGGTAAAGGAAAGGCACTCTCTATAGACCGGAGAGCCTTCAGGACTTTCAGACCTCCTAGAGAGGAGGAGTCTGAATGAGGGACTGGCCGAAACCCCATTGGGTTGGGAGGACCTGCCGCTGCATGTTGAACTCCTAGACTGCAGTTTTCTGGGCAGAGGTGCAAGCCTGGTTGTATAGGGGTTAAGCTGCCTGTGTGCAGCAAACAACTTTCTCCCGTGCCAGAATGCATTTTAGGGAAATTAGACAGACTGTCTTTGTGGCTAGAAAGAAGAACCGGCCGCCATGCACAGCCCTGACAGTGGCCTGCAGAAAACTGTATAATGGACTTAGATAATGCCTTCATGGACATGACTCCAGAGAGACAAGGACAATTTTGCTTTGTATAGGAAGGTCAAAATGGACTTTAGTCACCTTCTTGAAATGTTTATATAGCCCTACCATGTGTCATGTTTAGTAGCATAAAATTTGGCTGCCTAACATGGCCACAGTGGCAATATTGTATTTCATTATGTCAATATGTTATATTAACCTTTGATTCTCTTACAGATCTGAATATAGCTGCCACCAATTACTATAGACCTATGTAGGTCTACAGGCTTCAGTAACCTTTGGGAATAACTGGCAAATGTCCAGTTTCCCCACACTAAGCATCATTGTTATGGCCCTATGTTAGCTGTTCTGGAAGAGGGTTATATAGGGTTGAATCCCAAAAGAAGTGAAGGGTACCTAGCTGCCAAAAGGGCAGGTGCCCAAATGGATAAGGAAAATCAGAAGATCTTAAAGCAGGACAGTACATTTTTCTCCTTATAGAATTACTCCAAAATTTGGCAATACTTAATAAATGAATCATGGCAATGCATTTATTTGCATAAATTCAATAACACCGGTTTCCAATAGTGGTTTTATTGACCAAAAACTTTGACTGAAGTATCATGTTTTAAAGAGTCCTGTCTGAACTCTGAAGACTTGAAGCCAATGACAGTGCCACGGAGAAAGCCTGGTATCCTGCTTGATAGCCCTGAAAATAGATGGCACTGGAGCATCAGGCCCACACCCTACCATCACTGGCGGTTGGTCAGAGTAGAAGGGAAGCAATAAGGGCGCCTCTGCGTCCCTGCAGAACCCACATGCATTCTAGGCCGCAAGGAGTAGGAGGGCTACTGAGATGGACCTTAAAGCCTAGGGCACGGGCCGGGTGGAGTTGTTGCAGGTGAGGAATTCACCTAACTCAGCAGATACTGCAGGCAGGCCTGATGGCTTGGCTTCCTGGCCCTACGGGGACACACTAAGATTCAATCATGAAATTCTGGCAAAGGTGGTCAGTTACTATTCTTGTTATGTTTATGCAAACAATCAGGCCAAATTAAATACAATAGATAAATTAGTCTTGATTTGGCTTTTTTAATAAACAGAGGGGTAATTTTAAGGAGAAAAATTATATTTCAATAGAAGTTATTAGCACTAAAATGTTTTCTTTTCCTTCTGCCAGACCATTTGTTATAACTCTTGCTATTCTAATCATGCAATAATACTAAATTTTATAATACAGTTTGTCTCCGCCAGGTCACAAGCCCACCTCCTTCTGTGCCCAGGCCTCATTGTCCCTTTGACAGACAGCAAGGATCTCTTGACTCTGAAAGAAAACTCTGCCCCTCTTCAGCATGGAAGTAGCCAGAGGAGCCCACCGACATCAATTTTCCCTGAAAAAATTCAGAGCCAGGATACTTTAGGTAATATATTAGGCAGTAAGGCAGACATAAGCAGAGCAAGGATGATGGGCCAACTGGCACTATGAGATGTAACTAAGTCTTTACACCTGTACTTTTATGAGATAAGGGGCTTAGACCGAACCATCTGGTCTCAGGCACTCACCCACGGGACGTCAGCACAAAAAGGCCTAATTAATTGCCCTTATTCAGGCTCTCCAGTGGGCAAAAGACAAATCAGTAACAATTTATACTGATAGCAGGTACGAATTTGCAACAGCTCACATACACAATGCTATTTACCCCCATTACCTATAATAGTACCTCGCACCCTTGGGAATCAATAAAAAATCATCTTTTTGGTGCTTGGAGACAAAGGTAACACATCTCTTGATATTTTAGAATTACAACAGCATAATGTACAATTATCCCAAACAAACTTACAAACTAATTCTTTGAATGTCTGGCAGCAATTTAAAAAGGGCATGAAAGGATTTAATCCCTTCCACTGTGTAGAGGGCCCCCTGGGAAGGCACCTGAGCATTCTATATTGGCCCCTCTTGCCCTTTTGGCCAAGAGGGACCCTCTTCTCACAATCCAATTGCCCACAGCTGTTGCCTGTGCTTTCTGTTCATGCTGAGGTTGAAGCCTCGTGGTGGCTGGAACCATGGATCTGTCTCTCGCTCAGTGGTGTGAGCTGGGCCCTCCCTGGAGAAGAAACCTGGGTTCCCCAAGGTATGTGATTAGTGCCAGGGCCCGGCCAGCAGGTGAGGGGATCCAAAGGCAGGTGCTGGGCGTGGAGGCCACAGGGGCATAGGCTACCAAGGAGACAGAACTGAACCTCACATCACCCTGCTTGGCCCGGAGGATGGCTGGTTAGCCAGAGACGGGTAAGATTCCTCAGGGAAGGAACAACCTAAGACAGGAACAGTCACAGAGGGGCCATCAGGAGAGAACTTGGGGGTCAACAGAGGTGGGGCACAGACCCTCACCCCCCCCAACTTTGCAGGGGCCTGAACCCTCACCCCTTCTGAGGGAGGTCTCCTGCCCCCACGGCTGCTTCACTTCCCATGCCCAGCTCAAATTGGGACCCAGGTAACAGACAGAGACTTGGCCGACAGCAGCTGCCCTCTCACTGCAACAAGACTTGTTTGAGTTGTCTTGTACCCATGGTGTGGGGAAGTGGGTTTTTGATATCTAAATCCAACCTAGCACCAGGAATGCTCAGGGCCTACTCAAGAAGGCAAATAATCCTTTCCACTAATATTTACAAGGTAAAATAAGATTCTTGTTAGAATATTAAATTTGACAGTAAAATAGTAGTCAAGTTCTCAGACTAATTTAAATTGGCTAAGTGAAATAAGCGAATATTCTAGAGAAATTAATGATACTGGACAAAAAGCTGTTCCTAAAGTGTTAACTAAAATTTTTATAGGTAGTTCATCTCATGGTAAAATTGCATAACATGTAATGAACCTAAAGCAGTTATATTTTAGTGCAAAAAAAATAAAATTTAAAAGCTATCAAGACTACATTATAAAATTTCCAAAAGCCTCCTAATATTTAAATCAAAAAAGGGGGGATAATAGAAGAATATCATGGAAGGAAATATATCCTGTAAGTAAATTACATCTAGAAAATTTTTACTTTAGAAAATTAACTTTCATTTTTAATGCTAACAGCAAGACACCCATGAAAAACACACATGGTGTCAAAACAAGCCAAAGGAAAATCGTTTGGGCAAAAAAAATGAAAAAGGATCCCAAGTCAAATTTATAGAAAAGATTCCTTTATTAACTTTTGGTCGAGAATATGTTTGTATATTTTCAGAAAACAACTCCAAGACCATGTGGATTCCTGCAACAGAGAGGAATTGACAGGACTGCTCCAGCCATGAAGACAGAAGAGAAACAGTCCAGAGATGGAAGACGCTTACGACGCCTTGCCATACTAGCAGTCAGCAGCTGTGCGTCATGGCAGGTTGCCCAGGACCAAACCAGAGAGGGTCGGATCTGCATTACCACCATTTGTCCACCATCCAGAACTGAAATATCATTGCTGACATGTACACAAAAGGAACTGTTTGACATTGAAATTGGGACTCAAAAGAACTGTTGGCCTAGAAAGAAACTCACTACAGACTGATTCATTTACCTCTCAGCATAACCATTATTGCTTGTCTCATTTTCGGTTATTATAATTGTATTTCTAGTATCACATGATCTCACTCATCTAGGGGAAATAATGAACAACATAAACTGATGAACAAAAACAGACCTGGAGACAGGGAAGCATCGATCAGACTGTCAAACCTCAGAGGGAAGGTAGGGGAGGGTGGGGGTAAGGGGGAGAGATCAACCAAAGGACTTGTATGCATGCATATAAGCTTAACCAGTGGTCATGGACAACAGGGGGTGGGGGCATGCATGGGGAGGGGTTTGGGATGGGAATGGGGGGATGAGGACAAATATGTGATACCTTAATCAATAAAGAAATTAATAAAAAAAGATATTATTGATAGGTACTTGTTTGTCGCCATTTTTAATCTTTATGCCGGTATTCCTTCTTCACTTCCTATTTCTTCTTTTTATAGCAAACCCTTTAGCATTTCTTACATTGCTGGTTTGGTGGTGATAAATTCCTTTAACCTTTTTTGTCTGTGAAGTTCCTGATTTCACCATAAATTTTGATTGATAGCCTTGCTGGGTACAGTATCCTTGGATTCAGACCCTTCTTTTGCATGACTTTGTATATTTCATTCCATTTCCTTCTGGCCTGATGTGTTTCTGTTGAGAAATCAGTCTCTAGTCTGATGGGGGATCCTTTGTAGGTTACTTTCTGTCTCTCTTTGGCCACTTTTAAGATTCTTACTTTGTCATTGGTGTTTGCCAATCCTATATAATAAAAGGCTAATGTGCAAATTGTCCCCTCAACCAGGAGTTCAACCAGGAGTTCAGCCAGGGGGCGGGGCTGGCTGGCCAACTGCCCCTGATTGGCCTCCCCTACCCTGATTGAGGGTGGTGTCAGCTGGCCAACTGCCCATAGCCCCTCCCCCTGGCCAGCCCCGCCCCTGATTGGCCCCCTTCCACCCCGATCAGGGGCGGGGCCAGCCAGCCAACTGCCCGTGGCCCCTCCCCACTGGCCGGCCAGCCGCACCCCACCCATGCACGAATTTGTGCACCAGGCCTCTAGTTTAATTATAATGTGCCTTGGCATTGGTCTTTGGGGGTTCATTTTGTTTGGGACTCTGTGGGCTTCTTGGATTTGTGTGAGTTTTTCTTCCCTATATCAGGGAAGTTTTCTGTCATTATTTCTTCAAACAGGTTTTCTATTCCTTGCTCAGTTTCTTCTCCTTTTGGCACCCCTATTATGTGGATGATATTTTGTTTCATGTTGTCCCAAAGTTCCCTTAGGCTCTCCTATTGTTTTTTAAGCTTTTTTTCTAGATGCTGTTCTGCTTGGGTATTTTTTTCTACCTTGTTTTCTAGCTCACTGATGCGGTCCTATGCTTTTTCTAGTCTACTGTTGATGCTTTCTATTGAGTTCTTTATTGCAGTGATGTCATTTTTCATTTCTTCTTGGTTCTTCTTCATTTCCTCTTTTTTCTTACACATATTGTTGGATTTGTCTTCCAACCTTATCAATGACCTTATGACCATTTCTCTTAATTCTTTCTCTGACATATTGCTTGCCTCCATTTTGTTTGCTTCCTTTTCTGGTGATGCCTCTTTTTCTTTCGTATGTGGGCTGTTTCTTTGTCTCCCCATGATCTCTTCTCTCCGGGTGTCTGGTTATGTAGCTCTCTCTCTCTCTCTTGCATTGACTTAAAGGCACAAAATACAACACAACAAGGCACAATGCACACGGTACTGAACACAAATGTATTCATGGTACTAATAAACCCAAATAAAGGTGACCATCAGAGAAAAGAGAATTAGGGTATAAAAAAAGAGTGCAAAAATGATATTGAGAAAAGGAAAAAAAAGTAAGAGAGGAAAAAAAAGAGGCTAAAAAAGAAGGGGAAAACTATTTATATGGGGAGAAAACTCCAATAGAACAACTACTACTAAAAAAATGCTAACAATTAACAACCACATATGAATGCAAACTACAAACAATAACTAATAGCAAGCGAGGAGAGAAGAAACAGAAGCAAAAAAAAGAGAGAGAGAAACAATCTCACAAACAAACAAACAAACAAAACAATCTAATCAACAATCAAACTAACAAGAACAATAGGACAGAGACAAAGAAGGGCAAAACAAAATAAAACAAAGAACACAAATAAAAACAACAACAAAAACAAAAAAAAGGAAAAAGAGAAAAATATTGGATAGTGAAGAAAGAGAAGAGAGAAGTTCGTATGGAACTGAAGCAGAGGATCGGAAAATAGATATATAAATAGGATGAATTTTTAACAGGGGGTAAAAAGAAGGAATAGAAGAAATCTAAAGCAGGAATAGGGTAAGAGAAACAGGACATTAAAAAGGAAAAATGAAGAAGAGAGTGTTGGCATAAAGGTAAAGATGATATAGAGTAAAATGATGCTAAAGAAAAAATGAAAATAGAATGTATAACACTAATCCCAAAATAAAATAGAATAAAATAAAATAAAATAAAGAGAAAATAAAATGAAACTTTAAAAAAAGGTAAAACCCTAGTAGCAATAATACTGATTAAAAATAAAAGTATAATAATTAAAATGGTAAAATCAAGTGAGAAAAAATTTAGTTTCTTAAGTAAAAGATAAAAAATAAAAATGTACAGTAGTGAAGGTCATTCACTTCCTGTACTGTTCTGTTTGGCATGCCTTTTTCTTATCAGGTAGTCAGGACAGTATTGAAGTTCCCTGCATCCCACAGCTCCTCTGTGTCATAAGCCACAATCTTGTTTTCAAGCAGGCAGTATTTCTTTGTTACTCAGCCTGCCTGTGGTTGTATTTACTCAAGAGGCAGTCTGTGATTCAACCCCTGGGTGGCAGTGTTTCTGTATTGACATCCAGGGCTATAAGTCCTCTCTACCCATTATTTAGAATTTGTTTTCCCTGCTGCACTTAATACTGGTTTGGGGGAATGGGACTGCCCCAGAGCTGGTTTTCTGATTGTTTCTCCCTGCTCTGATCCCCAGATTCCACAAAAAGAACTTTCCCCTGCAGTCTCTGAGAGTGTTTTTTATTGGGTGATCCTATGTACTGGGCTTAGTAATCAAAAGCAAGGATTTAAAGAGAACAAAAAAGAGCCAGAGTAAGTGCGCAAACTTGTGACTTTTTCACCCCGGCACTGTGTGCAACTCTGCTCACATCTCTGTGCATGTCTTTTTCCCTTGGCACAGTGCAGTCAGTTTACTGATAAAGTTTCAGGTTGCCTTTTTGTGCCCAGCGCAGCTATGGGTTGATTTCTAGAGTTCCCTTCTGTCAGCATCCCTGTGGACCCTCTTCTACATTTGTGGACTACGCTGGCCCCAACGTCTGCGGATTTTGTGGAACACAGACTTCCTCTGAGCCTCTAGATCCTGCCGTGCGTGTTTCTCCCTTCAGCCTGGATCACAGACCTCACCTTTCTCTGGGCGAAATCTGACCTTTCCGTGAAAAGGTGCAGAGCTTGTCTGAGTCTGTGTATTTGTGCTGCTTGAGACCCAGTGTTTGTGGGTTCGCTGCTGGTCTCTGGGTGTTTTGGTTGTAGGGTCCTGGGAGGTATCTGATTCTTCCCTATTGAAGGTAAGGCTAGGCACTCTCCCCTTCAAGATGGTGTGGTCTCTGTGGCAGAGCTGGTCGCTCCAGGAGAGATTTCAGCAGCAGTGGAGGCTGCCTGATCAGGGGAACCCGGTTCGGCAGTCCCCAACAGTCCCTTGGAATATAGTTATCCCTCACTCCAAATAGACATTCCCCATATGCCCAAACATTCTCCTTTCGTTCTCTCACTCACACACTATCTTGCAACCTGCCTTCCTGTCGGCAGTCATCTTCCTATATCATTGCTCTCTTTCTAATTCTTTAAGTTGTAGATTAGATAATTTATTACCAGTTTTTCTTGTTTGTTTTTTTTAGGTAGGCCTGTAATGCTATGAACTTCCCTCGCAGTACTGCTTTCACTGTGTCCCATAGATTTTTTAAAATTTCTTTATTGATTAAGGTATTACATATTTGTCCTCATTCCCCCATTACCTTCCCAACACCCCCCCCCACTCATGACTACACACCCCTGTTGTCTGTGAACACTGGATAGGCTTATATGCATGCATACAAGTCCTTTGGTTGATCTCTCCCCCTTACCCCCACCCTCCCCTACCTTCCCTCTGAGGTTTGACAGTCTGATCGATGCTTCCCTGTCTCCAGGTCTGTTTTTGTTCATCAGTTTATGTCGTTTATTATTTCCCATAGATGAGTGAGATCATGTGATATTTATCTTTCTCTGACTGACTTATTTCACTTAGCATAATGCTCTCCAGTTCCATCCATGTTGTTGCAAATGGTAGGAATTTGTTCTTTTTTAGCGCAACATAGTATTCCATTGTGAAGAGGTACCACAGTTTTTTAATCCACTCATCTGCTGATGGGCACTTAGGCTGTTTCCAAATCTTAGCTACGGTAAATTGTGCTGCTATGAACATAGGGGTGCATATATCCTTTCAGATTGATGTTTCTAGCTTCTTGGGATATATTCCTAGAAATGAGATCACTGGGTCAAATGGGAGTTCCATTTTTAGTTTTTTGAGGAAACTCCATACTGTTCTCCACAGTGGCTGCACCAGTCTGCATTCCCACCAGCAGTGCATGAGGATTCCTTTTTCTCCGCATCCTTGCCAACACTTGTCGTTTGTTGATTTGTTGATAATAGCCATTCTGACAGGTGTGAGATGGTACCGCATTGTCATTTCGATTTGCATCTCTCAGATAATTAGTGACTTTGAGCATGTTTTCATATGTTTCTTGGCCTTCCTTCTGTCTTCTTTTGAAAAGATTCTATTTAGGTCCGTTGCCTATTTTTTAACTGGATTGTTTATCTTCCTTTTGTTAAGCTGTATGAGTTCCCTGTAAATGTTGGAGATTAAACCCTTATCGGTGATAACACTGGCAAATATATTCTCCCATACAGTGGGCTTTCTTGTTGTTTTGTTGATGGTTTATTTTGCTGTGCAAAAGCTTTTTTATTTTGATGCCGTCCTATTTGTTTATTTTCTCTTTAGTTTCCATTGCCTTAGGAGCAGTATCAGTGAAGAAGTTCCTTGGGCATATGTCTGAGATTTCCCTGCCTGTGGATTCCTCTAGTATTTTTATGGTTTCCCGTCTTATGTTTAAGTCTTTTATCCATTTTGAGTTTATTTTTGTGTATGGTGCAAGTTGATGGTTTAGTTTCATTTGTTTTTGTTTTTTGTTTTTTGTTTTTTTTGTTTTTTTGTTTTTTTTTGCATGTATCTGTCCAATTTTCCCAACACTATTATTGAAGAGACTGTCTTGACTCCATTGTATGTTCATGCCTCCGTTGTCAAATATTAATTGAGCATAGTGGTTTGGGTTGATTTCTGGGTTCTCTATTCTATTCCATTGATCGATATGTCTGTTCTTGTGCCAGTACCAGGCTGTTTTAAGAGCAGTGGCTTTGTAATACAGCTTGATATCTGGTATTGAGATCCCACCTAATTTGTTCTTCTTTCTCAGGATTGCTGTGGCTATTGGGGGTCTTTTTTATTCCAGATGAATTTTTGGAGAGTTTGTTCTAGGTCTGTGAAATATGCTGTTGGTATTTTAATGGGGATTGCATTGAACCTATAGATTGCTTTGGGTAGTATGGACATTTTGATGATGTTGATTCTACCAATCCATGAGCACGGTATGTTCTTTCATTTGTTTATGTCTTCCTCTATCTCTTTTTTCAGTGTCCTGTTTTTTTTTTTATTGTTTTTTTTTTTTTTTTGCATATAGGTCTTTTACCTTCTTAGTTAAGTTTATTCCTAGGTATCTTAATTTTTTTGGTGTGATGGCAAATGGGATTGCTTTTTTAGTCTCTCTTTCTGTAAATTCACTATTGATATATAGAAATGCTATAGATTTCTTGGCGTTAATTTTGTATCCTGCTACATTGCCCAATTTTTTATTAAGTCTAATATTTTTTTGATGGAGTCTTTAGGGTTTTCTATGTACAGTATCATGTCATTTGCTAATAAGGACAGTTTTACTTCTTCTTTTCCAATTTGGATGCCTTTTTTTTTTTTTAATATATTTTATTGATTTTTCACAGAGAGGAAGGGAGAGGGATAGAAGGTTAGAAACATCGATGCGAGAGAAACATCGATCAGCTGCCTCCTGCACAGCCCCTACTGGGGATGTGCCCGCAACCAAGGTACATGCCCTTGACCGGAATCGAACCTGGGACCTTTCAGTCCGCAGGCCGACGCTCTATCCACTGAGCCAAACCGGGTAGGGCATTGGATGCCTTTTATTTCTTCTTCTTGTCTGATAGCAATGGCTAGTACTTCCAGTACTATGCTGAACAGGAGTGGTGAGAGTGTGCATCCCTGTCTTGTTCCTGTTCTTAGGGGAAATGGTTTTAGATGTGCCCATTGAGTATGATGTTGGCTGTAGGTTTAACATATATGGCTTTTATTATGTTGAGGTATGGTCCTTCTATTCCCACCTTGCTGAGAGTTTTTATCAAGAAAGGGTGTTGGATTTTGTCAAATGCTTTTTCTGCATCAATTGATATGACTATGTGATTTTTATCTCTCAATTTGTTTATGTGATGTATCACATTTATTGATTTGCGGATATTGTACCATCCTTGCATCCCTGGGATAAATCCTACTTGGTCATAGTGTATGATCTTTCTGATGTACTGCTGGATCCGATTTGCTAGAATTTTGTTGAGGCTTTGGCATCTATGTTCATGAGGGATATTGGCCTGTAATTCTCTTTCATTGTGTTGTCTTTATCTGGTTTTGATATTAGGGTGATGCTGGCTTCATAAAATGAACTTGGACATGGTCCTTCCTCTTGAATTTTTTTGAATAGTCTGAGGAGGATAGGTTTTAGTTCTTCCTTGAATGTTTGGTAAAACTCCCCTGTAAAGCCATCTGTCCCTGGGCTTTTGTTTGCTGGAAGCTTTTTGATGACTGCTTCAATTTCTTCCATAGTTATCAGCCTATTGAGATTTTTAGATTCTTCCTGATTGACTTTTGGAAGGTTGTATTTTTCTAGGAATATGTCCATTTCCTCCAGGTTGTCTAGTTTGTTGGAATAGAGTAGTTCATAGTATATTTTAACAATGCTTTGTATTTCTGTGGCATCTGTTGTTATTTTGCCTCTATCATTTCTGATTTTGTTTATTTGGGTCCTCTCTCTTTGCTTCTTGGTGAGCCTGGCTAGAGGTTCATCAATCTTGTATATCCTTTCAAAGAACCAGTTCTTGGTTTCATTGATCTTTTGTATTGTTTTTTGGTCTCTATGGCATTTATTTCTGCTCTAATCTTTATTATCTCCTCCCTTCTGCTCACTGGGCTTTTCTTGTTGCTCTCTTTCTAATTCTTTGAGTTGTAGATTTAGATTATTTATTACCATTTTTTTCTTGTTTTTTGAGGTAGGCCTGTGGAGCCATAAACTCCCCTCTCTGGACTGCTTTCATTGTGTCCCATAAGTTTTGGCTTGTTTTGTTTTTATTGTCACTAGTTTACAGGATGTTTTTAATTTCTTCTTTGATCCAATTGGTGACCCAATCAATATTTAATAACATGCTATTCAACTTCCAAGTGTTTGAGTGTTTTGGATTGTTTTTATTGTAGTTTATTTCTAATATGGTGCCATTGTGGTCTGAGAAGATGCTTGGTATGATTTCAATCTTTTTGAATTTGGGGAGAATTTGCTTGTGACCTAATATGTGGTCTATTTTTGAAAATATCTCATGTGCACTTGAGTAGAACATATATTCTGCAGCTTAGGGGTGAAATGTTCTGAAGATGTCAGTTAAGTCCATCTGATCTAGTGAATCATTTGGGAATGCTGTTTCTTTGCTGATTTTTTTGTCTAGAGGATTTATCCAGTGAAGTCAGTGGTATATTAAAGTCCCCTATCATTATTGTTTTATTGTCGATCTCTCCCTTGATATAGTCCAGGAGATTTTATGTATTTGGGTGCTCCTGCGTTGGGTGCATATATGTTTACCAGGTTTATATTCTCTTGTTGTATCAATCCCTTTAGTATTATGAAGTGGCCTTCCTTATCTCTTGTTATGGCCTTCACTTTGAGGTCTATTTTGTCTGAAATAAGTATTGCTACCCCAGCTTTTTTTTCATATCCATTTTCCTGAAAGATATTTTTCTATCCCTTCACTTTCAGTCTGTGTGAGTCCCTTGTTTTGAGGTGGGTCTCTTGTAGACAGCATATGTATGGGTCATGTTGTTTTTTTTATCCATTCAGCCACTCGATGTCTTTTGATTGAAGCATTTAGTCCATTTATGTTTAAAGTTGTTATTGAAAGGTACTTGTTTGTAGCCATTATTATTTTTTAGCCTGTGTTTCTTCTTACCTTTTTATTTCTTCTTTTTACAGAATTCCCTTTAGCATTTCTTGCATTGCTGGCTTGGTAGTGATAAACTCCCTTAGCCTTTTTTTTTTTTTGTCTGCGAAGCTGTGATTTCCCCTCCAATTTTAATTGATAGTCTTGCTGGACAGAGTATTCTTGGATTCAGACCCTTGCTTTGCATCACTTTGTATATGTCCTTTCATTCCCTTCTAGCTTGATGTGTTTCTGTTGAGAAATCATTTGATAATCCGATGGGGGATCCTTTGTAGGTAACGCTCTGTCTCTCTTTGCGGCCTTTAAGATTCTCTCTTTGTCATTAACATTTGCCATTGTAATTATGGTGTGTTTTGGTGTGGGTCTTTTGGGATTCATCTTGCTTGGCACTCTCTGTACTTGTGTAACTTTTTTCTTCCCCGTATCAGGGAAGTTTTCTGTCATTATTTCTTCAAATAAATTTTCTAATCCTTGCTTCTCATCTTGTACTTCTGGCAGCCCTATTATATGTATGTTATTTTGTTTTGCATTGTCCCACAGCTCCCTTAGGCTCTCCTCCTGCTTTTTAATTTTTTTCTCTAGTTGCTGTTCAGATTGGGCTTGTTTTTGTACTTTATCTTCTAATTCACTAATTCAGTCTTCTGCTTCTTCCAGTATACTGTTGAAGCCTTCCATGGTGTTTTTGATTGTAGCTCTATCATTTTTATTTCTTCTTGATTTTTTCATAGGTTGTTGATTTTCTCTTCCATTTGGTGCATGAACTGTATGACCATTACTTTGAATTCTTTTTCTGTCATGTTGCATGCTTCCATTTCACTTATTTCCTTTCTTGGCGATTCTTCCTTTTCATTCCTCTGGGGATTGTTTCATTGTCTCCCCATTCTGACTATCACCAGAGGGTTCAAATGTAGAGTTGGGGGGGGGGCTGGGCAGTGTGCAGTGGGACTTTTGCACCCCCCAAGTGCCACTGAAGAGGTCTGACACCACGACATGCAGCTGCTATGGGATCGTGGGAGCCTCGCTCGCCCCAGGTTAGAGTCACAGATGCTTAATGTGGCCTTGTGTCTGCACCTAGATTCCGGGGCCCTGCCTGCATCACGTTGAAACAGAGAACCTGCTGAGGTGTGCCAAAAATCAAAGTCCCCTAGTGCGTGTCAGGAGTCAGATGGTCCCTCTGTCCATGCCGAGAATCGAGTATCAGAGTCTCTGTAGCTTGGTGCTACCACACACTGAGAATCAGGTTCCCTGTGTGTGCATGCACCAAGAATGGGAGTCACTGGCTCTTAGTGTGAATGTACTGGGAATCAGGGATCCGAGGTACATGCAATGAGAAACAGAGCCTAGTCACTGGTGCTCATTGCTGCCTCTTGTGTGGAGATTCAGGGTCCCCAATCTGCTTGGGAGACCGGGTTGCACAGTTGCACTGTGTTGGCAGCAGGTTCCCTCTTGCCCTGTGGAAAACAGCCTTCAGTGTGCGCTTGCTCTGAATCAAAGTCAGGTGGCACTGCCACTCAGTGTGGGTGTGGGGTCTGTTCCCACGGGTGTGCACTCTATGGAACAAACTCCCTGTGTCCATGCACCCAGACTCAAATTCAGCACTGCCCCCTTGTATGTGCATGGGGTCTGGACTTGGAAAACAAACTCCCCGAGTTCTCACGTGCAGGTTCAAATTCAGCGCAGCCTCCCTGCTTGGGTGCAGGGTCTGGTCTTGGGAAACAAACTCCCCAGGTTCTCATCCCCAGGCTGAAATTCAGTGCTGTCTCCCTGCATGGGTGTGGGATATGGTCGAGGAAAACAATCTCTCCAAGTTTGTGTACCTCGGCTCAAATTCAGCACATCCTCCCTGCCTGGGTGTGGAGCCTGGGTGAGGGAAACAAACTCTCTGGGTTCGCACATCCCGGTTCAAATTCAGTGCAGCCCCTCTGCTAGGGTGCAGGGTCTGGTCATGGGAAACAAACTCCCCGGGTTTTCACCCCCAGGCTCAAATTCAGTGCTGTCTCCCTGCATGGGTGCAGGATCTGGTTGCGGAAAACAATCTCCCCAAGGTTGCGCACCTATGCTCAAATTCGGCACAGCCTTCCTGCCTGGGCACGGAGCCTAGTTGCAGGAAACAAATTCCCCTAGTTTGCACATCCAGGTTCTTATTCAGCGCTGTCTCCCTGCCCTGTGTGGGCATGGAATCTGGTCGCAGAAAACAGTCTCCCCAAGGATGCACGCTTAGGGTCAAATTCAGCATGGTCTCCCTGGCTGGGTGTGGAGCCTAGTTTTGGGAGACAAATTTCCCTATTTCGCGCATCCAGGCTCAAATTCAGCGCTGTCTCCCTGCCCTGCATGGGCGCAGGATCTGGTCACAGAAAACAGTCTACCCAAGGATGTGCACCTAGGGTCAAATTCAGCAGTCTCCCTGCCTTGGCGCAGAGCCTGTTCGTGGGAAACAAACTTCCCCTAGTTCGCACGTCCAGGCTCAAATTCAGTGCTGTTTCCCTGCCCTGCGTGGGCGCAGGATCTGGTTGCAGCAAACAATCTCCCCAAAGATGTGCACTTAGGGTCAAATTCAGCAGTCTCCCTGCCTTGGCGTGGAGCCTGCTTACAGGAAACAAACTTCCCATGTCGGACACCAAGGCTTAAAGTCGGGTAAAGCTGCCACTGCTGTGTGTGTGCAGAAAGCCCTATTGTGCAGCCAGGGTCTGGCAGTTCCTATCCGCTGCCGTAGGGGCAGTGGGGGAGGGGGATTGGCTTTGTGACTTACAGAAATCTGCAGGTGGGGTGCCTGGAGTCTTGGTGTCTGCAGCTGCGGTCATGGGTCTTCTACCAGAGCAGCTGTAAGGTCCCAGTTTGCTACCAAGACCAGACTTGGTGATGGCGAGGCTATGATCCTAGTCTCAAGCAGTTCTGGTTTTCAAGATGGCGTGGTCTCTGTGCCGCCCGTGTTCTCCCCAGAGTGTTTGTGGTGGCAGCGGGGTTTTGCCGTCTAAGACTGTCTGGATTGGCAGCCCCTTGGAGGACCTGCAGGGTCTAACTGCCCCTATTTCACTCACACACACACCCACTCAGGTCCACACACTGCTCTATCACTCCCTCACTCTTTCACACACTCTCCCTCCCTACCTTCCTGCCTGTCGCCATCCACTCAGTCTTCTGTGTCCCATAGATTTTGGAATGTTGTGTTTTCATTGTCATTTGTTTCCAGGATGTTTTTAATTTCTTTGATCTCTTTGGTAACATAATCATTTTTAATGACATGCTTTTTAACCTCCAAGTGTTTGATTATTTTTATTGTAGTTGATTCATTTTCTGTTTAGATTATCTATTCATACCTGTAAATAGGGTATTTAGGTCCCATACTATGATTTTGTTTGTTTGTTAATTTCTCCCTTTAATTTTGCTAGTAGCTGCTTTATATATATGACTAGAGGCCTGGTGCATGAAAATTCATGCACTGGAGGGGGGTCCCTCAGCCCGGTCTGCCCCCTCTCATAGTCCAGGAGTCCTCAGGGTCAGGAGGTGACCCAGCGATCAGTGGAAGGTGATGCCCCCATCACACCTCTGCTGCTGCGACTGCCTGCAGCACAGGCCTCAACTGGCCCTGATTACCTGAGCCTCAAGCAGCCCTGGGTGGCTGGGCAGCCGCCATTTGAGGCTTGCCTGCGCCTTGGGCTGGCCCTGGCTGGCTGGGGGGCTGAGGGGACTGGGGGACTCTAGAGGCAGAAGCACAGAGTGGCCGGACCCCCCTAGGGGTGGGCCCAACTGTGCTGCACGCCTGCTGCCCCGGCGGGGCTGAGGGGACTGGGCGCTGCCATCTTGTGGCTTTGGGCGCCACCATCTTTGAGGGCATGGCAGTCAATTAGCATATTTCCTCTTTATTGGCTCTGGGGGCTACCATCTTTGTGAGGGTGTGAAGGTCAATTAGCACATTCCCTCTTTATTAGATAGGATGTGCCCTCATTGAGAAGTGGTATGTTTTCTGGATGTGGTGTCCCCTTTATCATTATAAAATGTACACCTTTGTCTCTTGTTACCTTTTTCATCTTGAAATCTATTTTGTCAGATATATGTCTAGATCTGCTTTTCTCTGGATTAAATTTGCTTTAGGATAATTTCCCATTCTTTCACTTTGAGTCTATATTTGTCTTTGCAGGTATGAAACTTCTCTTCTTTCTTTCTTTCTTTCTTTCTTTCTTTCTTTCTTTCTTTCTCTTCCTTTTCTTTCTTTCTTCCTTCCTTCCTTCCTTCCTTCCTTCCTTCCTTCCTTCCTTCCTTCCTTCCTTTTCTTTCTTTCTTTCTTTCTTTCTTTCTTTCTTTCTTTCTTTCTTTCTTTCTTTCTTTTTCTTCCTTTTCTTCCTTCCTTCCTTCCTTCCTTCCTTCCTTCCTTCCTTCCTTCCTTCCTTCCTTTTCTTTCTTTCTTTCTTTCTTTCTTTCTTTCTTTCTTTCTTTCTTTCTTTCTTTCTTTCTTTCTTTCTTTCTTCCCTTTCTTTCTTTCTTTCTTTCTTTCTTTCTTTCTTTCTTTCTTTTTTTCTTTCTTTCTTTCTTTCTTCCTTTCTTCCTTTCTTCCTTTCTTCCTTTCTTCCTTTCTTCCTTCCTTCCTCTCTCCCTCTCTCTCTCTTGTTTTGTAGCTCTGTGTCTCTATTGTTTCTTTTGTGTTTCTGTCTGTTGTATTAGGTAGTATTTCATATTTTTTTCTTATTTCTTCTTTTTTAAAGCTATGTGAGTCTGTTGTTGTTTTCTGTGCACCATTAGGTTTATGCAAAAGAAAGTTTCATACACACAGTAAGTTTTTCTTTTCCTTCTGGATGCACCTTAATCCCATTTCCTTTTGCAAATTCAGACTTTTAACTAATCTCTTTTTGTTTTTCTTGTCACAAATTACCCCAATTTATGCTTGTGATTTTAATTTCAAATTTAAGTAGCTATTGTCTTATCTTCTCTCTTTTAAAATGTTTTTAATTTCTTTAACCTCTATATAATATTTAAGTTAATAGTACCCTATTCTAAAGAAGAGTTGTAATATTCCACTTCTGTTTGCCTATTGGTGGTCTTACTGGTAGTTTTGTGTCCCTTTGTCCTTTGTTTCATGTAGACTAACTCCCTTGAGTATTTCCTGTAAGAAAGTGGTAAATTCCTTCTGCTTCAGTGTGTCTGAAAAAGCCTTTATTTCTTTTTCAAATCTAAAGAATAACTTTGCTGAATATATTATTTTTGACTGATAATTTCTTTGTTTTAGTAATTTGAATATTTGATTCCACTCTTTATTATCTTGTAGGGTTTTGCTGAGAAATCTGATACTGATCTAATGGGATTTCCTTTATAGGTTAGTGTCTTCCATGGCTGCCTTGAAAATTCTTTTTGTCATTAATTTTGAAAATTTTAATGCAATGTGCTTTGGAGAAGACCTTTTTGAATTTAGATAACAAGATGTTCTGTTTGTTTATTGGATTTGAATCTAGCTCTTTCCATAGGTTTGGGAAGTTGCCATCAACTCTTTGTTTGAAATAGGCTCTCTGTTGCCTTATCCCTCTATTTTTCTTCTGTATGCCTGTTATTCTTATATTAATCTTTCTGATGGAGTTAGACGGTTCTTGTAGAGTTCTTTTATTCCTCTCCGCCCCACCTCCTGTCAAATCTCTCCTTCCATTTGCATTATTTCTAGATTTGAATCCTTGATATCTCCAATTCTTCTTTATTTTATCATTTACTGTTTGGGGTTTTACTACATGTATTTTTATTATTAATTTTGACACTATTACAGATGCCCCCAATCTCCCCCTCTTTATTCCCCTCCACCTAGTTCCACCCCCTTTCTATGGCCATCACCACCCTCTTGTCTGTGTCCGGTGCTATGCATATATGTTCTTTGACTAATCTCTTCACCTTAATTCATCCGGTCCCACCAATCCCCCTCCCCTCTGATGGCTGTCAGTCTGTTCCATGTATTGATTCTTCTAGCTGTATTTTGTTCATCAGTTTATTTTGTTAATTAATTTTCATATATAAGTGAGATCATATGGTATCTCTGTCTGCCTTATTTTACTTATCATAATACTCTCCAGGTCCATCCATGCTGTCGCAAAGGGTAAGAGTTCCTTCTTTTACAGCCATGTA
Source organism: Plecotus auritus (assembly GCF_963455305.1). Lineage (NCBI taxonomy): Eukaryota > Metazoa > Chordata > Mammalia > Chiroptera > Vespertilionidae > Plecotus > Plecotus auritus. Next base: position 34,576,466 of record NC_137785.1, on the reverse strand, counting down.
GTATTCCATAGTGCAAATGTACCACAGCTTTTTTTTTTATCCACTCATCTACTGATGGGCACTTGGGCTGTTTGCAGATGTTGGCTAATGTAAATAGCACTACTATGAACATAGAGATGCATATATTTTTTCTTATTGGTGTTTTGGGATTCTTAGGATATATTACCAAAAGTGGGATCACTGGGTCAAACAGCAGTTCCATTTTTAATTTTTTGAGTAAACTCTATACTATTTTTCCATAATGGCTCCACCAGTCTGCATTCCTACTAGCAGTGAACTAGAGTTCCCTTTTCTCCACATCATCACCAGCACTTGTTGTTTGTTGATTTATTGATGGTAGCCATTCTGGCAGGTGTGAAATGATATCTCATTGTAGTTTTAATTTGCATCTTTCTGATGATTAGTGATGTTGAACATTTTTTCATATGTCTATTGGCCATCTGTATGTCCTCTTTGGAGGAGTGTCTATTCAGGTCCATTGCCCATTTTAAGTTGTATTTTTTGTTTTTATGGTGTTGAGTTGTATAAGTTCTTTATATATTTTGGAAATTAATGCCTTATCAGATGTATTATTGGGAAATATGTTCTCCCATACAGTGGGTTCCCTTTCATTTTGTTGATAGTTTCGTTTGCTGTACAGAAACATATAGTTTGATGTAGTCACATTTTTTTTCTTTGTTTTTCTTGCTCTAGGAGATATATCAGTGAAGATATTGCTACATGAGATATCTGAGATTATACTGCCTATGTTTTATTCTAGGATACTTATAGTTTCATGACTTATATTTATGTCTTTTATACATTTTATCTCTATTATGGATTATTGTGTAAGTTGGTGGTCTAGTTTCATTTTTTACATGTACCTGTCCAGTTTTCCAGACAATTTATTTAAGTGTCTGACTTCATTCCATTGTATGTCCTTGCTTCCTTTGTAAAATATTAATTGACCATAGAGACATGGGTTGATTTTTTAGGCTCTCTGTTCTGTTCCATTGATCTATATGTCTGTTCTTGTGCCAGTACCAAGCTGTATTGATTACAATGGCCTTGTAGTATAGTTTGATATCCACTATTGTGATACCTCCAACTCTGTTCTTCTTTCTCAAGGCTGCTGAGGCTATTCGTGGTCTTTTTGGTTCCATATATATTTTTAGAATATTTAATCTAGATCTGTGAAATATGCCATTTGTATTTCAATAGGAATTGTGTGAATCTACAGGTTTCTTTGGGTAGTGTGGGCATTTTAATGATGTTAATTCTTCCAATCCATGAACCACAGTATATGCTTCCTTTCATTTGTATCTCACTTGTTAATTTTATTCACTCTCCTATAATTACCTATGTGAAGGCCTTTTACCTCCTTGGTTAAATTTATTTCTAGGTACCTTTTTTGTTGCAATAGTAAATTGGATTGTTTGCCAGTTTCTACTTCTGACAGTTCATTATTGGTGTATAAAAATGCCACCCATATCTGGATATTAATTTTGCATCCTGCTCCCTTGCCAATATAACTTATTAGCTCTAGTAGTTTTTTTGTGGAATCTTTAGGGTTTTCTCTATACAATATCATGTCATATGCAAATAATGAGTTTTACTTCCTCCTTTCCAATTTGGATGATTATAATTTCTTCTTCTTGTTTGATCACTGTGGTTAGGATTTCCAGTACTATGTTGAATAAAAGTGGTGAAAGCTGATATTCCTGTCTTGTTCCTGCTCTTAAGGAAAATGCTTTTAGTTTTTGTTCATTGAATACGATGTTGGCTATAGGGTTTTCATGTGTGGCCTTTTCTTTATTATGTTGAGGTATGGTCCCTCTATTCCCACTTTGCAGAGAGTTGTTTTTTTCATAAACAGGTATTGGATTTTATTGAATGTTTTTCTGCATCTATTGATATGATCATGTGATTTTTAAAAAATATATATTTATTGATTTCAGAGAGGAAGGGAGAGAGAGAGATAGAAACATAAATGATGAGAAAGAATCACTGATAGGCTGCCTCCTGCATGCCCCACACTGGGGATAAAGTCTGCAACCCAGGCATGTGCCCTGACTGGGAATTGAATCGTGACCTCCTGGTTCATAGGTTGATGCTCAACCACTGAGCCATGCTAGCCAGGAAGATCATGTGTTTTTATCTTTTATTTTATTTATGTGATGTATCATATTTATATTTATTTTCAAATATTGTGCCAAACATGCATTCTTAGAATAAATCCCACAGGATTATGGTGAATGGTGTTTTTAATATATTGTTGGATTCAATTTGCTAATATTTTGTTGAGGATTTTAGTATCTATATTCATCAGGGATATTGGCCTATAATTTTCTTTCTTTGTAGCATCTTTATCTGATTTTGGAATTAGGATATAAGTTGCCTCATAGAAAGAGTTTAAAAGTGTACCTTCTTCTAGATTTTTTTTTAATAATTTGAGGAGAATAGGTTTTACTTCCTCTTTGAATGTGTGCTAAAATTTGCCCATGAAGCCATCTGTTCCAGGACTTTTGTTTACTGGGAGTCTTTTATTGATGCTTTAATTTTATTAGTAGTTATCAGTCTGTTGGGTTTTCTGATTCTTTCTGATTGAGTTTTGGAAGATTGTATGTTTCTAGGAATTTGTCCATATTGTATATTTCTAGAAATTTGCCCATTTTACTCAGGTTGTCCAATTTGTGGTTCAAAGTATTCTTTTATAATTGTTTGCATTTCTGTGATGTCAGTTGTTACTTCTCTTTCATTTCTGATTTTATTTATTTGTGCTTTCTCTTGTTATTCTCAGATGAATCTGGTTAAAGGTTTATCAATTTTGTTTTATCTTTGTTGTTAATCATCGCCAAGGGATATTTTTTCCATTGCTTTTTCAGAGTGGAAGGGAGAGAGGGAGGGGAGAGAGAGAGAGAGAGAGAAAGAGAGAGAGAGAGAGAGAGAGAGAGAGAGAGAGATGAGAGACACATCGACTGGTTGCCTCATGCATGCCTACCCTCCCCCCACTTGGGGTGGGGAGTGAACCTGCCACCCAGGTATGTACCCTTGAGTTGGAATCAAACCCATGGCCCTTTTGTCCGCAGGCCAATGCTCTAACCAGCCACTTAACCAAACCAGTCAGGGCTTGTTTATCTTTTTAAAGAACCAGCTCTTTGTTTCATTGATCTTTTGTATTGTTTCTTTAGTCTCTATGTCATTTATTTCCATTTTGATCTCTATCACCCCCCCCCTCCTTCTATTTATTCTGGGCTTTTTTTTTTCTGTTCTTTTTGTAATTCTTTTAGGTGCATAGGTAGATTTTTTATTTGAGATTTTTCTTGTTTCTTGAGGTAGGCCTACTAGCATAATACTATGAACTTTCATCACAGAACTTCTTTTGCTGTGTCCCCAAAATTTTGGGTTTTGTGTGTTCATTTTCATTTGTTTCTAGGTAATTTTTTATTTCTTTTTTGATCTCACTAATTACCCATTAATTGTTTAATCACATGCTATTTAACCTCCATGTGTTTGAATTTTTTTAGTTTTTTTTAGTAGTCAATTTCTACTTTAATGCCATTTTGATTCCAGAAGATGCTTGATATCAATCTTCTTGAATTTGTTAAGACTTATTTTGTGTCCTAACATGTCATCTATCTTTGAGAATGTTCCATGTGCACTAGCAGGGAATGTATATTCTGCTGCTTTGGGATGAAATGTTCTATAAATATCAGTTAAATCCATCTAATCTAGAGTCTCATTTAAGGTTGATTTTTTGTGTGTGTGTTTGGAAGGCCTGTCCATTGATGACAGTGGGGTGTTAAAGTACCCTAATATGACTCTATTGCTCTCCACCAAAAGTTTTTTTTAATATATATATTTAGTTCTCCTATATTGAGTGCATATATGTTTACAACAGTTATGTCCTTTTTGATTGATCTCTTTTGTATTAAGTAGTGACCTTTTTTGTATCTTTTATGTCCTTTGTTTTGAAGTCTATTTTGTTAGCTATAATTATTGCTACCACAGCTTTGTTTTCATTTTCATGGACTAGTTTTCTCCATCCCTTCACTTTCAATCTTTGTAAATATTTTGTCTTAGGCTCTACAGCAGCAGTTCTCAACCTGTGGGTCAGGACCCACAGGTTGAGAACCGCTAGCAGTGTCCCCTAAGACCATCGGAAAACACAGATATTTACATTACGATTCATTAACAGTAGCAAAATTACAGTTATGAAGTAGCAGCTAAAATAATTTTATGGTTGGGGGTCACCACAACATGAGGAACTGTATTAAAGGGTCGCAGCATTAGAAAGGTTGAGAACCACTGTTCTGAGGTGTGTCTTTTGTAAACAGCATATATAAAGTTCATCTATCTCTCTTTTCTTCTTAAAGCAGACCCTTTAACATTTCTTGCAGTGCTGGTTTGGTGGTAACGAACATTTTTACCCTTTTCTTTTTCTAGGAAGTGTCTTAGTGTGGGTCTCTTTGGGTTCATCTTGATTTTGACTCTGTGTGCTTTCTAAACTTGTGTGACTTTTTCCTTTATCAGGTTAGGGAAGTTTTCTGCCATTATTTCTTAATAAGTTTTCTGTCTCTTGCTCACTTTCTTCTCCTTCTGGCACCCCTATGATGTGGATGCTGTTACATTTCATGTTGTCCCAAAGTTCTCTTAAGCTATTCTCATGATTTTTAATCATTTTTTTTCTCTTTGCAGCCCTGATTCAGTGTGTTTTTTCTACCTTGTCTTCCAAATTGCTTATTTGATCCTCTGCTTCATCTAACTTTTATTCCTTCCACTGTATTCTTGATGTCCTTTCTGACTGGTTCGTTTTTATGATTTCTATGTCCTTCTTTATGCTGTTGTAGTTCGCAGTATCTGTTTTGAGGGTCCTTATAAACCATTAATTTGAATTCTGTATCTGATTATTTGCTTGGCTACATTTCATTTAGCTCTTTTTCTGGAAGTTCCTCCTGTTCTTTGATTTGAGGCCTGTTTCTTTGTCTCCCCATTTTTTGATGTCCCTTTGTGTTTGTTTTTATATATTAGATAGAAGTGCTATGACTCCCTGTCTTCATGTATTGGCCTTATGTAGTAGGTGTCTTGTGGGCCCCAGTGGTGCAGTCTTCTAGATCGCCTGAGCTGGATTTTCTAGGAATGTCCCTTGTGTGGATTATGTGGGCCCTCCTGTTGTAATTGGGTCTTGATTGCTGTTAGCCCATTTGTGGGTGGATCTATCCTCAGGCTTACTGACTTGAGGCTCAACCATGAACACAGCATGCATGCTGCCATCTAGGTGCAGTCTCAGGGTGTTTTGATTAGCTCAGTAGTACAGTCTTTCAGGTCACCTGTACTATGTGTTCCAAGAATGTGTCTTATGGGTTATGTGGACCCCCTGTGGTAGTTGATGCTTGATTGCTTGATTGCTGTTGGCCCTTTTGTGGTTAGAGTAAACCATTCAGACTGGGTGACTATTGGGGTAAATATCTGTGTGAATGAGATGCTGTGCAGGGGCTATCCCCTGGAGATGAGGCTGTTCCCAGCAGGGTCTGGTGCCTGCTGTATTCTGCCTTTTAGTGATTGTGTGGCTAGTTGAGATGAGTTCTGCTGTGGTTTAAAGCCCGCCCCTGGTTGTGTTGGTTCTAAGTCCACTGGGTGGGTTTCAGGTGCAGGTTGCTGTTAGTCACTGTGTCTGCATCTACTAGACCTGCATGTGTGTGAGAGGGGCTAATCTGGGTAAAAGGGTTGGTTTCATCCTGCTTAGAGCTGGGGGTAGATCTGTAATAGGACTGAGGCTCTCTGCCACCTCCACTTGTCACCTACTCTGCCTACTCCTGAGGTTGCACTCAATAAGGGGAAATTAGTCTCTGCATTAAAGCCAAACCCCTGTCTCTGCCAGTGTCTCTAACTTCAGTTCCCCCAGCTGAGCCTCGCTATAGGTTCAGGTTGGGTATAGTCAGCCATCTCTTCTGTAGGAGTGGTCAGCTCAAGGGGATAGACCACTATCTCTTGGGTTCAAGGGGATAGATCAAAAGAGTCTCCCATTGGGGGTGATGCTGGCTTAGTCTTCAGGAGTGAGCTAAGCACTTTCACCTGGTCTAATACAATAGCCTCAGAGGGTGTCACAATTTAAATGTCTCTCCTGAGTCATTTTCCCTTCCCCCAATAGAACTGCAGTTTCCAGGGGTTTCCAGTACTTGGAAAGGCTAATCTAAACAGTCTCTGATTGGGAGTGGTGCCTGTAACCAGTAGGAGGGTGGGTAGGTACTTTCTATTCTTCTTAGAGCACTATGGTCTGAACCAGCCGTGGGCAAACTATGGCCCACGGGCTGGATCCGGCCCGTTCGGCTGTTCTATCCGGCCCGTGGAGCCGAAAGAGCAGAGGGTTCTCTTGCTCTCCCCTCTGCTCCTTCACCAGCAGCAGTGTTAATATGGCAACGTCGGGAAACACGGCCGAAGCTCCTTCTTCTGAGTGGGCGGATTTATATCCGCCCATTCAGTAGAAGGAACAACCTCTCAATCTTCCAGAGGCTCCTTGTAATGCCTGTGGATGCGTCCCCGACATCACCCTGGGAATGCGTAGACACGTTTTCGTGGTGATGTAGGGAGACACGCCCCTGGAGAGCACAGTATCAGAGCATTAGCTAAAAAGGAGACCAACAACACTGTTCCCACTGAAGTTGATGTTTTAAAGACCAAAAACCTTTCAACCCAGTCTACATTGCCATCTACATCTACGTCCCGGGCATAATTTGGAAGTTGCACTAAAGAAAATGTTTAATTTACAGTTTACACATTTTGTTCTTTTCTATTTGTTTTAGTTTTAAATTATTTTATTATATTTAAGTTTAATTTGAAAGGCTTTTGTACCTTTCCTTTGTTAGGCAATTTTATTTTGCCTTTGCCATCTTCAATATAAGGTATGTTATTGTGCTATGATTCCTCCATTTTTTGAAGTTTCAAATTATAATAATTAGTGTTTACATTCTTCTTGTTAAAATGTTTGAAATGAATAAAACTATTGAAATAAAAAAAAAGACCGTACCCTTTTATGTAATGATGTTTACTTTGAATTTATATTAGTTCACACAAACACTCCATCCATGCTTTTGTTCCGGCCCTCTGGTCCAGTTTAAGAACCCATTGTGGCCCTCGAGTCAAAAAGTTTGCCCACCCCTGGTCTGAACTCACAGGGGAGTTCAGATCCCCTTCCCCACAATGCAGTCACAGAGCCCAGCATTCTCTCATGTGGCTCCCACATGGAATTGTCCCTGGGAGACACAGTTTGCAGCTTCACAGCAGCCCCTACACCATCAAACCAAACAGCAGGGTGGGGAGGGGTGGGTAGAGCAAAAATCAGCCCTGTGTGGCATTCTGATCTCTCTGCATGGCTGGTTTCAGTAAGGCAAGACCAAAATTCCTAGCCTCACTCTGGCTCCTAACTTGGCAGGATGGACCAAAATTGTGTCTTCACTGTGCCATCAAACCCAGCTGTATCGGCCAAAGGTTCCAGTCATGCACCATTCTCCTGTTCTGCCAAACCCAGCAGGACAAGGCAGGACAACCATTTCGACAGGTGAGGAGAGGGCTCTAACTGTACACTCAGTGTGGAAAAGATGTTTCCTTCCACCAAGCCACACAGTGTAGTCACTGACTGGGTTTCTGTCCAAAGCCTTTCCACATAACAGCAGGCCTCTCAAAATCATTGTTAAGTGTAGCCAGCAGACCCCCCCACAAGACCGGAGTGCAACAGCATGCCCTCTCCAGCTGTCAGTGATCAGAGCAAATTATCCAGGCTGCTACTACAACAATGGGAGTGTGCTCCTTCTCTGGAATGATGTGGTCTGTTTCTCCCAGGCAGAGAGAATCTCCACTGATTCCCATCACCCAGTGCTATGCAGGCTCCGCCTCCAATCTTGGTTGCTCTTGGTTGGGGGTTCCTGCATGAGTTTGAGGCCCCTTGATCCTAGGGGGAGGGAGTTATGCAACTTGATATCCCTCAAGCTTCTCAGCTATCCCTGCTCTCCATTTCCAAGCTCTGCCCCTTTACCAGTTTCTATGTGTCTTCTTCTGTGCTCCTTGGTTATAATATTTCAGATCAGGTATATATCAATTTGTTTTTCAAGCTGATTGCTCTATAATTTAGTTGCACATCTGATACATAGCTGGGAGCAAGTAGACACAGCTTCCAGTTACTATGCAGCCTTCTTAGAATCCCAATCTTACTAATTCTTTCATTTGGTTGCCTCTATTTCCTATACTTGCTAGCTCATTCATTATTTCTTTTACTGCATTTCTTATCTCCAAAATTTCTATTTGATTCATTTTTAAAGTTTCAATCTCTTTAATCTATGTATGTATGAGTGTCACTTTTCTAGTAGATTGATAAGAAGTCTATTCATTGTTTTCCAATAGGTGGCACTGAAGCACAAGTTCTTTCATTTATCTTGTACCACTTTGGCTTTTCCAATCTTTACAAGGCAGAGAAAAATGTCCTGTATTTCCTGGGGAGCTGGGTGTCTTATCTCTGATAACTCTGCAACCGTCTCAGGACACCAACACCATGGGAAAATGTTATAGGAGAGGTGGTTCCAAATGTGTGAAATCTCAGCACTGTACTTTGCAGTCAGTGTCTGCTGACAATATAGCCACTATGGGTGGGGGTGTGGTGGGCTGAGAGAGGTTGTCTGGTGCCTTCGTGGCTTTGCTTTGCCAGTAATATTGACTGGCTTACTTCAGAAGTCTATATCTCCACCCATCACTGGTATTAGCCATAGAGTGCACCTGTTACTCAGGGAAAATAATGTTTCTGTGGTTCCAGTTGTTGGATTTGCATATAATTTGCTCTGCAACCCAACACTCACCACTACAGCTTCTTCTGGGGCTTTCTGCTAGCCCCAGGAGAGTGAGTAGAGGAGAACTCTGGGAAGATAAGGGGAAGCAGCCAGACTCTGTGTTGTTGTTTTTTTTTCCTGGCAATTGCGATTACCAGGCAAACATTGCCACACCTCTGTGCTTTGTCCCTCTCCAAGTCACTGGGTTCAGCTGGAGGAGTGCTCCCTGTATCTCTCTGCTCCTGCAGCTAAAGAAAGTGACAGCAGCAAACTGATTCCTTCCCCCTTCCAAGACATGCAATGAGCTTCAGGCTGTATATGTGGCACTGTCTCAGTTCTTCTCCCTTCCTTCCACTCCAGTTTACTTCCACTTACCCACCTTCAAATGTTTCAATGAATGGCTGTACTGTCAGATGTGTTTGTGTGTTGAGCAGGAAATCTTTTGATGATTTATAGGTGTTCAAATTGTTGTAACTTCAAGGAGAGAGACCAAAGGGACCTCTTGTGCTGCCATCCCTCTGACATCACTTGCTGCATTTTTATACACCAATAATGAAATATAAGAAAGGGAAAGTAAATAATCTCATTTACAATTGCATCAAAATATGTAAGAATAATTTAAAACAAAACGATAAAAGACCTATACTAGAAAAACTGTAAGATATGTTAGGAAAAAATGGAAAGAGATACAAATAAATGGAAATATATACTGTGCTTATGGATAAGATGAAGCAACATTATTAAGTGTCCATAATACTCAAAGCAATCTATAGATTCAATGCAATTTTTATAAAAACACCAATGATGTATTTCATCAAACTAGAACATATATGAAACCTATTAGAGGTGTCATGTTACTTAATATCAAAATATATTATATAGTCATAGTAATCAAAACAGCATGATACTGGCATTAAAAACAGACATGCAAATCAATGGAACATAATAGAGAGTACAGAAATAAACCCACACCTATATGGCCAATTAATATTTACCAAAGGTGACAAGAACATAAAACAGGATAAAGACAATATATTCAATAAATTGTGTTTAGATTCATGCAAAAATGACCACTTTCTTACACTATATACAAGAATAAGGTCAAAATGGATTAAAGACTTAAATGTAAGACTCGAAACCATAAAGAAAAGAAAAGAAAAGAAAAGAAAAGAAAACATAGAAGTATAATCTCTGACATTTCTCTTAGCAATATTTTTCTTATATCTCTTCAGCCAATGGAAACTAACAACAACAACAAAAAGCAACTAATGAAAGTACATCAAATGAAAAGACTTGTACATCAAATGAAAAGATTTACACAGCAAAGAAAAGTTTCAAAAAAAACAAAAAGACAATATATTGAATGAAAAAACATTCACCGATGATACTGGGTTAATATAAAATATTGATAATGGGTTAATATAAAATATAATGTATATTATCAATATATTATGTTACATATAAATATAATATAATAGAGGCCCAATGCATGAAGGTTTGTGTAAGAATAGGCCTTTCTTCCCCTGGCTGCCAGCACCAAGGACCCAGGCCTTCGTTTTGGCTGCTGCCTTCCACCTTTGCTCTGGCCCGGAGCCCCCTTCCACATTCGCTCTGGCCTGGAGCCGCCTTCTGCCTTCCTGCACTGCCTAGAGGCCCAGAGCAGCCAGGGCGGGGTGGAACACCATCTTTGTTGTGTCAAGTTGCATATTCCCTTCTTACTAGCTATGGGTGCCGCCATCTTTGTTGCGAAGTGATGGTCAATTTGCATATTACATCTTTATTAGATAGGATAATATAAAGTCAAATATTGATAATGGATTAACATAAAAATGTATAAAGAACTCATACTAATCAACACTAAAAAGGCAAACAATCCAATTTAAAAAAGAGTAGAGGGGGAGAAAAATGGCAGCCAAATAGGCAGCAGTGTCATGCATTTCCTCCTAGGCCCAGGCCAGGAAAGCAACTAAATTGGAGGACATCCACCTTGAATTAAGAAATTAGACACAACTGAGGAGACAATTTTCAATATGGAAGGGCAGAGGATGCCTAGAGAATGCCGCTTGCCAGCCATATCCCATGTGGAACCACCATCAGGCCCTGGCAGTGAGTGGCACAGTACCTACTGGCAAGCTCCCAGATGTCTACAGGGAGTGCACACAACCAGAGTGAACTCCTGCACCAGGCCTCCTCACCAGCATGCTGGGACCCAGTGTCCTAGAATCCAGCTCCAAGACCCCACAGTGAGTGTAAACCAGGGGAACCCTGTGCTCCACTCCCACCCTGGACCACAGAACTGTGCTGCTAGCCTGACTCAAAGCCACTTGGCACCCACTCCACCCCCAGCACCAGGACATGCTGCCAGTGCAACCCAGAGCAACCCAGCACACCTCACTCCAGGCCATAGGAAAGCACTTATGGGGAACCTGAAGCAAGCCAATGTACCCAGCCAGGGGCCACAGGACCACACTGCACAAGTGTGCTGCCAGTGGGACCTAGGGTGCTACCCTGCCATGGGTGCCAGGCTGCACAGCGAACTGCATGCCTGAGGGCTCTGGGTCATCACAGGTAGTTGCACATTAGAGGAACTGTGAACACATTCCCACCACCCCAAGGATCTGAAGCAGACAACTGAGGGATAATATCAATGGGGGAAGGGGATACAACTCAGAGCAGAGACAATAAAGGCATGAGACTCAAGGCCTAGCCTCTGGGCTAACAATTTCCAGACCATTGCCCTTATAGGGTCACCAACCTCTCAAACCACAAGCAGGGTGCCCAGAGCCAGAAAGAGACAGCAAAAATGGGGAGACAAAGAAACAACCCCCCAAGGAAAAGAAAAGGAAGAATCGCCAGAAAGGAACTAAAGGAAATGGAGGCATGCAAAAAAAAAAAAAAAAAGAATTCAGAGCAAGCTGGATGAGAAAATCAACAACTTATGTAAGAATCAAGAACAAATAAAGACTGGTATAGCTACAATAAAAAAACACAATGGAAGGTTTCAACAGTAGACTAGAAGAAGTGGAGGACCAAATTAATGAGTTAGAAAATAGGGCAGAGAAACACACCCAATCTGAACAGATATTGGGGTGGGGGAATAGAAAGCAGATGGGGAGCTTTGAACAAAATGAAATGAAGTACCATATGTATAATAGGGGTGCCAGAAGGACAAGAGGAGGAACAAGAAATAGAAAACTTATCTGAAGAAATAATGACAGAAAACTTCCCTGATTTTGGGGGGGCAAAGTCACATAAACACAGAGAGTCTCAAACAAGATGAACCCAAAAGACCCACACCAAGACATGTTGTAATTACATGGCAAACATTAATGACAAAGAGAGAATTGTAAGGCTGCAAGAGAGAAACAGAGTTACCTACAAAGGATCTCCCAGTATATTATCAAATTATTTCTCAACAGAAACACATAAGGCCAGAAGGGAATGGAATAAAGTATACAAAGTGATGCGAAGCAAGTGACTGAATCCAAGAATACTCTATCCAGCAAGGCCATCATTCAAAATTACAGGGGAAATCAGGGGCTTCACAGACAAAAGAAATGCTAAGGGAGTTTATCACTACCAAACCAGCAATACAAGAAATGCTAAAGGGATGGTTGTAAAGAAAAGAAATAGAAAGGCAAGAAGGAATACAGGCACAAAGAATAAAAATGGCTACAAACAAGTACCTATCAATAATAACCTTAAACATAAATGGACTATATGCTCCAATCAAAAGATATAGAGTGGCTGAATGGATAAGAAAACATGACCCATATATAAGCTGTCTATAAGAGACCCACCAACAAGGGATTCACACATAATGAAAGTAAAAGGATGGAAAAATATTTTTCAGGCAAATGGAAATTTTTTTTTTTAAAAAAGCTGGGGTTCCAATACCTATATCTGACAAAATAGACCGCAAAGTGAAGGCCATAATAAGTGATAAGGAAAGCCACTTCATAATACTAAAGGGATCGATACAACAAGAAGAAATAACTGGTAAACATATAAGCATCCAATGCAGGAGCACTCAAAAACATAAGAAAACTCCTGGAAGATATCAAGGGAGAGATCAACAGCAATACAGTCATAGTAGGAGACTTTAATACCCCATTGACATCACTGGATAAATCCTGCAGACAAAAAGTCATCAAAGAAACAGTAGTCCTAAACAACTCACTGCATCAGATGGACTTAACATCTTCAGAACATTTCACCCCAAAGATACAGAATATACATTCTTCTCAAGAGCACATGGGACATAGTCAAAGATAGACCACATATTGGGACATAGGCAAAGTCTCTTCAAATTCAAGAAGATAGAAATCATATCAAGCATCTTCTCAGATCACAATGACATAATATTAGAAATGAACTACAATAAAAACAATAAAAAATTCAAACACTTGGAGGCTAAATAGCATGTTATTAAACAATGATATCTTACCGAAGAGATCAAAGAAGAAATTAAATATATCCTGGAAACAAATGACAATGAAAACATAACAATCCAAAATCTATGGGACACAG